>NW_024528677.1:0-38284 GCF_017590135.1 Pyrgilauda ruficollis | reverse complement strand
CAAGCATCATAACTTCACTCTAGGACATTTTACTTCTTATTTTTATATCATCAACATATTACTACACATTATGTATTTTATTAACGTAAAACTTCTATTTGTTTTTTCTAAAAACTACAAGCTATACTTATTATGCTTTTATAATATTTCTATACTAGACTATTGAATTTAGCCTTTATACTACGGAGCTGTAGGATTTTCTACTTTTATTTTACTTATTACACCTTTCATGGGGGCACTGGCACTGTGCCAGAGTCAATCCATGACATTATTTAAAACTGTATCTTTTACTTGTTCAGACTTTCGACACTTACACATTTCTTTTTTCATCTTTTACTTGCTCAGACTTTTAATACTTACACACTTTTTTATTTTATGTCTGTATGATTTAATGTACAGACAATGGCAGTAACATTTAACAAACAGTGATATTTGCATATTATTTTAACTTTATAATCAGATCTTTCTGAGGTACACATTGTGTTGTTTCATTTCTTTGCATTATTTACTATGTGCAATTTGGTTCTTGAGCAAAGGCAACTCTACAAATGGGTTTGTATTCAAGGCAGAATTGATTTACACTGATTTTTCTAACAAACTTCTGATATGTATTACTGGGACTTTATCTTTCTTTATTATATTCAGGGACTCAGACTGGGTGGGACTTGTTTGGTTGGTGGAACTTTGGGTGTTAACTAATTAGGTGGTTTTTGCTAAATGTTGTTTTCAGTTTTTGAAAGCTTTTTTATTTAAGGCTTTTAACTGGGTTTTTAGTAGTCTATTGTATTTTTTTACTTTGCTTGCAGCTGGTGCATGGTAGAGGATATGGTACACTTATTTAATGCTATGTTCCCTAGCCCAGGTGTTGATAAGGCTGGTTTTGAAATGAGTTTTATTGTTTGACTTAATCTTTTCAGGGGTACTATGCTTCTAAAGGACTTGTTTTTTAAGGCTTAGGATGGTGTTATGGGCCGTAGCATGAGATACAGGGTAGGTTTCTAACTATTCTGTGGTGGTTTTTACTATTGTGAGCACGTTGCACTTGCTTTGGCGTGTGGGGCAGTGTGATGTAGTTAATTTGCTAGGCCTCCCCATACTTGTACTTGGACTACCATTTATTATAATGCAGGGGCTTTACTTGCTTGGTTTGTTTGATGGCAGCACATGTCTTATAGTTGTGGATAACTTGTGAAATACTGTCTATGGTTAAATCTACTTTTTGGTTTTGCGTTCACTTATAGGTGGCATCTTTACTCTGATGACTTGAGGCATCATGGGCTTATCGAGCTAGGAATAACTTTTTTTTGTGGTCTTAATTTAGATTTATTTTGGGCACTTATTTTTGCAGCTTGGTTTACTTGCTTATTGTTTTGGTGGTTTTTATTAGCTTTACTTTTGGGGACATGGGCATCTATGTGGTGGACTTTTACAGTTAGCTTCTTTACTCTGGTAGCGATGTCTTTTTACTCTTCAGCAGTTTAAATTGTTTTTTTTCTACGCTGCTAGTTAGCTTTTTTTTTTCACTTTTCTAGCCACCCCCACAGAGCATTGGTTATTATCTATGAATTAGTGTAGAGTTTTGGCTACTTTTTTTTTCTGCAATGTCCAGGGCCAGCTGAACAGCTTTGAGTTCTGCGAGTTGGCTTGATCTACTTTTTCTTTCAGTGGCTTCTGCGACTTGTTGTGTGGAGTTTCATATGGTTGCTTTTTACTTCCAATTAATTTTTACGATGCGACAGGAACTGTCAGTAAAAAGAGCACAGCGTGTTTCTTCTGGTGGCAGTTGGTTATATGGAGGAGTTTGTTCATTCTGTGTTATTGGTTCTTGTTTTTCATCTGTGTCACTAAAATTTTTATTTTCGGGCTAATTTGTAATTACTTCTAAAATTTCAGGGTGATTCAGTTTATTTATATAGGCGCGTTGTGTGATAAGAGCAATCCACTTGCTCTGTGTAGCACTGGTGGCATGGTGGGTGGAAGGAACTTTGTTTTTGAACATCTACTCTAGCACCAGTGGTCGGGGTGCTAGGAGGAGTTGTGCTTCTGTACTAATTACTTCTGAGGCAGCTTGGATTCTTTCATAGGCAGCTAAGATTTCTTTTTCTGTTGGAGTGTAGTTAGATTCAGACTTTTTGTAGCTTCGACTCTAAAATTTCAGTGGTTGACCCCGAGTCTCCCTAGGCACCTTCTGCCAAAGGCTCCAGGACAAACTATGGTTCTTGGCTGCAGAGTAGAGCATGTTCTTTACTTCTGGTTTTGTCTTGACTGGGCTAAGGGCTACTGCACGAGCGATTTCTTGCTTAATCTGGGCAAAGGTTTGTTGCTGCTCAGGGCTCCAGTGGAAAGTGTTCTTTTTACAGGTGGCCAGGTAGAGAGGGTTTATGATCTGACTGTACCTGGGAATGTGCATTCTCTAAAAGTCTATGGCACTTAGGAAAGTTTGTGTCTTTTTTTTATTGGTTGGTGGGGATATAGCTATGATCTTGAACTACTGTAGACATCCTTAGACTGCGTGTCTATCTTGCTACTTTACTTTTAGGAACTGAATTTCACAAGCTGGTTTTTTTACTTTGCTTTTTTTGATGGCGAAACTAGCTCCTAGGAGTATTTGGATGATTTTCTTTCTTTTTTTAAACATTTTTGTAGCTGTGTTCCCTCACACAATGATGTCATCAATATACTGTAGATGTTCTGGAGCTTCACTTTTTTTTTTAGTGCAGTCTGGATTAGTCTATGGCAGATGGTAGGATTGTGCTTCTACTTTTGGGGCAGTCGGTTCTAGGTATACTGTACTCTCCTTTACGTAAAAGCAAACTGAGGCTTGAATTCTGCTGCTAGAGGAATGGAGAAAAATGCATTGGTAATATCAGTAGTGGCATACTACTTCGCTGCTTTGGATTCAAGCTTATACTGGAGCTTTAATATGTCTGGCACAGTAGCGCTCAGTGGTGGAGTTACTTCGTGCAATGCACAGTAATTTACTGTCAGTTTCTATTCTCTTTCAGATTTACACATAGGCCAAATGGGGCTGTTGAAAGGTGAGTGGGTCTTGCTGACTACCTTTTGGCTTTCTAGCTCTTGGATTATCTTATCGATGGGAATTACAGCATTTTGAGTGGTTCTATATTGTCCACGATGCACTGTGGAAGTGGCAATTGGTACTTGTTGTTCTTCTTTTTTCAGAAGCTCTACTGTAGATGGATTCTCAGACAGTCCAGGCAAGGTGTTCAATTGTTGGATGCCCTCTGTCACTACAGCCGCGATCCCGAATGCCCACCTGAGTCCTTTTGGGTCTTTGAAATACCCACTTCGGCGATAATCTATGCCTAAAATACATGTGGCCTCTGGGCCAGTCACAATAGGGTGTTTCTTCCACTCATTTCCAGTCAGACTCACCTCAGCTTCCACCAAAGTGAAATCCTGTGATCCCCCTGTCACACCAGCAATAGAGACAGATTCTGTCCCCACATGTCTTGATGGAATTAGTGTGCACTACGCACCAGTGTCGACTAAAGCTTTATACTCTTGTGGTTCTGATGTGCCAGGCCAATGAATCCACACCGTCCAGAAAACACGGTTTTCCCGTGCCTCTACTTGGCTAGAGGCAGGGTTCTTCTAAGCCTGGTTATCTTTCTTTCCTTGGACATATATTTTAGAGGTTCTTTCAAGGGGGTCGGACGGACATGTCATCATCATCATCATACTTGGCAGTTTGGCTACGGGTAACTGGAGCTGCTTTCCTTGTGGTGGAACTTTTATTTTGAGCCTTGTCTTTCTTTAATTCACACACTTGTCGGGCCAGAGCAGCAGTGGATTTTCCATTCTATCTCTTCATGTTTTTTCCACAATCACGCAGGAAGAACCACAGCTCAGCTTGTGGGGTGTATTTTCTTTCTTTATCTGGGCAACGTCTGCATTGGGTACTAGAACTTCTGATCTGTACTGCTGAGATTTGGAGAAGGTCTTCTTTAATTTCCTCTCTGAGCTTCTTATGATTCTTTTCTATTTTGTCCTCTAATTTCTGCAGACGTGTTTCCACTGCTGCGATTCTGGTGTGTGTTGGGCCATGTACAGCATTTGCATAAGCTCGGAGCTTCTTTGCCATATCAAGCACGGTCTCATCCCTGTCATCCCGTTTCATTATAGCTAAAGCAGAGGCATATTCGTGTGGCCCAAGTCGTACCAGTTTTCGCCACATTACAGATGTACATGGTATTAAGTCTGGATTCTTAGTTGTTATGTCATGTGAGAAGATAATTTCTGCTACTGCCATTTCTCTCAGGCATTGAATCTTTTGTTTTATGGTTTTCCACTGTGTTTGCTGTATATAGAGATTATCTGCACACAGGTATCTTTGTGTTACACTGTCCAAGATCCATGCCCAGAGGCTGTGAGGGTTAGCTCCCCTCATCATTTCTTGATTGATGACAGGATCATGTGACAGGGATTTTAAATGGTTCGCTTCAGTGCTGTCCAAAATTGTAGCCTTGCTTGCAGCATCTCAAAGACGGACTAACCAGCTAATTATGGATTCATCAGATCGTCAGGTGTAATCCCTTTTTAGGCTACGAAGGTCGTTCAGGGAGAAGGACTCAATATTGGCTTCTGATCTTGCGCTTGTTGCTTTGACTCCTGATTTTATGTCAGGAAGCATTGAGGGTCCTTCTCCTGCATCATCATCATCATCATCATCATCATCTACTGGTCTATCGGTCTTGTCTGTGCACTTCCCACTTCTAGTGCTAGTAGCAACAGCCATTGGTTGAGGCTTATTGTCTGGTTTAGCTGCTGGCTTAGGCTCACTATCTGGTTTAGCTGCTGGCTTTGAGCCTGGGGTGTTGGCTGCAGCCTGAGTGACTGGGATAGCTCCTGATTTATCTCCCTGCCCCCCTTCCTCTGTCTGATGCCCTACAGTATCTAGCAGTGTGCGATAAGCATATGCCCGGGCCCAGCTTACTGCAATGATCCCTTTATACTTAGGGTCATCATGGTATATCTCTTTCAGGTATTTCCCCACCTAAGCTGGGTTCTGAATTTGGTCATGGGGAAAGGCCCAGACTATAGAGTCAGAGAATTCCTTCAGGATTTGGCCCACATCTTCTCATTTCCCACACCACTCAGAATTTTCCATGCCTGGGTCTACTCCTGGGTCAGGGGTCTCATCAGCCCATCTAGAAATCTCAGCCCTCATTCTAGAGAAGCTGCAAACTGTATAGAAGAAGCGTACCAGATTAAATACCAGAAAGATGGTCTCTTTAACATTCAGGGGAAACTGAACATTTTCCAAAAGTGATGTAACAGATTCAGAGGAGAAGGTAAGCAAAGGCTGAAAAACCTCATCCCCTGCTCCTCCTCTGACAAACTGGGTGCATAACTATAGCCATGGACCATTCATACCTGGAACAGACCCCAGCATGTTTATAAACTTCTTACAAATCATTACTACCAAGCCCAGCAGAATGGCTGTTTTGGTCACTGGCCATCTGCTGTAAAAACTATGTATTAGGGACAATGCTAGAGCTATTTCTGTATAAGAAAATAAACCTAGGGACCATAGAGGTATGAAGATCTCAAAAAACCCTAGGGACCAGAAAAGCATGAAAGCCTTCACCCCACGATATTGGCAGCTTTCTAGCGGGGGTATGCCCGGTGGGCTGCCTTGGTCCGGATAGCTCAGTCCTGCTCAATACAGCCTGTCCGAGCTCCCAAGCAGCTGCTAGCCACAGGCAACCTTAGCAAGCTCAGCTCCCAGAGATTTCAGCTCTTTAGTGATTATCAGCTCTTTTTGAATGCAGCTCTTTAGCTTGCTGGGTGCCGGGCAGACGCAGGGAGAGAGAGGAGAAGGCTGTGTGAGGTTCCGCAGGAATTCTTTATTGAGGTCTTCCACGAAGGTTCTCAGTGACAGCACTTCTAGTGAACTGGGCAGAAGTAGGGGTTTGTATACCTTACAGGGGTTTTGTAAATTGTCCAATAGTAAGGGTCACAGGAAAGTGACCTATAGGCTTACAATGACAATTACAAGTAAAATCCACAACATTCCCTTAACCAAATGCCAACTGTTCACAAAATCCTCTACACCTAGGGCCTATAGAGGTATTAAGATCTCAAAAAACCCTAGGGACCAGAAATGCATGCAAGCCTTCACCCCAAGAGACATTACGAATTCATAAAACATGGCTATTAACTGCTTTATACCAACACAGAGTAATGGTAACCAAAATGCACTCAAAACAGGGTTTTTTCTACTCTTTCTTGAGCCTCACGTTGGGCGCCAAATTTTGTCCTGGATTAGGGCAAATCTGCGAGAAAACTTCTAAAGGGGGCCCCCCTATAAAGCAAACTCACACGGCCCCTCCTCCTTACCGGTTCGGGAAGGATTCTTCGGAGAGAAGTGAAAAGAACTTGTTTATTTAGCAGGCAAAACACCCCCAGCACACAAAATGAACAATACTAGATGACAACACTCTTTCACTGATCTGAAAAGTATGACAAATTCAGAAAGTCTTTCCTGGGAGTGGTTGCTCTGTTGTCGCTCTCTCTGGTGCTGGGGATAGCTGTTGCAGCCACAAGATGCAAACTCTTGGTGTTTCCCAGGTCCCAGTCCGGAGCAAGTTTGAATGGTTCCAAAAAGGAAAAGGAAAAGAAACAGTCCAGGGAACAATTTGGACTGCTTAGCTAACTAACTAACAAGCAGAAGCAAAAAGCAAAAGCAAGAGCAAGAGCAAGAGCAAAAGCAAAAGCAAAAAGCAAAGCTAAAGACCAAAAGCTGCACTATGTACTGCCCCGTCTCTCTGTCCCGCTAGCCGTAGGGGAGAAGGCTGATAACAAACCAAAACAAACCTTGCTCTTCAGAGCCAGTCTTGAAGGCACAGAACATAATATCCAGCATTAACAGAATGCACGATTTGGGATACAAGCATCATAACCTCACTCAAGGACATATGGGAACACTGGATTACATGGCAGCCTGTTGCCTTCTTTTCTAAGATGCTAAACCCAGAGGCCAGGAGGCTGGCCTCATTGTCTGTAGAATTGTGCAGCTATGGCTTTAGTAGTAACCGAAGCCTGAAAACTGATGACAGGAGAATGTTTTGTGAGACTTAGGAAAGTCTCCCATCAAATTTAAGCTTTGTGAAGAAAAAAAGCCTCTAAGTGGATGTCCAGGGCCTGGTTAATACAGTCTAAAAGTTATTGAATGGAACAGAAATATTTAGGATTGAGAAGTGGGGAAAAGTTTAACCCAGACTCCTGTTAAACAAGGACTTTGAAGAGTCCTGGAGAGGGGGGCCGGGAAGAAACCCATGACTGCATTCAAGTGATAGATCTCCAGACCTGGGCTAGGGAAAATTTAGGAGACACCCCCTATCCTAAGGGAGAAAATGTGTTCATAAATGAGCCTTCACAGGTAGTACAAGGGAGAAGGGAAGCAAGTTACAGGAGATGCTGTTATTAAGGGAAATGAATTAGAAGAAGGGAGGATGTTGCTGCCCACATGGTCAGCTCAGACTGCGGAGCTGTGTGTGCTTGTAAGAGCCTGTGAATTAACATTCGTACTGATTCTAAGCATGCATGTGGAGTGGTACACACGTTTAGAAATCTGTGGGAGGAAAGAGGTTTATTAACCTGCAGGGGGAAAAACATTAGTGCATGAGAGCTTAATTACTCCTCTCTTGCAGGTAGTTAATTTACCAAAAAGAGGGGCAATGATGTACATTAGGGGACATCAGGCAAGGTACTCGGAGGAGGCAATAGGCAATTGACTGGCAGATGAAGAAACTCAGAAAGGAATACTTTTGCCAGAACTCTCCAAGACCCTCCCTTTGCTCCCAGTGACTCAACCACTGGCAGAGAAACTGTCTTTTCCACCAGAGGAGCTGGAGATAATTAAAAAGAGTGGGGCAGAGAATAAAAGGGAATAATTGGTTAACAAGGAATGGCAAACATTGGAGACCAGGAGCTTTGGCCATACAAGTATTAGAAAAACTTAATGGAGTCATTGGAATTCTGGAGGATTAGCAGAAGCCTTCCTCAAGATGTATTTTGCTGTGGGTCTTTTTAGTCTGGCAAAAGCAGCTGTTGAAGTTTGCTTGATTTGTGCTGAAGCCAATAACAGGGTTACAAAGAAAGCTGCCAGGGGAGGGAGGCCTTGGGCTGTAAGGCTCTTCTAAAAATGCCAATAGTGTTAATAAGGCTAATGCATATTGCAAAAAGCGAGCTCATTATTGGTTAGTTGTTTATCAGCTAACTACGCCTACATTTACATTCTTGTGGCTACTTTGTTGTGGCTTTTCTTATCTTTTCTTCATTTTCCTAGCTAATGAACCTCTCCCACAACCTCATGTTGCAGCAAGGGCACAGTGACCTTGCCGCATTTGGACACTGATTCCCGACTCTCGTCTTGGTCTCCTTCTTGCTCAACTAACAGTATTATATTAGTGTGACCTTTGTCAGCTAGCCAACTGTTCACAAAATCCTCTACACCTAGGGCCTATAGAGGTATTAAGATCTCAAAAAACCCTAGGGACCAGAAATGCATGCAAGCCTTCACCCCAAGAGACATTACGAATTCATAAAACATGGCTATTAACTGCTTTATACCAACACAGAGTAATGGTAACCAAAATGCACTCAAAACAGGGTTTTTTCTACTCTTTCTTGAGCCTCACGTTGGGCGCCAAATTTTGTCCTGGATTAGGGCAAATCTGCGAGAAAACTTCTAAAGGGGGCCCCCCTATAAAGCAAACTCACACGGCCCCTCCTCCTTACCGGTTCGGGAAGGATTCTTCGGAGAGAAGTGAAAAGAACTTGTTTATTTAGCAGGCAAAACACCCCCAGCACACAAAATGAACAATACTAGATGACAACACTCTTTCACTGATCTGAAAAGTATGACAAATTCAGAAAGTCTTTCCTGGGAGTGGTTGCTCTGTTGTCGCTCTCTCTGGTGCTGGGGATAGCTGTTGCAGCCACAAGATGCAAACTCTTGGTGTTTCCCAGGTCCCAGTCCGGAGCAAGTTTGAATGGTTCCAAAAAGGAAAAGGAAAAGAAACAGTCCAGGGAACAATTTGGACTGCTTAGCTAACTAACTAACAAGCAGAAGCAAAAAGCAAAAGCAAGAGCAAGAGCAAGAGCAAAAGCAAAAGCAAAAAGCAAAGCTAAAGACCAAAAGCTGCACTATGTACTGCCCCGTCTCTCTGTCCCGCTAGCCGTAGGGGAGAAGGCTGATAACAAACCAAAACAAACCTTGCTCTTCAGAGCCAGTCTTGAAGGCACAGAACATAATATCCAGCATTAACAGAATGCACGATTTGGGATACAAGCATCATAACCTCACTCAAGGACATATGGGAACACTGGATTACATGGCAGCCTGTTGCCTTCTTTTCTAAGATGCTAAACCCAGAGGCCAGGAGGCTGGCCTCATTGTCTGTAGAATTGTGCAGCTATGGCTTTAGTAGTAACCGAAGCCTGAAAACTGATGACAGGAGAATGTTTTGTGAGACTTAGGAAAGTCTCCCATCAAATTTAAGCTTTGTGAAGAAAAAAAGCCTCTAAGTGGATGTCCAGGGCCTGGTTAATACAGTCTAAAAGTTATTGAATGGAACAGAAATATTTAGGATTGAGAAGTGGGGAAAAGTTTAACCCAGACTCCTGTTAAACAAGGACTTTGAAGAGTCCTGGAGAGGGGGGCCGGGAAGAAACCCATGACTGCATTCAAGTGATAGATCTCCAGACCTGGGCTAGGGAAAATTTAGGAGACACCCCCTATCCTAAGGGAGAAAATGTGTTCATAAATGAGCCTTCACAGGTAGTAGAAGGGAAGCGAGTTACAGGAGATGCTATTATTAAGGGATGGGAATTAGAAGAACGAGGATGTTGCTGCCCACATGGTCAGCTCAGACTGCGGAGCTGTGTGTGCTTGTAAGAGCCTGTGAATTAACATTCGTACTGATTCTAAGCATGCATGTGGAGTGGTACACACGTTTAGAAATCTGTGGGAGGAAAGAGGTTTATTAACCTGCAGGGGGAAAAACATTAGTGCATGAGAGCTTAATTACTCCTCTCTTGCAGGTAGTTAATTTACCAAAAAGAGGGGCAATGATGTACATTAGGGGACATCAGGCAAGGTACTCGGAGGAGGCAATAGGCAATTGACTGGCAGATGAAGAAACTCAGAAAGGAATACTTTTGCCAGAACTCTCCAAGACCCTCCCTTTGCTCCCAGTGACTCAACCACTGGCAGAGAAACTGTCTTTTCCACCAGAGGAGCTGGAGATAATTAAAAAGAGTGGGGCAGAGAATAAAAGGGAATAATTGGTTAACAAGGAATGGCAAACATTGGAGACCAGGAGCTTTGGCCATACAAGTATTAGAAAAACTTAATGGAGTCATTGGAATTCTGGAGGATTAGCAGAAGCCTTCCTCAAGATGTATTTTGCTGTGGGTCTTTTTAGTCTGGCAAAAGCAGCTGTTGAAGTTTGCTTGATTTGTGCTGAAGCCAATAACAGGGTTACAAAGAAAGCTGCCAGGGGAGGGAGGCCTTGGGCTGTATGTCCCTTCTAAAGATGCCAAGTGGATTTTACTAAGATGTCCCAAGTGGGAAGGCTTAAATATCTTCTGGTAATAGTATATCAGCTAACAAGGTGGCCAGAAGCATTCCCAACTCCTTCAGCAGCTACAGCATTACCTATTAAGGTATTTTTTGGAACAAATTATGCTGAGATACAGGACTACTTTTCTATTGTCAGCTAAGTTTAGGCCAGGAATGGAAGAATCCATTTCCAGCCTTAGGAGAAGCAGCAGCCAAAGTTTTTAACCTTAGCTATTGTTGGATCTGCGGAGGGCCAGAAGGATCTGAAGAGTGGCTATGGGTAACTAGTTCAGTGGAATCTAAATGGTGGGTCAATACCCTAAGTGAGGTCCATAATGGGACAGGATTTGGGGACAAAGAAGGAAATCCATTGTGACTTCATTCTTCTGAGTCAGGGACTTATTGCCTAAATAGGACAGGGGGTGTCTACGTAGGAAAAGTGTTTGTGATTTGACTTTATCTTTGGGTTTAAACAACTGGGTCTGGACTCCCAATTACCCTCCTTGCAGTTGTTCCAAACATCAAGCAAACACAATCAAGTGCCTGTGAAGCTCATTAATGGTAGCTGACTGAGGTGTTCCTACCATCATTACCAAAAAGATTTTGAAGGCTGTAAAGCAGTGGGGAGGGACAAGGGGTTTTTTGACCACCGATTTTTAAGCTGCCTCCGAGAAAGTTCCACAAGTAGAACATATGTTATTTGTGATTATCAGTGCAAATGTCAACACCAGAATGGAAATTGAGCCCTTTTTAGTGAGTTCTCCAAATCCAAGCAAACAGATTGCAGATGTAAATGTAGATGGGAATTCTGCATGGGAGCTTGGAAATAAAAACATTGTAACTCTTCGGGTGGGGTAACTACCGTTGGAGGACTGCTACGGCCAGGAAATGAGCTGTCTTTTGACCCACCAATTGATTACAAAGGGTAGGAAGGCCCCTTTGCTAACAGAACATGGGCTTTGAAAAGACACCATTGGCATTGCAGCCAACATGAGTATCGCAGCTTACCTCCAAACTGCTCAGGGATGTTATATGGGGCATATTAGACCTACTACAAGTTCAGGGAAATAACTTAAGAATCAAAATCTATGATGATTTAATTAGTGAAAGCAATCAGTTGATGCAGTCCTGGCTGGAGGGAGCACCCCAAAATGGAGAAAAGATGAATGGCCACCAGAAAAAATGATACCGCACTATGGACCAGCCAGTTGGAATGCTTATGAATTTAATATGAGGTGCCAGAGTGACGCTGCGCCCCGGTTGCAGGAGGAGGGGTGACGCTGGTCGCCAGAGAGCTCTGACCCCCTTTCCCCTTGGCATGGGAACGAGGGGCTGTCCCCTGGCAGGAGACAGCCTAACAACAAATCAAGGGCTAGATAGGAGGAGTATGGGGGAATATACGTAAACATAAAACCAATAGGGAAGGGGAAGGGAAGAGTGCATACCAATGAAAATATCATAACTGACAGGCCTCAGCCAGCTAAAACTAACTAAAAAAAAGGAGAGCTCTGTCCCGCGGTCTGTCCATCTGCAGACAACACAGTCCAGGAGCAGGAATGTGGAGGAGTGAGTGCAGTGTCTGAAAACAAACTGCGCTCTTCTTCCCTGCCCCCTTCACTCTCTGGAACAAGTCTTAAAGGTGCAAAACTTATTATTCAGTATAAACAGAACAAGATGATTTGGGATAAAAGCATCATATAGTCAACCCAGGACACAGGTGATCAAAGGGATGCAGGTAGTAGCCACGCCTACTGATGCAGAAATTACTACAAAAGGGTAGAAAATGATGTCACTGCAAATAATTGCAAAACCAAAGAAGACCCAGGAAGAAAAACTTAAATCAATTGTAATTAATATCTGTAAAGACAATTATGGAGAAAATAAAAAGTGGTGGGATTGAAAGGAGTAAGATGAAAGATGTCAGCAAAATAACAGTGGTTTCAAGGCCCTTGTATTTCTGGGAGGGTGAAACCTTTGTGTTAAACCCTCTGGGATCATCACTTGGGCTTCCTGTGTTTCTCAAGCTCTCAAAGCAAAAATTGACCCATCAAACTCATATTTGTCTCAATCCTAATCCCTGCATCATCCTTCAGGTTTATTTTCTCACAATGAAATTTGAGTAGAAAATGCTTTAGGAAATGCTTTGCAGCCCCTTCTTTGCCAGAGGCCCAATCTGCTTTAATTGGAAATGTTCTTCAAGCACAAGGTTTGGATGCAGCCAGCAAGACTCACATTTCAGAAGGACCATCAATGGTCTGATAAAGACATAGCACTTTCAAGCAGGCTACTGGGATTTAGGAAGATATTTGAATTCTGTTGACATGCAGTTCTAGTACTGGAAAATGAAATGCTGTTAGACAAGCCTGCTCCCCAAATCGGCTTTGCCTGGATCCACCTGCCCTGCAGCACAGCCTTCTCCCTTTCTCCTCCCTGCCCTCTGCTCAGGATCAACCCAAACCTGGGGTATTTAAATTCCTGTAAGACACAGTGCAGCTGATGGGCAGCAAATGCAGTCTTCCCAAAGTGGCTGCGGATAACCCGGCTTGCAAGGAAGACTTCAGGGAGGAGATGATAGTTTCCTCAGTGGCTTTTCATGTCCTCTCTTTGCCATGCAGACGATGGCATGCATGGCACGGCTCCGTTTTGGCAGTCAGTCCCGAGACAGGGCTGTGGTGAGGACAGGGTGAGCTCTCTCCTCCTTGCTCTGACACCTGGGCTGACAGCGATGACACGGTGACCTTGGCGAGCTGATGCTGCCTGTGCCATCACCATCTTGAGTTGGTCTGGGCAGCACCATGGGAAGATCTTGCTCTGCTTGTGGGCTCAGTGATGACCCTGAGACTGTCTCAGCTGTTTGGAACACGGTGCTAAGAATAGCAGGTTTGTGGGTTTGATCCTGTGTGGGCCATTTGATGATCCCTGTGAGTCCCTTCCAACTCAGGATTTTCTGTGGTTCTTTGATGGAATAATTTGTACACAGCAGGAAGCTTTGGCTAAGAAGTCAGTGCTACCAAAGCCTGGGGGTATAGGTTCCTGCTGACTGATACACAGGGTAAGCCTCTCTCTCTAACAGGATTAGCACACAGACATTTGTTTCCCTGGCTCAACTCAAAACCCTGGTGATGGGGGGTTAACAGCTGTCAGAGAGCTTCAGTCATCACCAAAGAGCCACCACCCTTCAGGTCTCACTTTGTACCACCTCCCATTATGGTTAAATGCAAAACATCACAAATAAAAATCTCTCCTTGCTTCTCTGCAGTCAGTTGTCCAGCAGGACACAGAGAGGAGGAACCCTCTGACCTCAAGAAGTTTTGCAGGAGATTTGTACACTAACAAAGTCCCTTCCTTTCTATTTCTGAAATTGGAGCTATCAAAATCACACCAAATTGTTGCTGCAAACTCCTCAGCTCTAGGCTAGACTCCGTGGTCACTTCTGGGGTGACCATCAATTCCACACATTCAGGTGTCACCAATTGTTGCGACGAACTCTCTGTGTGTGGAGACACAAGGCTTGACTCCATGTTTCTCAGAAGGCTGATTTATTATGTTAAATATTATATTAAAATACTACATTAAAACTATACTAAAAGAACAGAAAGAAAAGATGATCAGAAATCTACAAAGAACAACAACAGAATAGAATGCATAACAAGAATCTTGTGACTGCTCACAGCCTCGGCACAGGTGGCTGTGATTGGTCATCAACTGAAAATAATCCACATGGACCAATCACAGATGCATCTGTTGCATTCCACAGCAGCAGATAGTTATTGTTTACATTTCTCTCCTGAGGCTCCTCAGCTTCTCAGGAGGGGAAAAATCCCAGCAAACGATTTTTCATAATATCATGGCTACACCAAATGTTGACTTTTGTTTGTCTTTTCTCCTGTTTGAATAATTTCTAACATTAATGAGTTCGTAAAATTGGTATGGTTGGAGAAGTCGATGGATATGTCCCACCAGTAGACCATTCTCAGGAATTGCTGGTGAGCCCTTCTCAGCTGGTTGCCAGGGCACCAACCACCCATGGATCCTGTGATGGCCATTTCAGATCTGTGGGGTTTTTTAATGTATTCCTTTGCAAAGGCTTTTCCCAAGACTTGCTCCTTCCAGTAGGCACTGTCTCCTGCCTTTCCTGTTTAAAACTAGATGACACAACACTCATGAATGTAATTACTGCTGAGAGCTCAATGCTTCCAGCAAGCGTGGTTAAAACTGGGCAAAGGATGCCAGAGTTTTTAAGGAGAATCTGATAAACCACGAGTGGCCTTGGGCTGGACTCTTTTCTTGTATGGCCATGGACAGACCCATGTTTTTCCTGTGACACAGAGACTGCATTTAGGGGGAGGCAATGCTTTGGAGCCAAGAGTGAAGCAGTGGCGTGAACAGAGATGGCTGAGGAGGGTGTGGAATGCCCTCTGTCTTCAGTGAAGAGGAAGATCTCTGTTCACGAGGCCCCTAGGCCCCTTCCACCCTTCGCCTCTGAGAACACACATTTCATTCCAAAATATTACCAAAATTACATTCAACACACTTCTACTTACAACAATGACATACACCAAACCTCCACCCCTAGATTTTATCATCAATATACTTTATAACCCAATACACGCTTTGCTCTTATTCCTTTTGATCCATCTCACAGTTTCCATCTTATCACTTTCTTAAACCTCGACTTTCCCGGTCAGGGAACCAATAATGTCATGGATTGACCCTGGCACAGTGCCAGTGCCCCCATGAAAGGTATATTTCTAAAATGGTTACTGTGAGATGTGACCCAGAAACAGAACAAAACAGGCTCCAATTTGGGAATGGAGGGGAAAAAAACAACACTTTATTAATCTACAACATCGACACAAAAGGGGAGAAAGGAAACACACACAACAATCCAAAATGGAACACCTCCAAAACACTCCTTCTCCCCCCACCCCTCTAACACTCAATCCCCTCTAACACATCAATTCTCAGTCCAATACCATCCTTCACACAACCTCCCCCCAGTTCATCAGGAGAGAGGAGTCTCTCTCTTGCACCATGGGCCTCCCCAGGAAACACAGTTGGAACCTCCTGTGCTTCCCTGTCTTTTTCCTGTGACACAGAGACTGCATTTAGGGGGAGGCAATGCTTTGGAGCCAAGAGTGAAGCAGTGGCGTGAACAGAGATGGCTGAGGAGGGTGTGGAATGCCCTCTGTCTTCAGTGAAGAGGAAGATCTCTGTTCACGAGGCCCCTAGGCCCCTTCCACCCTTCGCCTCTGAGAACACACATTTCATTCCAAAATATTACCAAAATTACATTCAACACACTTCTACTTACAACAATGACATACACCAAACCTCCACCCCTAGATTTTATCATCAATATACTTTATAACCCAATACACGCTTTGCTCTTATTCCTTTTGATCCATCTCACAGTTTCCATCTTATCACTTTCTTAAACCTCGACTTTCCCGGTCAGGGAACCAATAATGTCATGGATTGACCCTGGCACAGTGCCAGTGCCCCCATGAAAGGTATATTTCTAAAATGGTTACTGTGAGATGTGACCCAGAAACAGAACAAAACAGGCTCCAATTTGGGAATGGAGGGGAAAAAAACAACACTTTATTAATCTACAACATCGACACAAAAGGGGAAAAAGGAAACACACACAACAATCCAAAATGGAACACCTCCAAAACACTCCTTCTCCCCCCACCCCTCTAACACTCAATCCCCTCTAACACATCAATTCTCAGTCCAATACCATCCTTCACACAACCTCCCCCCAGTTCATCAATTGGGACACCTGTCCCCCCCATATTTACTCCCCTGGGGCCTGGGGGTTTCAGGAACAGAGATCCTTCGCTGAAGGCAGAGGGCTCCACCACACCCTCCTCATCAGTCTCTGTTCCCTCTACTTCTCCTAACGGCTTTGTCACTCCTGGCTTCTGGCCAACCGCCTCCCTCAAGGTGCAGTCTCTACATTACAGGAAGAAATTGGTTCTGTCCCGTGGCCATCTAAGAGACAAGTCCAGCCAAAAAGCTACTCCATCATCTCCTCCATCCAGGGCACTTCTCATCTGCTGACATTTCTTCACCTACTCAAACCTTCTTCTTCGTGCCCATCTTCCGTCCCCTCTCAATTCTCAGCTGGGGAGGATCAGTGTTTTTACAGCTTCCATTGTTTCAGCACCAACGGGGTTAAAATCTCAGCCAAGCCAGTGAAGGTGTTTTATTTTGTTTCTTTTAATGCAAAGAATATGGGTAGACAAAAAGGATTTTCTAAACTTGACTTCTGGTGTAAGTACACAGATATATAACAAAATGAGTGACAGATTTTCCCAGCACATTTCAAGCACCAATATGGATATTTTCCCTGATAATTGAATCATTAGCTAGTCCGCCCTCAAAGTTACAGGACTTGTGATAAAATTACTGCTGTGATAATCAGTGATGTGATCCTTTTCCAGCTCTGCAGAACAGTTCTCTTGCCCTCTTTCTGCCTCTGCTTTCCCATCTACAGAGGTGATAATTTCCTTTTTCTTTTTTCTTTTCCTCTGAAAACAGGAGACTAACCTCAAGGAAATGACACTTTTTTTTTTTTTTTTTTTTGATGGAAGATAGTGCATCAGACAAACTATCTGTGGGTATTAAATAAGGCAACCTTCAAGACGTATGTGCTGTTTGTCTTCTTTTTCATCCAAAGGATAATGAATCCTCAGGTCCTTTTTTTTTCAAGTTTATAAATAAGGTTTGGAAGTGCATTGAGCATGAGGGGTGTCATCATTCATATGTTGTTCTGCAGTGCCAAGACCACACTGGTAAATTAGAACCCCTTTTATCAATCCAGGGAGGGATCTGCCACTGAGTTATCTCCCATCCCCTTTGTGGGACAGATTACAGGGAGAAAAAGGCAGCCTGCCAGGGAGGGATGGGTCCCGCTCTTTAAAATTGTGAGTGACCTGTCACCAGAGTTTCTTTTTTCCCATTTGCTCTGAATTTCACAGTAGCTTCTTGGCCTCATTAGAAGACTGAAGACCTGTCTTGGGACTGAGGTTGGTGGAAAATTGAAGCAGACCCAAGGAATATTCAATTCAAACAAATAGATCACAGAAAAGCCCACAATACAATTAAACCTGAAGATAACTCAGTGGCTGTGAGGAAGCCAGCAGTGTTGCAATGATGCTGCCATTGCTGCAGGATGGATTTGGGAGCACTGAGAGAGCAGGAATTAATTTTTCCCCTTTTTGTCAGCATGAATTCTTCTCCTGGGTAACACCAGCCGTTGTCCTGATGCAAGGACGTGAGCTATCCAGCAACATCAGCTGTCCCTCCCTCCCAAGGGCCTGAGGGAAGGAGCAGCAAGGAGCCCACACAGCATGAGTAGTCCAGGGAGAGCAGGAGAGCCAAAGCTCTCAGTGCTGATGGTGGCAGCTGAGCCAATTGTTACATTTTTGGACATCTTATCTGCCTACTCTGCCCATGAAATGGTCCAGCAACAGGCAAGCTGGCATCAACCCTGCTTGCTCTGGAGCTGACTCCATCTAAGTCATTCTCTGAGTTGCCCCAAGAAGAGCTCCAAAGCCAAACCTTACCTACAGGCAGGGTTTAGAGTTTTTTCCTTCCTGAAAATTCAGAGAGCAACAAGGCCATGAGATTTTTCCTGTGGGCGGTCATTGAAACTTGGCCATGACCAACCTGCCCTTCTCACTGCTGCTGCACACGGATAGAGGAGTTTGCAGCACACAGCTCCCCACAGCCCATCCTGATCTTCAGAAACACGTTTGTGCTGAATATGCCCAGGGGCTGAGCCCTGTCTGGGGGTCACCCAGTGACCCAGGTGTTGTGCCAAGTGCACTCACTCCCTGGCCTGGATTTGGCCTGTGACAACTTGCTCTCAGATTGTGGTCAGATATGGGTGAGACCATTCTGGTGGAAGGATGAAGAGGTCTCAGCTGTAGGACAGTGGCTGGGTCACACTGCTTTCCCTCAGTACTGGCCTGCTGTAATTACTGGAGTTGTACTCTCAGGTCGAGGCAAAAGTTGTTTAAAATGTCAAACAGGCTCATTAATGCAGGTTTTCAGAAGTATTGAGTGCTCATGAATGCAGAGAACCACAGAATGGGGAAGGTTGGAAGGGACAATGGTGGATCATCTCTCAAGTACACCCTGGAGTCACAGAGCTGCTTCAAAGGCTGCTTTCACCTGCTCAGTCCCTTTTTTGTGATGAAGCAATGGCAGGGAGCGGGATGAGCTCAGCATGGGTGAGTGCTTGGCAGCCCCAAGAACCAGCTCTGTCAGCGGTGCCCCTTTCCTCAGAGCACAATACATCCACAAAAAACCCACAGCAATGCACAGGGCAGCTGGGAAAGCAGAGACAGCTTGTTGTCAAAAGCCTTTTTTGGTATCACTCAGGTGTGCCTAAATGGATAGAGAGCAGTGAGGGGATAAATACAGAACAAGTCATTGAGACCATGAAGTCTGCAGCAGCTCCTGCTCCTCAGCTCTCACCAGCTGAAGTGTAGCTGTCCTCAACTACTCTGAAGTGTAGACTCATCTCTGGGAATTTTTCCAGAATTTTCTTGTATTTCCCCTCCACCACGAGTACCAATAGACACAGTTAACCAGCCGATCCAAATGGGAAGTTTCCAGTTCGAACATCCTCTTTCTGAGTTCTTAGACAGCCTTGGTTTTACAAACCAATGTTCTGCAAACTATAAGCACCTACTTGTTGAAAAATGCTACCCAGCTTCACTTCTTATCTCCCAGTCTCTTACTTTTTGGAGGTCTCACATTTGCCTCAGGTCTGCTTAGGCCATTTGAAGCATCCCAGGTCATTCCCTCCCCATAAGCCATGGTTGTGATGGGTGTGGGGCTCAGAGGTGCTGACACCCCTGCAGCAGGAGCTGCTATAAGATCAGTCTTGCTCTTAGCCCTTCCTCTCTCTCAGCCTCTTCCCCTCCTCTTGCCCCTTCCCTCCCCTCGGGTCCCCCTCCTTCCCCCTTCTCCCCTTTTCCCTCAGTAACCATGCTGTTCCCGGGGTTGGGATCCCAAATAAACCTTCATCTCATCAGCACCCTCAGAAGCCGTGTGGAGTCTCCTTGCCTGCCTGCTGCTGCCAGCCAGCTCACAGCCTAGGGGGCCCTCCGGGGACATCCCCGGGGTGCCCCCACCCCAAAACGCACCGCTATAGGTGTGGGGCTCAGAGGTGCTGACACCCCTGAAGCAGGAGCTGGATCTGGCTGCCTGTGCTGTGCTGCTCTCAAAGCAGTGACATGTTTCCATGCACTGCTGCTCCAAAGTTAAAAGCTTGTCATAACATGTCAGGTGGCAAGGCTGAAATGTGAGTCTGATGAGCCAACTTTCAGTCCAGAGCAGACAGCCTGCCCCAAGTGCCAAAGAGAGGGAGAGTTGGCATCTGAGCTACTGGGAAAAGGCCTTTGTTTGCTTATGGCTGATGTCTCCCCCTCCTCTTGCTGGAGGAATGCACCAGAGAAGGGAACCAAGGAACCAGTTGGGAATTTGGAGAAATGGTAGTTTTAAAATTTGTAACCATTCATTTTCTTGGAGCTGTAAAATATTTCCATGAGCCTCAGAGTTCGGTGAACAGCAGGATATGATTTCCATCCATCTCCCTAGGGAAAAAAAAAAAAAAAAAAAAAAAAAAAAAAAAAAAAAAAAAAAACACAAAAAAAAAAACAAAAAAAAAAAAAAAAAAAAAAAAGCAAAGCACACTTGCATTCCTCAGTACAGGGAAAGAATTATTTTTTCTAGTGCTAGGCCGGAATGTTGAGAAATTTGGGCATTTCCCACTCCCAAAATAATGTGGCCCAAGCCCAAATCCCTTGGTATTTGGGAAAGGTGGAAGCAAATTATTAGCGCACACTGGTTACAGAAACAACACTAGCACAGGTGTTGCCCAGAGAAGCTGTGGCTGCCCCATCCCTGGAAGTGTTCAAGACCAGGCTGAACGGGGGTCTGAGCAACGTGGTCTAGTGCAGATGATTTTTAAGGTCCCTTCCAACCTAAACCATTCCATGATTCAATGATTCAACGAATACTGGGTTTGAATTTTTTAGGGTCTTTCATGGGATGGCCAATTGTATGAACGAGGGCAAGGCAGCTAGCTATGGACATTACAAAAGATAAAGGCAAAAGAGAAATGATGAAGAATCCAGGTTGAAGCACCTTTGCTGACACTTTCCCCTTCACAGCTTTTCTAGGGCAGTGCTCAGGTCCTGAGGGAGATGGGAAGTGGCACTGTTAACTCTGCTAAGCATTACAATCAATTCTCAATAACATCATGCCAATCAAGCTAATAAATTGGGAATTATATGCCTCCTGCACATTTCTGCCTATGTGAGCCAGGATTTGTTTGATAATAGAGTATCAAATACTCCTGCTGGAAAAAAACAGTCAGAAAAGCTGGAAGTTAACAAACCAAGAAGAATCCAAACATAGCACTGAAATGATGGATGTTCCGCCCCTGGACTTGTTCAAGGCCAGGCTGGATGAGGGTCTGAGTGACCTGGTGTAGGGGAAGGTGTCCTTGTCCATGGGGGGTTGAAACTGGATGATTTTTTTAGGTCCCTCCCAACCCAATCCAACCCATTCCTTGATTCTATGATGCTGCTCACCCAGCTTGCCAGCTGCACCTCTGTGAAACATAGGGCTCCCACCTGCATGAACAAGGGGTGCCCAGGCACCTCTGCCCAGACCAAAACGTCCCGAGGGATCCAAGAGGAGTCTCAGGCTACTGATGTTTTGGTGAAAAGGTTCCCTCCAACCACCCCAGCATGAGGCAGTGCAGCAGGTCTGGAAAAGGCTGTAAACCACACATCACTAGACTGGAAAAACAGAAGAGGGAGTATCCTGAGAAGTTGCACAAGCTCCCAGATAAACCACTGGTGCTCCCTGTGGAGGGAGCTTTTGCAGCTCTCCTGGGATAGACTGAGAGGTGGGATGAGGGCTAGCATAAACCTCTGTGTCTGTCCGAAATTTCCCTCATTCTTTGCCTCTCAATCGTCATGAAAATTGGGACCACTGGGGAAAGGAAAAGATCCTGTTCTGAAAATCCAGGTCTGACTGGTCCACCAAGCCAAATTATTGTCTACGGGTGTGTTTGCTCAACCCATGGAACACTGCACCCGAGAAGGGTGCATCACTTAGCAACGCTGGCCCTGGAATTTCTCCACCCTCCTGACTTGGCTGGACTTTCTCTCTGGAATGACCTTCTCGGTGGTCACCACAAAAAGACCCTCCATTCACCGTACATCAACCACCGTGACAGAGATGGGAGAAGGTTCTCCCCTCAAGGACTGAGACATGCAACCTGTACATGGAAAAGCCCCCTCTTCCTCCCTAAAAGACTGAGACTGAAATCCCTACCATAGGGTGGGGGAAGGTGTGTGTGGGGAAGGCCCAGTAACCAAAGCAAGTTTGCAAGCGACCACTGGACCGAGAAGACAGTGGTTCTTGCCTACTGCTGATGGACTTTCTGTACGACGCCTTCTGCTGATGGACTGCTGATGGACTTTTTGTTCCCTTACTCAATAGACTATTTTGAAATGTGTCCCCTTCCCCCAATCAAAAAGGACTATAAAAGAGGTTAGAGCTGACTGGTACCCTTGAGATCTCCCCTGACGTGAAGACGACAGGCTCTTCGTCGACTGGACTTGGAGGGACTTTGTCATCTGCATGTCTGGTAGCTATACACCTCCTTTCTTTTCCTCTCTTCTTTTTCCTTATTCTTTCCCTTCTCTTCATTCCCCTTCTCCATAACGCATTTTTGTTGTGGTTATTCAATAAAAGTACATTTGTTTTGATTTTACTGCAAAACCCCCTTGTCGTGTCAGTTTTTGCACCCTGAGTTCAGTGAGAAGAACCTTCACGAATCACGTCCTTAGGACGGATCATGACATAAATTGGCGTCACGGATTTTTGGGTTCTGGAGACAGAGGGGTCTGCAAGGTTGCGTGTAGTTTGTAACAGGGGAAGGACGTTTCACGGCAGCCACACCTAAACTGTCAATTTTCCCAAAAGGGGTTGAACGGATTTAGAAAGCAAGGGCTGTGATCCGAATTTCCCACATACTGCACAAACCTAGGTGGAAAGCATTCTCCAAACTCTTTTGAGGGTTCTGTCTCCAGAATATCACAAAAGATCTCTTGGTGCAAAAGGGGGAAAAAATTGTTTCTGTTGTGATTAAGTTTGACTGGACTGTTCAGGAAGGAAGGAACACTTGAGGAAACTAAGCAAAAAACTCCTGAACAGATTAGTTCCTTCAACTACCAGGGAGGAGAGGGGACAACAGTAAAAAATTGTATAGCACATAACTTGTACTTCCCTGCCGTAGTTTTGGTCCCCTCACAAAGAATAATTTTAAGTGTTTATTTGTGTCTGACTGCCTGGGAAGGAAGAGACAACTTGAGGAAACTAAGCAGAACCTCCCAGACAGACTTTTGTCTCTTCAGCTACTCAGGGAAGTGAAGGGGACAACAGTAAAGTTTGTATAACATAACTTGTACTTCCCTGCCATAGTTTTGGTTCCCTTACAAAGAACTATTCTAGTGTGTGTGTCTTGCCTGTCTGGGAAGGAAGAGACAACTTGAATGAACTAAGCAGAGCCTCCCAGGCAGATTTTGTCTCTTCACCCACTCAGGGAAAGTTAATTGAAGGGAAAACACAGCGTGTGATAGTGTAACTTAAACATCTCCCTGTTGTTGTCTCTAGTCCCTTCACAAGATGAATGAAAATCTTAGTGCCAAGGTAAAAACTGATTTTTACACACTACTTGCTAAACACAATGCAAAACCTTCACCAGGAGGAGAAGCCTGGGCAAAGAGCAATGGGTTTAATTTAGAAAATGATATTGATAGAATATGCTCTTTGCAACATGAAACAAAACTTAAATATAGCAGAAATAAATCCATCTTAAGCTCAGTTTTGGGTGCTTGCCTCACGGCCTCGATAGAATATCGCATTAAGCGAAAAACTGAGGAAACAACGATCATAGAGTCCCTTCAAAACCTAGTTGAAATTCTGCAAAAACAATTAAATGAAGAAAGAAATGAGATCTATAAATTACGAACTGCTCTCAGAGAGGAACATGTTAAAAACAAACACGCTGCCGATTTCTCTACAGAGGTAAAAACAGAGGCAGAAGAAAAGGAAACTCCTCACATTAAACAAGTTTATCCCCATAAGGAACTTGAAGCAGTAAAAAATTCTGGAGAATACTGCTGTCCTCGCTTAAGACCCTTAGTCAAAACAGAATATAACTATATTAATGATGATGATTTTGAACCACATATCACAACCAAACAGATTCCTTTTAGTGCTACCGAATTAGCTAAACTGAAAAAAGAATTCGGGCGCCTCCCACAAGAATCAGAGACAGAATATGTCTTCCAAGTATCCCTCACTGGCGGAGACCAAATTAAATTAACTGAACAAGAAGCCAGTGGATACTGGGGACATGGAGTTTTTCTAACAACAGGAGACAAACGTGATGCATGGTCTCTTACACAACGCGCAGCTTTCTGGGCTGGGGGAATTAATGCTCTGGAAAGGGGTGACCCCATAGCAATTATTGGCAACACCAACCAGATTTTAGAAAGCATTCAAAAAGCCGCTTGTTTGCAAATGATTCATGAAAGAAAACTATTTCCTGGTTTTGAATCCCCCATGCAATTACCTGTCCGTCCAGAACACGACTCCCTTAATCTGTGGGCTCCCCAAAGTACTTAAACAAACGGCAATCACTTTACAGAAAACCATAATGGCTTTAAGCCCCTTAGAGAGATTAGAAAGATTTCTTCATAATTCTACAGACCAAACTACATCTACTGATCCTGGCTTCACTCCAACTTCCTCCCCCTCACATGCTGCAACCTCCCCTTCTGATACATCTGATAGTGGCCGTAAAGTTTGGACTTGGGGAGAAGTTGCAGTAGATCTGATTAATTATTGTAGGCAATATGGACCTATAAAACCCCAGAGGAAAAAGCAGAAAAAAATAAAAGGTGTTCTGTTTATTAGGACTCCTAACAATGAAAACGTAGAGAAGGAAAAACCAATCTCTAACCATAACCAATGGTGGCTTTTAGGGATTAAAAAGGGAGTCCCCAAAGATGTGATGGATGGTTTGCCTCTAGATAAGTTACAGAAAATAATTACCAACTGGCATTACAAGAAACCACATCCACCAGCTCAGCCTAGTGCTCCCCTATTTTCACAAGAACAAACACACACATCCTCTCCAATTCGCTCACAGCCCTCACTACATTACATGGGCAACGAGCCCAAATTAACCCTATCACAACTCATATCTCACAACATAAGTAACAACACTCCCACAGAACACAAGCAGTGAACTATAACCAACAGGGAGTTTGGGAAACTAATAACTCCGTCCCTAAAAAGTGAGCGAAGGGACGGAGCTTGGATTTCTTTAAGAATGCTCACTAAAAATCAACCTGGAGACATTGATCACAGCTATTACAGGCCCCAAGAAGGTTCTTGTAACCTTTTTAGTTGACATCGGGGCTCAGATCTCTGCACTAACATATAAAGACGCCCGGAAGTGTGGAGTTGTTCCAACTAAAAGACAATACTGTGTTCTTAATGCTTTAGGAACCATAGAATCTATGAATGTTGCTTTAGTTAAAATCACACTCCCTGGAGATGAAGACCAACTAACTGTCAAAATGGTAATTGGGGACATTCCAAATAATCTATTAGGCATGGTTGTCCTAGTTGGAAGACAGTGGGAGGACTCCAGTGGTCTTCTGTGGTCTTTTGGCTCACCGCCACTAAACATTAGGCTACTTCAAACTGCACCCTCACTGCCTTTTAGCAAAACAACCAATATAAAACAATACTCTCTACCTTCTGGTGCCAGGGAAGGAATCAAACCAGTTATACAAGATTTAAAAAACCAGGGAGTAATAATACACACACTCTCCTTTCAACTCACCTGTCTGGCCTGTCAGAAAGCCAATTGGAAAATGGAGATTGACAATAGATTATCGTCGGCTTAATGCCAACACAGACTCTCTCACAGCAGCAGTCCCAAATTTAGCTGAATTGATAACATCAATCCAAGAAAAGGCTCACTCGATCATGGCAACTATAGATGTAAAAGACATGTTTTTTATGATACCTATACAACAAGAAGACATGAACCGTTTTGCTTTCCACTTAGAGAATCTTGACTTGCAGATTCCACCAGAAAAAATTCAAAAACCTTCTCAGGAAGTGAAGTTCTTAGGGATCTGGTGGAAGGGAGGCATGACATGTATCCAACCCGACACCTTAACCTCTCTAGATCAAATTAAAATGCCTAACTCCAGGAAAGATCTTCAGCAAGCTTTAGGATTATTAGTATTCTGGAGAAAACACATCCCAGACTTTTCAATTATTGCGAGACCCCTTTATGACTTGTTGAGGAAAGGGGTAAAATGGGATTGGACTCCTTCCCAGGAAGAAGCATTACAGTTATTGATTTTTGAAGCAACAGCTCATCAGGCATTAGGCCCCATCCATCCCTCAGATCCCTTTCAGGTGGAATGGGGATTTGCCTCCTCAGGGCTATCAGTACACATCTGGCAGCAGGGTCCTGAGGGCCCAACTAGGCCTGTTGGTTTTTATTCCCGAGGTTTTAAAGATGCTGAAAGGAGATATACTACCTGGGAAAAGGGGTTGTTTGTAGTCAGCATAGCACTCATAGAAGTAGAAAAAATTACATGACAACAACCCATTGTAGTAAGAGGTCCCTTTAAGGTAATGAAAGCAGTAACAAATAGGACCCCTCCACCTGACGGCGTAGCCCAAAAGGCTTCTATGAGGAAGTGGCATGCCCAAATTGAATATTACAATAATAATTTTTCAATAACAGAAGGTACTGTCAAGAACCTGGCGATCCAGGATACTGAGAGCTTGGCTAGCACCCAAGATAAACCTGCTTCTGTAATCAAGGTGGTGCCCCCGTTCTCCTCCAAATTAGCAGCAAATTCTTGGTTCACTGATGCTTCTGCAAAACGAGAGGGAAAGATTTGGAAATATAGAGCAGCCACCCTACACATAACATCTGGTGAAAAGATTATCATTGAAGGTGAGGGCAGCACCCAGGTCGGAGAGCTCATTGCTGTCTGGAGCATCTTCCGACATGAAGCACAAAATACTTCCCTTGTTTGCATTTACACCGACTCCTATGCAGTGTACAAAGGTTGTACTGAGTGGCTTCCTTTTTGGCAGAAAAATGACTGGGAAGTTAACAGTCCCGGTTTGGCAAAAAGAAAAGTGGCAAGAAATCTTAGCTATAGCAAGCCAAGGAAACTTTGCTGTTGGGTGGGTGGCCTCCCACCAAACAGACGGAAACCCAGCAGGGGAATGGAATAACAGAGCTGATGAACTAGCAAAGCTCAGCCCCCTGAAAAAGGAAGTAATTACTGAGGATTGGGACCAATTACTAGAGTGGTTACATGTAAAAAGACAACACACAGGTGTAAAAGACTTGTACAAAGAAGCTCATACCTGGGGTTGGCTGGTTACCAAGGAAATGTGTAAAACATGCATTTCAGCTTGCGAGCAATGTCGCAGGAGCCTGGAAAGACATCCTTTAGAAGATGACCCACTGCATCTGAGAAAGGGTAAAGGCTTATGGGATGCATGGCAAGTAGACTACATTGGCCCCTTTAAGAAATCAGGAGGTAAACACTTTGTGTTGGTAGGAGTAGAAATTGTGTCTGGGTTGGTTCAAGCTGAAGTATTTAAAAGAGCTACAGGTGATAACACAGTTAAAGCCTTACAAGAATGGTTTGGAACTTTCCCAAAGCCGCAAGAAATTCAATCTGACAACGGATCACACTTCACTGCTAAGGTTGTACAAGACTGGGCAAGGGATGAAGGAATTAAGTGGACTTTCCACACGCCTTACTATCCACAAGCTAATGGAATTGTGGAAAGGACCAATGGTCTTTTAAAACAACTCCTAAAACCACAGGAGGGAAATTGGGATAGTCGGCTGTGGAAAGCTGTTAAAGGAGTAAACAGCAGATGGGGGATGAATGGATGTCCCAAAATCACTGCTTTTTATCCAAAACCCCCAAGCATCATCCCTTCACTGCAAGGACCTGATGATCCAAAAGACCCCTCCCATTTCCCTGGACAACCTGTCCTAGTGGATCTCCCCACTGTAGGGGAGGTACCACTAGTGCTAAAAACCCCCCTGAATAAAAATGCATGGGTAGCCTCTGACACCCTGGGAAAAGAACACCGGATAAATACACGCTGGATAATCCCGTCATTTTAACTCTTATCTGCCTCTCAGTGGCAGGATTTTTTGTTGTTTTTGCTTTTACAGGAGAACTCCGTGGGACATGAGAATATTACAACCATGATAACACTATTGATACTTTTCTGCATCCTACCACAACCTCGTGGACAGGATCCTACCGAATGGTCGTGGTCTGAGGCTACCATCCATCACACCAATGTTCTTGGATCATATCCCAAGGGTCACCAGCCAAGCCTGGCTACCATAGTGCTGCATGATTCTGAGGTATACCGCCTAAGTGAGTGGGGATGGGATCAGAATGACTTGATCAGAACCCTAACCGGAACAATTGGTGAGTCGGTTGTAGTAGCATGCAGAAAAGTGGAAGGACTCCTTCATGAGAAAGCCACCTCCATCACAGTCACCGGAAACTACATGGAAGCAGGTGGGAAAAACTATCGGAACATCCCTTCAGCGAGACTGTGTCCTACAAAGAAGTGGGAGTGTGTCAAACAATTTCCCCTCACTCTGTGCTGTCGCCAGGAATTTATTGGTAATTACACTCTAGGCCTCAAAACTAACAATGTTGCAATTACAAAGGACTGAAAAAACGAACCAATTGACTACTGGCACAATTTTACTTTAGTTAAACCAACCTATGCGACATGCCGCTGGCAAAGCAACTCAACTGATCCATTAGGTTTAAGAGGTTTGGTTTATAAATTTAAAATTGATGTTGCAACAATAGTTACACCCCCATGGTTAGAAAGCACAATAATCACACCTCAATGGACCACACTGACACCTCGATGGGCCACACTGGCACCTCTATGGGCAGGGAACACGATGACTGCACTGAGTACGGTAGTTACATCCCAGCAGATAGGAGGGGCGGTGACTCCAAAACCCACACTGAACGCAACAGTTCCCCAATCAGTAGAAGAGACCAAGAGCCCCTTTACTGAATGGCCATGGTCCCAAGCTTTTATGCAATTTACTGGATCTATGGGGAAGGTAAAAGGCTTGAACTTATCAACAGTAGTTATACATGGGAATCAGCTGTACACCAAGCAAGAATGGGAAAAACAAAAAACCTGGCAGCTTCAGGGAGTAGTGGGAGAGAAAATTAGCGTAGGATGTAGGATGATCAATGGTACTACCTTTGACAAAGCAATTTCAATCAGTGTTTCAACAGATCAGGCAGACAAGCACCAACAGGTTTGTACGCATCCAAGCGTACAAGACTGTTGGCACAGCTTCATACTAACACAAACCACAGAAGTAGTTTGTCTTTGGTCCAAGAACACTAAAGGTCTCTCTTTTAAATTTGTAATAAAGGCTGCAACCCAATTTTCTACTACCACCACTCCATTCCCACCACCGGTTATACTCAAACCCACAATCTTTGAAATTGGACCGCATGTAATCAGGCAAACTGGTCAGCAGCAGATATTGTTCAATCCAGCCTGGTCTCTTAAACAAGTCAAACTGCTGATGCAAAACAATGTTTCAGAAATTCAACCAGCCTGGAAAGGGTAGAGCTGCCTGCATTAATGACAGTGTGGAGACTCCGCTGTGGAAGGGAAGGAAATACTGGAGGACCTGCCTGACAACTCAATTTGCAATGAACTCGACTCCATTTGAATTCTATGAAGATGCATGGATCTTGTCACTGCAGAGCTGGATCCTCTTCTCTTGGCATCTGTGGTTGAAAGAAGCTTCTGGGGAGTCTCTTCCTTGTGTCTTCTGAGCTCCAGTTGACAAAAAAACTGGTGAACAAGCTCCTGTGGTTATTTAATAGAACTGAATTTGCCCAGAGCTACTGGAAATTGCTCTGCTACTCCTTCCACTGCTACCAGACAGTCTATTAGTACCCAAGAGTTTGTCATAGAAAAAGCCTTCACTGATGGCAGACAAGGGGAAAAAATTCATTTTAGACTCATAGCTGTAGTGCAGCTTGTCCCCAGTGCTCACGCCATGTCCTAGTAGAAAACATCAGTTCTCCTGGCCTGCCAGCAAGGTGTGAAACAACAAATGAAGTGTCCAGGCAGCACAGACTGAAGCCAGACAGGGGAACGGTCCAACAATTTCATCACAGGCCGCCTCCTCCTCCTTTGTGTTGGGGCCAATCCTCTTTGTGGATGCCCATTGGCCCAGCTCCAAGAAGGAGGATGAGTTGCTGCCGGAGCCAAAGAAGGTGCTTTCCAAGCAGAAGAGTATGGTTGTGTTCGAGGGTGCCAGGATGAGGGAAGAGACGAGAATCTTGACTCCATGTTTAAGCAGGCTGTTTTATTATATTATGATATTATATTATATTAAAATTATATACTAAAAACTATACTAAAAGAATAGAAACAAAAGGTCCATCAGAAGGCTAGGAAGGAGAGGAATGATAACAAAAGCTTGTGACTCTCAGAGATTCTGAGTCAGCTGACTGTGATCGGCCATTAATTAGAAACAACCAACATGCACCAATCACAGATGCACCTGTTGCATTCCACAGCAGCAGATAGTTAATTATTTACATTTCTTTCCTGAGGCTCCTCAACTCCTCAGGAGAAAATCCTGGCAAAAGGATTTTTCAGAAAATATGGCTACAGAAGAGGGCACAGCATTGGCTGCAGATGATAGCCTGGACCCACCCAAGTCCTGGTGAGCAGGCGATTCCTGGGCCTGGTGCAGCAAAGCTCAGCTTAGTGCATTCAGAACAGTGAGCCCTGCTCTCAGAAGATGCCTTCAGGCTCCAGCTTTTCAAGAGCTGGAAGTGATAAAATGTGATCTTTAACCTCATGGGGCCAGATCTTGCAAGATGTGAGGAAAATTTTTCTGTTTAATTCAAAAATAAAAACATGTGGACTAGCTCAGCATTTGTCATTTTTTAGCCGGCTGTCTGTGGCTCTCCATCTCCCGGAGGCGAAGAAGTGGCATCTTCGCGCACAGATCATTGCGCTGGTCGCAGTGCACTCCGTAGCGCTGCATCTGCCAAAAGACACCAGGGATGGGCACCTACATTCGGATAGCCCTGAATCTCCATCTTGTGCGTCCCTTGTCACCTGCATCTTCCCGAAAAAATTTTCCACTGCATCTCACAAGGAGAAACAGTGTCAGCACAGCAAACGTCCCCAGGTCTTGCCCTAGAAGTTCATCAAGTTCTTTGCATCTCGGAGCCGAAAGGGAAGTGCAAGATTTTCCACGGAGGGCTGAAGGAGGACTCGCAAGAAGCACAAGAAAGTTGTCAAAGAACTTCATCCATAAGAATGCTAATGTGAATTGATGAGGCAGGCCAGTGGTAAGCCACCGTCCTCCAGCAGTTTCAAAGCTGCGCAGACAATCCCGGTGTTGTGCAGCTTTGTTCTTCACCTCTTGGAAGCTGCCGCACTCTCCGTCTGCCAGAGGCGAAGAAGTGGCTTCCTCACGCACAGATCATCACGCCGATCACGGCGTGCTCCAGAGCGCTGCTTCTGCTGAAAGATATCTGAGAATGGTAATTACCTTTGGCTAGCTCAGTATCTCCATCTTCTGCATCTCTTGTCGCCTGCACTTTAGCGAAAAGATTTTCCACTACGTCTCACAAGGAGAAACTGTGTCAACACAGCAAACGCCCCCCCAATCTTGCCCTAGAAGTTCATCGAGTTCTTTGCATCTCAGAGTTAAGGGAATCAAAAGCTTTTGCACAGAGGGCTATAGAAGTACTAGCAAGAGGCACAAGAAAGTTGCCCAAGAACTCCTTCCATATGAATGCTAATGTGTATTGAAGAGGCAGGCAAGTGGCAAGCCACTGTCCACAAGCAGTTTCAAAGCTACTCACACAATCCTGGTGTTGTGCAGCTTTGTTCTTCACCTCATGGAAGCTCCCGCGCTCTACGTTTCCTAGAGGCAATGATGCAGCTTTACCGCACACAGATCATTCTGCCAGTCGTGGTGTGCTCCAGAGCACTGCTACTGCCGAAAGATGTCCGGGAACAGCACTTACCCTCGTTAAGGGAATCAAAAGCTTTTGCACAGAGGGCTATAGAAGTACTAGCAAGAGGCACAAGAAAGTTGCCCAAGAACTCCTTCCATATGAATGCTAATGTGTATTGAAGAGGCAGGCAAGTGGCAAGCCACTGTCCACAAGCAGTTTCAAAGCTACTCACACAATCCTGGTGTTGTGCAGCTTTGTTCTTCACCTCATGGAAGCTCCCGCGCTCTACGTTTCCTAGAGGCAATGATGCAGCTTTACCGCACACAGATCATTCTGCCAGTCGTGGTGTGCTCCAGAGCACTGCTACTGCCGAAAGATGTCCGGGAACAGCACTTACCCTCGGATAGCTTCGTATCTCTGTCTTCTGCCTCTCTTGTCACCTGCATCTTGGCGAAGAGACTTTCCACTGCATCTCACAAGGAGAAACTGTGCCAGGACAGCAAACGTCCCCAGGTCTTGCCCCTCTAGAAGTTCATCGAGTTCTTTGCATCTCGGAGCCAAAAGGGAACCACAAGAATTTCCACAGAGGGCTGCAGGAGGACTTGCAAGCGGCACAAGAAAGCTGTCCAAGGACTCCTTCCAGACGAATGTGAATGTGAATTGAAGAGGCAGGCCAGTGGCAAGCAACTGTCCTCCAGCACTTTCAAAGCTGCTGACACAATCCCGGTGTTGCGTAGCTTTGTGCTTCACCTCTTGGAAGCTGCCGCTCTCTCCCTCTGCCAGAGACGAAGAAGCGGCTTCTTCGTGCACAGATCATCGAGCAGGTCTCCGTGCACTCCAGAGCGCTGATTCTGCTGACAGATATCTGGGAATGGCACTTACCTTTGTCTAGCTCCATATCTCCATCTTCTGAGTCTCTTGTCGCCTGCATCTGAGTGAAAGGCTTTTCCACTGCGTCTCGCTTGGAGAACCTGTGCCAGAACACCAAACGCCCCCCCCAAACTTACCCCAAAAGTTCATCGAGTTCTTTGCATCTTGGACCCTAAAGGGAAGCACAAGACTTTCCACAGAGGGCTGCAGGATTACTGGCAAGAAGCACATGAAAGTTTTCCAAGAACTCCTTCCATTAGAATGCTAATGTGTATTGAAGAAGCAGGCGAGTTGCAAGCCACTGTCCTCTACCAGTTTCAAAGCTGCACACAAAATTCCTGTGTTGTATGGCCTTGTTCTTCACCTCTTGGAAGCTCCCGCACTTTATGTTTCCCGGAGGCGATGATGCAGCTTTACCGCGCACAAATCATTCTGCCAGTCGCAGTGTGCTCCGGAGCACTGCTACTGCCGAAAGATGTCCGGGAACAGCACTTACCCTCAGATAGCTTCGTATCTCTGTCTTCTGCCTCTCTTGTCACCTGCATCTTGGCGAAGAGACTTTCCACTGCATCTCACAAGGAGAAACTGTGCCAGGACAGCAAACGTCCCCAGGTCTTGCCCCTCTAGAAGTTCATCGAGTTCTTTGCATCTCAGAGCCAAAAGGGAACCACAAGATTTTCCACAGAGGGCTGCAGGAGGACTTGCAAGCGGCACAAGAAAGCTGTCCAAGGACTCCTTCCGTACGAATGCTAATGTGTATTGAAGAGGCAGGCCAGTGGCAAGCCACTGTCCTCCAGCAGTTTCCAAGCTGCGCAGGCAATCCCGGTGTTGTGCAGCTTCATTCTTCACCTGTTGGAAGCTGCCGTGCTCTCCATCTGCCAGAGGCGAAGAAGCGGCTTCTTCGTGTACAGATCATTGTCACAGTTGTGGCGCGCTCCAGAGTGCTGCTTTTGCCCAAAGACGTCCGGGAACAGCACTTAGCTTCGGATAGCTCTTTATCTCCATCTTCTGCGTCTCTTGTCGCCTGCACTTTAGCAAAAAGCTTTTCCACTGAGTTTCGCAAGGAGAAACTGTGCCAGCACAGCAAACAACCCCCGATCTCGCCCTAGAAGTTCATCAAGTTCTTTGCATCTTGGAGCCTTAAGGGAATCACATGCTTTTGCACAGAGGGCTGTAAAAGTACTAGCAAGGGGCACAAAAAAGTTGCCCAAGAACTCCTTCCATATGAATGCTAATGTGAATTGAAGAGGCAGGAGAGTGGCAAGCCAGCGTTCCCAAGCAGTTTCAAAGCTGCACGCAAAATTCCGGTGTTTTACGACTTCTTTCTTCACCTCTTGGAAGCTGCCACGCTCTCTTTCTCCCGAAGGCAAAGAAGCGGCTTCTTCACACACTGAACATTGTGGCAGTTGGGGCATGCTCTGAAGAGCTGTTTCTGCCGAAAGACGTCCGGGAGCAGCACTTACTTTTGTATGGCTCTGTATTTCTGTCTTCTGCGTGTCTTTTCACCTGCATCTTGGCAAAATGATTTTCCACTGAGTCTCGCAAGGAGAAATTGTGCCAGCATGGCGAATGCCCCCCGATCTTGCCCTAGAAGTTCATAGAGTTCTTTGCATCTCAGAGCCTAAAGCAAAGGGCAAGTTTTTCCACGGAGGGCTGCAGGAGGACTAGCAAGAGGCACAAGAAAGTTCTCCAAGAACTCCTTCCATACGAATGCTAATGTGAATTGAAGCAGCAGGCAAGTATCTGTCACGATCTGTCCTTGGGGACAAGATTCCTGAAGGTTCTTTTTACTGATCTCAGGGTGCAAAAAACTGATACGACAAGGGGGTTTTGCTGTAAAAATCAAAAACAAATGTACCTTTATTGAATGACCACAGCAAAATGCATAAAGGAGAAGGGGAATGAAGAAATGGGAAAGAATAAGGAAAAAAGAGAGACAAGGAAAAAGGAAAGAGGGGTATAGCTACCAGACGTGGGATGACGGAATGCTTCTAAGTCCAGTTGACAAAAGCCTGTCGTCTTCACTTCAGGGGAGATCTCAAAAGCCCCTAGCTAACCCAGGGGATTTTATTATTGAAAATTGCAAAGGGGGGGAGAACAGATACAATAGTCCATGATCTCAGCAGTGGGTGAGGTCCATTGTCTTCTCGGTCCAGTGATCACTTGCAAACTCGCTCTGGTCACCTGGACTTCTCCACACATGCCTGACCCCCTCCCCCCACAAGTCAGGAGGTTGGAGAAATTCCAGAATCAGCGTTGCTAAGTGATACAGGTGAAGGAGGGAACAGTGTCCCTTTCCTTATTCATCGGGTGCAGCATCCCATGGGGTGAGCAAACACACCTGTAGACAATAGTTTGGCTTGGTGGACCAGTCGGACCCAGATTTTTCACAACAATATCTTCTCCTTTCCCCAGTGGTCTCGACTTTCATGATGATCGTGAGGCAAAGAATGAGGGGAATTTCGGACACTCACAGTAGCAACCCATTGTCCTCTAGCAGTTTCAAAGCTGGGCAGACAATCCTGGTGTTGCGCAGCTTCGTTCTTCACCTCTTGGAAGCTGCTGGGCTCTCCGTTTCCCGGAGGCGAAGAAGCAGCTTTTTCACACACAGATCATTGTGCCAGTCACAGCGCACTGCGGAGCGCTGCTTCTCCTGAAAGCTGTCTGGGAGTGGCACTTAATTTCGGATAGCTCCGTATCACAGTCTTCTGCGTCTCTCGTCACCTGCATCTTAGTGAAAAGCTTTTCCACTGTGTCTCACTTGGAGAAACTGTGCCAGCACAGCAAACGTCCCCCGATCTTGGCCTAGAAGTTCATAGAGTTCTTTGCATCTTGGACCCTAAAGGGAAGTGCAAGATTTTCCATGGAGGGTTGCAGAAGGATAAGCAAGAGGCATTGCAAAGTTTCCCATGACCACCTTCGGAAGAATGCTAATGTGAACTGATGAGGCAGGTGAGTGGCAAGCCACCATCCTCTGGCAGTTTCAAAGCTGTCGCAGATGATCCCGGTGTTGTGCAGCTTTGTTCTTCACCTCTTGGAAGCGGCCGTGCTGTCTCCTGAAGGTGAAGAAGCGGCTTCTTCACGCACAGAACATTGCGCCACTCATGGCGTGCTCCGGAGCGCTGCTTCTTCCGAAAGATGCCCGGGACCAGTGCTTACCTTTGGATAGCTCCAAAACTTCGTCTTCTGCACCCCTTGTTTGCTCGAATCTCTAGCAAAAAGTATTTCCACTGTGTCTTGCAAGGAGAAACTGTGCCAGCACAGCAAATGCCCCCTGATCTGGCCCTAGAAGTTCATCGAGTTCTTTGCATCTCAGAGCCTAAAGGGAAGCGCAAGATTTTCCACGGAGGGCTGCAGGAAGACTAGCAAGAGGCATTAAAATGTTTTCCTAAACCTCCTTCCATAAAAATGCTAATGTGAATTGAAGAGGCAGGCAAGTGGCAAGCCACTGTCCACAAGCAGTTTCAAAGCTACTCACACAATCCTGGTGTTGTCCAGCTTCATTCTTCACCTCGTGGAAGCTGCCGCGCTCTCCGTCTGCCAGAGGCGAAGAAGCGGCTTATCTGCACACAGATCATTGTGCCAGTCACGGCGTGCTCTGGAGCCCTGCTTCTGCGTTAAGGCACCCGGGACTGGCACTTACCTTTGGCTAGCTCCGTATCTCCGTCTTCTGTGTCTCTTGTTGCCTGCATGTTAGAGAAAAGTATTTCCACTACGTCTCGCAAGGAGAAACTGTGTCAGCACAGCAAACCCCCCCCGATCTTGCCCTAGAAGTTCATCAAGTTCTTTGCATCACGGAGCCTAAGGGGAAGCACAAGATTTTCCATGGATTGCTGCAGGAGGACTCGCAAGAGGCACCAGAAAGTTGTCCAAGAACTCCTTCCGTTCGAATGCGAATTTGAATTGAAGAGGGAGATGAGTGGCAAGCCACCCTCCTCTAGCAGTTTTAAAGCTGCTCACACAATCCCCGTGTTGTGAGGCTTCGTTCTTCACCTCTTGGAAGTGGCCGTGCTCTCTGTCTCCTGAAAGTGAAGCGGCTTCTTCACGCACAGAACATTGCGCCACTCGTGGTGAGCTCCGGAGCACTGCTTCTGCCGAAAGACGCCCAGGACCAGCGCTTACCTTTGGATAGCTCCAAAACTCCATCTTCTGCGCCTCTGGTTTGCGGAAATCTCTAGCGAAAAGTATTTCCACTGCGTCTTGCAAGGAGAAACTGTGCCAGCACAGCAAACGCCCCCTGATCTTTGCCTAGAAGGTCATCGAGTTCTTTGCATCTCGGAGCCTAAAGGGAAGCACATGATTTTCATTGGAGGGCTGCAGGAGGATGGACAAGAGGCACAAGAAAGTTTTCTAAGAACTCCTTACATAAGAATGCTAATGTGTATTGAAGAGGCAGGCAAGAGGCAAGTCACTGTCCTCTAGCAGTTTCAAAGCTGCTCACACAATCACGGTGTTGTGCAGCTTCGTTCTTCACCTCTTGGAAGCTGCCGCGCTCTCTGTCTGCCAGAGCCGAAGAAGCGGCTTCTTCGCACACAGATCATTGTGTTGGTTGCGGTGTGCTCCGGAGCGCTGCTACTGCCGAAAGACCTCCCGGGAACGGCACTTGCCTTTGGATAGATCCGTATCTCCATCTTCTGCGTCTCTTGTCGCCTGCATCTTAGCGAAAAGCTTTTCTGCTGCATCTCACAAGGAGAAACTGTGCCAGCAGAGCAAACATCTATGGAGTGTACCAATATTACTGACGGGACTGCCTTGGTCTGTCTGGCCTCGTCTGCTGACCAAATAGCAGCACCTGTGGTCCTTCCTACACAGGCGTCAAGGGTGGGGAAAAGGAGAGGTGATTGACACCCCACCTGGGGAAGGAAATTTCAGGGAGAAACCAGAGGAAACTGAGGCAAGTCATGACATCACACTGCAACATCTTCCCCTTGTTTTGTTTAAAATGAAGACGACTGGGTTTGGGGGGGGCAGAATGCTTGCCAAACCACACTTGGTAAATTGGTTCCTCCTCTTCTGGAGGGTCAGTATTTTCTACTGAGGCTTCCAGATCTTCCATTGTAGCCCTAGGGGCTTCCAAATGGTAGACTTCAGGAGGGGAAAATGAGCTTGAAATTACCTTATAAAACACGTGCTTAATTAGCCCTAAAACAACACTAACTACAATAATAATAACTAGAATAAAGAGTACCAACAATACAGTTTTCAGAATAGATCCCAACCAGCCCGAGAGTCCCCAGCCCTTGAACAGTCCACTCAGCCAGTCATCCGTTTCTCTCTTGATGTCGTTCACCATGGTTTTCATTTTATCACTAGTAGCATGGGCGTTCTCTGCTTTCGATGACAAGTTGAGGCAGCAAAGACTTCAAATTCATCACAGCTGTGATCCTGTCCAAAGGCTTTGGCCAAGGTGGCCCATATGTTTGCTTTTGGCTGAGGGACTATCCTGGAGACGAGGAGCAGACTCGGTCTCATGGTGTCTCGAGACTGCATGCGAACAGCAGGATCTAAACTGGTACAAGGGAACTTAATACAAAAATACATTATAAACTATTCCATATAGGAGGTGCAAAAGGAATTTCTTCCAGGGAACACGCACGGTGTTTTCTCCTCCAGGCAGCTTCTGAAGTCTTCTCTGAGACCTTGGGGACATAGGGCCTTA
>NW_024528676.1:0-843 GCF_017590135.1 Pyrgilauda ruficollis | reverse complement strand
AAAGCCATGGAAAACTCACATGACATCCTGTGGTCACACAGGATCCCTGCACATCCCCTTATTTCCATCAGACACAGGCACAGGGGTTCCCTGTGCTCCCATTTTGGGATGAGGAGCGGGCGTGCTGTGGATCCGGAGCAGTCGCCGCCTCCTGCAAGCCTCAGTGCCATCTCAGGATCAATACCCTGCCAACAATGATGACAATAAGTTTAATTCTTGATGAATGGCAGACATAAAACTGAGCTATTGTGTTGCTGAAAGAAATTGAATTAAGGGTGAGCAGAAGGGACACATCACTTGGCAGTGTGGTTGATAACGCTGCCTGCTTGGCCAGCTGCCACCAGCAGCCCTTTGGTTCCTGACACAGCTCCTGATGGTCCTGGCAGGTCCCTGAGTGCCCAGTACTCCCTAAAAACAACCCATTCCCATTCCATGGTTCAACTGTTGCTGTACAGGGAAGCAGGTCTCCAGACCCCTCAACATTCTCCTCATCATCCCCTTGCCAGCACCTCTCCCAGCATTACCAGAATTAGGGCACATCCTGGCACTGGGGACTCAGCGGCCCCTTCACCCCATCCCCTGGATATTCAGCAAAGAGTTTGGTCTTTGCAAAGTTTTTTGGTTTGAGCACCCTTTCCCTTGGGATGGACACTTACTTGTGCCTGATTATTTTTCCCAGAGCGTCTGTGACAGACTCCAGGTTTCCTCTGCATGCACAGGAAGACTTTCTTCATTAGCTGTTAGACTCCAACTCCCGAAGAGCAAATTAGGGGACATGAATATGCAAATTAATGCTTCTAAACTGATAGCAGCATTGCTGCCTCCAAGGGGATCAAAGCTGGG
>NW_024528675.1:0-844 GCF_017590135.1 Pyrgilauda ruficollis | reverse complement strand
GGGACACCCCGGGGACGTTGGGGACACCGCGGGGACGTTGGGGACACCGCCAGGGGTGTTGGGGACTTGATGGGGACGTTGGGGACACCAAGGGGACAGCCATGGGGACGTTGGGGACAGCCCGAGGACGTTGGGGACATCGTGGGGACACCGAGGGGACGTTGGGGACACCGCCAGGGGTGTTGGGGACTTGATGGGGACGTTGGGGACACCAAGGGGACAGCCATGGGGACGTTGGGGACATTGTGGGGACAGCCGTGGGGACGTCAGGGACACCGAGGGGACGTTGGGGACGCTGGGGACACCCCGAGGACGTTGGGGACACCGTGGGGATGTTGGGGACAGCAAGGGGACGTTGGGGACACCGCCAGGGGGGTTGGGGGCATCTGGGGACGTTGGGGACACCCCGGGGACGTTGGGGACATCGTGGGGACACCGAGGGGACGTTGGGGACACTGCCAGGGGTGTTGGGGACACCACGGGGACGTTGGGGACATCGTGGGGACAGCCATGGGGACGTTGGGGACACCAAGGGGGCGTTGGGGACACCACGGGGACGTTGGGGACATCGTGGGGACATCGTGGGGACATTGGGGACATCGTGGGGATGTTTGGGACATCGCGGGCACGTTGGGGACACCGAGGGGACGTTGGGGACATCGATGGGGATGTTGGGGACACTGCAGGGACGTTGGGGACACTGTGGGGACATTGGAAACACCACAGGATCACTGGGGACAACACCGAGACACTGAGGACACCGAGGTGACGTTGGGGACACCGCAAGGGACACGTGGGGACGATGCCAGGACACCGCGGGGACACTGGGGACAGGGCCAGGACA
>NW_024528674.1:0-844 GCF_017590135.1 Pyrgilauda ruficollis | reverse complement strand
ATAATATTTATACCCAACAAAGCTGATGGGCTGCAGAGGAACACTGCCTAATCTTGGGAATGCATCCACTGAGGTGTGAACTGGAATTTCAGGTCCCAGCCAAGCAGCAGAGGAACTGGAGCACAGAGCTGTAGAGCAGAAGTGCAGCACCACTGCCAGCAGCCTCCTTTGTGGGATGTGAGGGAATCCCTTCCCATCTGTTCCAGGCAGCCTTGCTGGGGGGAAAGCCTGTGAGCCATCCTGTGAGACACATGGAGCGTTTTCCCTCTGGTCTTCACCTTCCCTTTCCTCTCCCTGTGCTCCCTTTTCCTCTCCATTTTCAGGAGGAAATTCGTGTGTTTGCAGCTTTTCTTGTGTTCCAGCCCTGTGCTAACCCCTGCCAGCACCAGCCATGTGCCAAAGACAGCCAGGAAAGGTTTGCCTTTTGGAGATGTGACAGGGAAAAACCCCAGCTGGTGATTTACCCTCACCACAGGCTCCTCTGCAGCCTGTCACACTCCCCACCAGGCTGTTCTGCACAGGAACCTGAAGATGGGATGTTCCCTCAGCTGAGGGGGCTCCTTCAAAACGTGTGGAGTACATCAGCATGCCAGAGCTGTGCCCCCAGGCACCCTACTGACAATTATTTCATTACTGAACATCCAGCCATGCCTCCTCTCTGCTGTCAAGGATGTTTGAGGGATGAAATGAACGTGCTGAATGGACCTGCTGTGACAGGCTCTGCAATGTCAGCGATGCAGAGCTGCCAGCCCAGCTGCCTTGGCCCCGTGTTCCAGGAAAACAGAGTAGCTGGGGGTGGAATCACTTTATAAAGAGTGAAATCTTCTCACTCTGGGGACGTGAG
>NW_024528673.1:0-696 GCF_017590135.1 Pyrgilauda ruficollis | reverse complement strand
TTCACCCCAAAAAATCCCCAAATTCGGCCAAAAAACCCAAATTCACCCCAAATTCACCCCAAAAAATCCCCAAATTCACCCCAAAATCCCCAAAATTCACCCCAAAAAATCCCCAAATTCACCCCAAAATCCCCAAAATTCACCCCAAAAAATCCCCAAATTCACCCCAAAATCCCCAAAATTCACCCCAAAAAATCCCCAAATTCACCCCAAAATCCCCAAAATTCACCCCAAAAAATCCCCAAATTCACCCCAAAAAATCCCCAAATTCGGGCAAAAAAATCCCAAAATTCACCCCAAAAATCCCAAATTCTGGCTAAAAATCCGGAAATTAACCCCAAAAAATCCCCAAATTCACCCCAAAAACCCACCCCAAAAATCCCCAATTCACCCCAAATTCACCCCAAAAATCCCCAAATTCACCCCAAATTCATCCCAAAAACCCCCAAATTCACCCCAAAACCCCAAATTCACCCCAAAATCCCCAATTCATCCCAAATACATCCCAAAAAACCCAAATTCACCCCATAAATCCCAAATTCGGGCCAAAAATCCCCAAAATTCACCCCAAAAATCCCCAATTCACCCCAAAAACCCAAAATTCACCCCAAAAACCCAAAAAATTTCCCAAAATTCTATTTTTTACCCCCAAAATTCTCCTAAAATCCTCTCAAAATCCCTCCCAGCACCCTCAAA
>NW_024528672.1:0-844 GCF_017590135.1 Pyrgilauda ruficollis | reverse complement strand
TATATATTTATATATATTTTTTTTTTTAACATCTAAGGCCCCCGCCTGTCTCCCCGCTTCTCCTGGGCCAGTTTGTTTAATCTAAGAGTAGGTGGTAGGAGCGGGGGATTTATGGGGTTATCAGCACGGAGCAGCATAAGCCAGCGCAGGCGGCTGGGAAGGCAAGACCAGGCCCGAGAGCAGGCGGGAGCATCGCTCCGAGGGGACAGGTTGGCCCTTGTGCAACCCGGAGGTGGCTGCTGAGGACAGTCCAGCTCACGCTGTGGAGCAGAGGGAGCGATGAGGCTGGGGGAGGAGGGCCCGGCGGCTCAGCATCCATAGGGATGGAGAGGGGAGGGAGGTTTCCTTCCCGCAGCTCCCTCAATCGAGAGGCAGATGTGGCCCCTCCACCTCCAAAGCGTGCAGAGATGTTCCCCCCGCCCCCGGCCGCGGGGAGCCCCTGCCCGCGTCCCCCACCGATTCCTCCCTGCCTGGAAAGGTTTCTCCCTCAGCTGCTTCCTCTCCTCCATGGCAACCCAGCTGCTCCCTCCCTCCTTCCATGGCTCTGATGCGTGTGAGCAGGGCCGGAGCTGCTCCCGCCATGTGCCCGGCGTTGTCCCACAGGCCGGGCAGGTGCTGCCGAGCCGGGGGCTCTGCGGGGAGCTGGGAATGCTCTCGGGGGCAGGGGTTGGCTGGGGAGGTGCTGGGGTGGGAGAGAAGCATCCCCCATTTCCAGCATCCTCCTTCCCAACCCCCTCTGCCAGAGCAGGGCACAGAGCCCCCACTGAGTCCCCTCAGCTCCGGAGCCCCTGCAGGGAGCTCTGAGGTGCTGGAGGGAAGGGGTGGGATGAGGAGGGATGGGTGG
>NW_024528671.1:0-844 GCF_017590135.1 Pyrgilauda ruficollis | reverse complement strand
GACCCTATGAAGTCCCACCACAGAGGGCAGCCCAGTGAAGCCCCTTCCTCCTGAACCTGTCCCTGATGTGGCATCCCAGAGGTCTGGAACCCAGCCCTGCTCGGGCACAGGTGACCAGTGTGACACTGGGCACCTCTCCCAGCGCCAGCTCTGGGGCAGTCTCGGTCTAAGGAGGCCTCAGGTGCCTCCCACAAAAGCACAACTGCATCTTCCAGGCAGCAGGAGCAGCTGGATGATGTCCTGGCTGTCACCAGGCAGGTGCCACAGCCACAGCTCCCCCGTGCAGGACATCCCTGGCCATCCAAACCACGGCTCTCCACCATCCCAGCGCAGCCCCTGAGCAGCAGCTCCTCATTTCACTGCTGCCCAGAACTGGGGTTTTACACAATTTCCTCACGGATTTAGCTCAAAGGAGGTTTGCAAAGCACAGATGGGAGATGGCATCTCATTCCCTTTGGCTGTGGACACACAGAACTTCCCTTGGACAGCAGGAAGGACAAATGTCCTCCAGCATCCCCACACTTTGCACTCATCTCCTGGCATTTCCTAAAGAATCCTCAGTGCTGCAGCCTCCCAGGATCGCCTGCTGTACCCAAAATCTTGTCTGCCTTTCCCAAGGGAAGGAGCCAAACAAAAGGTCTCTTCTCTCCCACTCAAATCTTACCTTGGACACACCCAAAGTCCTACAGAAGTACAAAATGTGGATTTATGTGTTTGTTCCTTTTGGCTGCTTCTCTTAACCACGTGCCACTGTGAAAAGCAGCCTGGGGTGTGAAGTGAAACAGCATCAGCATGGAAGGGGTTGGAGTAGATGACTTTTAAGGTCACTTCTAACCCAAACCAT
>NW_024528670.1:0-844 GCF_017590135.1 Pyrgilauda ruficollis | reverse complement strand
AGGGGTGGGCACCAGGGGGGGGCACCTGGGGGTGGGCGCCGGGGGGTTCCATACCAGGAGTAGAAGAAGAAGACGAAGAAGGGCAGGGACACGGCGAGCTGGAGCTGCCGCCAGCGCGGGAGCCCGAAGGCCGCGGCCGCCAGCACGAACTGGCCCAGGGTGTAGCAGTAGCCATTGATGGTCCCCACCACGGCCCGCGCCTCCGTCGGGATCCACTCCATGCCTGGGGCACGGCCACAGGGTCAGGGGCTGGCCCGGGGGGCCCTGGGTGGGCTTGGGGGTTGGGTTCCTCACGTTGGTCGGTGGAGTTGGGTAGGGTCAGTGGGGTTGGGGTCACTGGGGTTGAGTCAATGGGATTGGGTCAATGGGGTGGGGTTGGGTCAATGGGGTTGGGTTTGGGTCAATGGGGGTTGGGGTTGGGTCAATGGAGTTGGGTTGGGTCAATGGGGTTGGGTCAATGGGCTTGAGTCAATGGGGTTGGATAAATGGGGTTGGGTCAATGGGATTGGGTCAATGGGGTTCCTCCCATAGGTCATTGGGTTTTGGGGTGGATGTGTGCGTCCCTCCCTGGGTTCAGGGGTCCTGCCCCTCCCCGGGGGTCCCTCCCCTCCCACCCAGGGTCCCTGGGGCGGTGGCTCACAGAGGGAGGCGGAGTTGAGGGACACGCCGGCCATGGCCAGCCCGGACAGGAAGCGGCACACGCAGTAGACCAGGAGGGAGGGGGCGGCGGCCGTGCCCACCCCCGTCGCCCCCAGCTGCAGGTAACACCAGGTGAGCAGCGCCCGGCGCCCGAACCTGCGGGGACACGGCACTGGGAGAGCTGGGATCACTGGGAGCACTGGGA
>NW_024528669.1:0-844 GCF_017590135.1 Pyrgilauda ruficollis | reverse complement strand
TTTGGGGTCCCTTCCCACCCGAACCATCGTGGGATTTCTTCATGGCTACCAAACAAGGGCCCAACACAAAATTCACCACTGGGGCCTCACCACGTATTTTGGACACCACCTTGAGCAGAGCCAAGTCCCACCTTTGCCCCTGCTGCCTTTTCCCTGCCCTGCTGTGGAGGGGCTGGGCTGTAAATCAGCACTTTCTGGGATTTTCTGGGATTTTTTCCCCTGAGCCCAGGCCGGGAGCAGCCCCACGTGCAGCCCCAGGGCAGCGCCGCTTAATGAGGGCTCTGTGCACAACCCACCACAAATCCTCCTAATAATGCTGGATGTCGACAGGGTCAGGAGGTCAGCCCGGGCTGGGATGGATCAAACCTCACCAGAAAAATGCACTTTTAGCTGAGCCCAGCAGTTCCCGGTGGCGCCGGCGTCTCCAGGCCCTCATAAAAGGCCTGTCTGCAGCCACGGGCTGCTGAGTAATAACAGCCACCAGCAGGGCCCGAAAATTATAAGGACAAATTAAATTGGCCCTTTCCATATTGTGTGGGATTTAAAGACATGTTGCTTTGCTTGTTAGAGGAATAGCAGGAAGCTGGGGAGCAGGGTTTGCGAGTAGGAGAGCTCTGCTGAGGGGAGCTGAAGCTGCTGGTGGCAGGTTTGGGTGAATTTCAGTGTTCAGAAAGAAGCAGTGCTGCTTGTTTTGTGTCATTCTAAATCATAATTGTAGTAATAGTTGTTATTATAATTAATAACAACCATTATTATAGTTAATATTTTAATATTTATTAGTAATAATTGATATAAAAATTAGGAAAGTAATAATAATTATATTATATAATATATAATAATATAA
>NW_024528668.1:0-845 GCF_017590135.1 Pyrgilauda ruficollis | reverse complement strand
TCATCATCATCATCATCCTCACCCCCCCGCTCCCTCCCCGTCCCTCGGCCGGGCGCTGGGGACACGCAGAGGTGACAGAAAGCCCCGAGGTGCTGTCACCACCGGCAGCGTGTCCCCCCCGGCCCCGCATCGCTCCCCGCTACTGACCTTGAGCCCCGGGGCCGCGGGGGGAGGCGGGCGAGGGTCGGGGATCCAGCGTCCGGCAGCGCGATGGGGACAGGAGGGGGACAAGGACAGGGGACAAACCGAGGGGTTTGGGGGTGATTGATTCGCCCTACAGCATCTCTCAGAGGGGGGCAGGGGTATTTTTTGTGCTGCCGTCCCCCACCTTGCCCCTGGAGGAAGTTTGGCTGGGAGTGGAGCGGAGCGGGAGGGAGGTATTTTTATTTTAGAGCAGCACTGCAGAGGGGGGTGGCTCGGGAGCTGTCTGTCTCGGCAGCTGCTGAGAGGACCCGTGCTGCCTGCCAAAGCTCACCCCGAGCCAGGGGAGCCGGCCCTGGGAGCCCCCGGGCACGGCAGCCCCAGGCAGGGACCGGCTCCCTCCCAGGGGGGGTTTGGGTCCCCACTTTTAGCTCTGCTAGGGAGGGGTTTCCCTCTTCACTTTGTTCCAAAGGGGGATATCATTGCGTGGGGATGGGGAAACTGAGGCACGGAGCCAAAAGGAAGTGTCGTTCCTTGGGCAGTGTTTAAATGGAAGTAAGGCTCGGAGGCTGCAGCATCTCCTGCTGCCAGGTAAGAAGTGTCAGCACAAGAAGAAACGGACTCAAGATGTGCCAGAGGAGATTTAAGTTGGATATTATTGAAAATCTCCTCACTTAAAGTGTTGTCAGGCACTGGAACAGGCT
>NW_024528667.1:0-840 GCF_017590135.1 Pyrgilauda ruficollis | reverse complement strand
AAAAAAAATTGTCATGGATAAAGTAATTTTTCATTGAATGGAGAGTAATGATTTTATATAAATATATGGATTTAATATATACAGAGTATGTAGCATGTTTTTGTTTTAAACAGAAAACAGAAGAAGAAAAATTAAGAATCAAGGAAAGAACTGAAATGTTGAAAAGAAAGCGAGTTTAGAGTAAAGCTTCTGAGCATTTCATACAAGATTAAGAGGAAATTATGTAATTCACCATATCCTTGCCATATATAAAAGAGATTCAGGGTAGATCAGTATGTCCTGGTGTGGTCATCACTGGCCTAATGAGAAGGTTGCCATTTCCAACTTACCTGACTGAGCAAGTGTCACTCTGTAGTTTTACAGTTTTTAATCTGCCTCATGCTCAACAACCACAGAGAGAATCATTAAATTTTGAACACAGTGAGTTCCCCAACCAGATCTAATGGTCACAAGACCTAAGTATTAGTGACAGCTGCATTTAGTTTGAAAACCAATCAAATCTGACAGTTTTGTTTGAGTCCAGCCTAAATACTCCCCTAAAATCACAAACTAAGCTGATTGTGGGGCATCACTGAGTAATTTTTAACTTTGCTTTGTAAAAAAAGGAAATTCAACCCAATTCTGCCACTCCCTGGCTGGTTATGCACCACTCACTGACAAAGCCTCAGCATGGTGATCTCCGTGCACGCTCAAAAGGGAATGCAATGATAATTTGCTTCTTGTACTATGCATTGTTTTGTCATTTAATTTCCCTGTATTTTTGTTTTAAATTACACTCCCAAATTCTTCCTTTCTTTAAAAACTAAGCTTAAATGTAAACATAAAGGATACATCTCTATT
>NW_024528666.1:4648-21650 GCF_017590135.1 Pyrgilauda ruficollis | reverse complement strand
AAAGTATAAAAGCACACTGCAACACTCGAGGAGCTTGTAGAGGACCAATTGGCTAAAGAACACATTGAAGAGACAACTAGCCCTTGGAATTCCCCAGTCTTTGTAATAAAAAAGCCAGGGAAGCATAAGTGGCCGCTCCTCCATGATTTAAGAGAAATAAACAAGGTAATTGAGGACATGGGGTCTCTCTAACCAGGGATGCCTTCCCCAACGATGCTTCCCCAAAATTGGCAATTGGCTGTCCTGGACATCAAGGAGTGTTTCTTCCATATACCCCGACACACGGAGGATGCACCATGATTTGCCTTCTCGGTTCCTACCATCAATCGAGAAGCCCCAATGAAGCACTACCACTGGAGAGTACTGCCTCAGGGGATGAAATGCTCTCCTTCCATCTGCCAGTGCTACATGGCTTCATTGCTGTCCCCAGTGTGCACCCAGAAAATGTGGATGGATGGAATGAAGAAGAGAAATAGTGGTGAAGGTAATCTCACCCCTAAAGAGTTACAGCTGTGCTAATTGTCAAGAATTAGGAACAGGCCTGCCCTTAATAAGCCACAGCTGGATCCAATTAGGATGGGTATTGTAAAAGTAGGTTGGCTGGTCAAGAAAAGATGATGGAGTTTGTTGGCTGTGCTGATGAGAAGAAGAAGGAGTCAGTGCTGTGAGGAGCTGCCCATAAGAAATCACCAAGAAGGTATGAAACCTTTGCAACAAGACGGCAACAACTGGTGACGCCGACATGATCAAGGACCCAGGATGGTGCTGGGTTCCCCCTGAATGGCAGTGTGTGCAGCAGGACACAAGCTGCGTGACAGAAGTGGCAAATGGCATGGCCACAGCAGCAGCCAGTGCCTCAGCAATAGCATGGCCCGAGGAGTACGGGGGGAGGTTTTCTAAGTCGTTGGTACATGAGCACTGGAACAAAAGCAACATGGACCTCTGAGAGGCAGAATCAGAGCTGCACAGACAACATGTAAGAGAAGCCCTCTAAAACTGTATAGTGGCCATCTCCGCAGTTACCTGACGTGATTGGGAGTGGGCTGTAGGGCGAGGTGCAGCCGGAGATGGAGCCCAGCGTAGCATTGAGAGCAGCAGGGGAAGCTGCCTGGTCTGGACCTGACAGATTTTGGCACCTGAGGTACAGGTGAGCTGCTGGGGACACAATGGGAAATAACATATCGAGTGCAGAACAGATTGTTTTATATACATGGAAAAAAGTTTAAATAAGACTGTGAAATATAGTATCAAAAAGAGAGCAAGGCAGCTGCAGATTTGGCTGCCACCTGGAAATCACTTTATAAGACTTTAAAAGAATGGAAAACAGAGCAAGACAAGAAAAGCTTGCAGTGATCAACTAATTCAACCAAAAACTGTAAAAGGAAGAAGAGACTTATTAAAGCAGCAGTAGGAGCTGAAAACAGAGCAGCTCTATCATTCAGTATAGTGTATTTGTTTGCTAATGAAACATGTGCATTTTGTTTGTGAATTGCAAGTATGAATCTTTGATTAAGCATAAGTGTAAAAGTTCATATTCCATAAGCATAAGTACACTCGACAAATGCTAGATCAATGTTGTTCAAAGTTCTATAGCTGTTAATGAAGTTATGTAGCTGTTGATTTGTTGCTATCTTAATATATAGCCTTCAACTTATTCTTGTGAGTTGCCTTATAAAGTTGTACAGCTGTTAATATTGTCAATATTCTAGAAGTACAAGTATAAAGGTTTCTGATTATATGTAATGTAAGTTTAAGTAAATATTTCAGAAGTATAAGTGTAAAGGTTTCTAGTGATATGTAATGTAAGTTTAGGTCACTATTCTGAAAGTATAAGAATTTCTGATGATATGTAATGTAAATTTAGATAACGAATGAAAGTCAGCACAAACGTATTCCAAAGTTAAATAAAAATTACACAAAAGATAATTATACTGAGTTTACTATCTTCTGCAAAGAACCCTGCAAAAGATAGTAAACACAACATTAGTTTAACTCGTTCTTGTGAGTTAATCTTTGATTAGGCAATTAGGCATAGATCTAAAGATTTTAATAATAAGTACTCTGTGAATTTAGAAAATAAATCAAGTCTATACTGTGAAAAAGCAAAACTAAATCAAAACTTAGAAACATATGTTCTTACTGTGATATGTTGCCTAAGCATTCATATAACTGTTAGTCCTAAGTAATATATGTGAATATATTATAATGTCAATTTACTTGAACATAACTTTCTAAAGATACTACAACTTTGTAAATAAAAGAAAAGGGGGAATTGTGGATGGGTGGAATGCAGGAAAAATAGAGATAGTTGATGAAGGTAATCTCGCCCCTAAAGAGTTACAGCTGTGCTAATTGTCAAGCATTAGGAACAGGCCTGCCCTTAATAAGCCACAGCTGGATCCAATTATGATGGGTATTGTAAAAGAGTAGGTTGGCTGGTCGAGAAAAGATGATGGAGTTTGTTGGCTGTGCTGATGAGAAGGAGTCAGTGCTGTGAGGAGCTGCCCATAAGAAATCACCAAGAAGGTACGAAACCTTTGCAACAAGATGGCAACAAGAAAAGGGAGGCAATCATCCTACACTACATGGATGATGTGCTTGTGTGTGCCTCTGATGACATAATACTCCAAGACACACTTGACCTAGTGGTTAAAGTTTTAACCTCTGCTGGATTCCAACTGCAGGAAGACAAGGTTCAGAGGATGCCACCTTGGAAGTACCTGGGCTTGGAGATCACTGCGCGGACCATTGTTGGAAATCAAGAGTGATCCCAAAACCCTAGCAGATCTCCATTCCCTGTGTGGGTCTTTGAACTGGGTCAGGCCTTGGCTAGGCCTCTCCAACGAGGACCTATCTCCCCTCCTCAATTTATTGAAAGGGGAGAGAGAACTGGCTTCTCCCAGGGAACTGACCCCAGAGGCAAAAACCACCATCCAAAAAGTGCAGAAGGCTTTGGCTGAGAGGCAGGCTCATCGTTATCAGCCCGAGCTGCCTTTCAAATTCATTGTTTTGGGAAAGTTACCACACTTACATGGGTTGATATTCCAGTGGATCAAAGGGCAGAAGGAGTCACTCTTAACCATAGAGTGGGTTTTCCTCTCCCACCAGCGATCCAAAACCATCACACAGCCACAGGAGCTGATAGCTCAGCTGATCCGGAAGGCCAGGGTAAGATTGTGTGAACTGGCTGGTTGTGACTTTCAGTGTATTCACCTCCTGATCAAACTTTCTAAGGAGGGAAGGAACTCTCCAGAGAGGTTGACCAAAGAGATGTTAGAGCACCTGCTCCAGAGCAATGCCAGTCTCCAGCTATCTCTGGACAGCTACAGTGGACAGGTATCAGTCCACGCCCCATCACACAAGCTGTTTAATAAGGAATTCCACCTCATTGCTCCTGAGAAAAGGAGTCATAGGCCACTCAAGGTGCTTACAGCATTCACTGATGCGTCTGGGGCATCCCACAAGTCAGTGATGACTTGGAGAAATCCCCAGACTCAGCATTGGGAAGCTGATGTTGAGTTTGTGGAGGGGTCGCCCCAGGTCGCCGAACTGGCCAGTCGTGAGAGCCTTTGAAAAGTTCTCAGAGCCAATTAATTCGGTTACTGATTCAGCCTACGTGGCCGGAGTAGTGTCCAGAGAGGAGAAAGCAGTTCTCAAAGACATTGAGAACAATCATCTCTTCAGGTTGCTCTCAAAACTAATTTATTTAGTTTCGCAGAGGGAGCATCCCTTCTATGTGATGCACGTGAGGTCACATACCAATTTGCCAGGTGAGATTGCATAAGGTAATAGCAAAGCAGATTCCCTTGCCGCCCCAGCAGAAATGGCACACCTTCTGGATGTCTTCTAGCAGGCAAAGCTAAGTAATCAGCAATACCATCAGAGTGTGCCAGGTCTGATCCGTCAGTTCCAGGGCTCCTCAGCAGAAAATTCCTAGCAAAGGATTTTTCATAAAATATCATGGCTACAGTGTACCATAGGGCAGTTGTCCCTGTTGACACCCAACCAAACCATGACTGGCGAATGGACTCAAAAGAACAATTCAATCAGCAAAATTCAAAAAAGAAGAGTTGACAATTTGGACCCAAATTGTGATTCAGAAATTTTTCATTGGGCCAAGTCAAAAAGAGTTGCTGTATCCCTGTTCCTTCCATGGGTTTCAGCAGCCAAAGCTCTTGGTGAATTGGGCCACCTAGAGTGCTGGGTAGTCAAACAGGTAAACTTGACATCCATGGCCATCAGCTCCCTCCTAGAGGACGAGGAGATTACCAGGCCGGCCACACTCCAAAATCGTGCGGCCATAGATTTCCTCCTGCTGCTGCATGGACATGAGTGCCAGGAATTTGAAGGACTTTGCTGCTTGAACCTAGCATCAAAAAGCACCCAACGTCCACACGGCCCTCTGAGAAGTGAAAAGCCTGATCGGACAAGTCAAGCAGGAATCCGAAGACTGGTTCAGCGGACTGTTCAAGGACTGGGGACTCTCGGGGTGGTGGACTTCTATAATTAGGACAATTCTGTTGTTTTTTGTTGTTCTTTTTCTCGTCATGTTAGCGTTCAGAATTCTATGTCGTATATTATGACATTATATTATATTATATTATATTATATTATATTATATTATATTAAAAATGCTATGCTAAAACTATACTAAAGAGAATAGAGAGAAAGGATCCATCAGAAAGCTGGAAAGGAATACGAAAGAATTAATAAAAAAATCTTGTGACTGCTCACAGCCTCGACACAGGTGGCTGTCATTGGTCATCAAGTAAAAACAATTTCACATGCTGGGTAAACAATTCTCCAAATCACATTCCAAAGCAGCAAAACATGGAGAAGCTGAAGCTTCCCAGCTTCTCAGAAGAAAAGATCCTGGCAAAAGGATTTTTCAGAAAATATCATGGCGACAGAGGACATTTGTCCCCATGTGGAGAAGAGCGCTTCTGGTCTTTTGCCTTTGTCCATGTAAGATCGTGTCGGCTGGGGTCCATAGCTGGCCAGGTTGGACCTGTACAGCCTGTCCCGACATGGATTCTTACATGTGCAGTTATGGTGTTCCTTGGTCTGTCTGGTCCTAACAGGTCTAAATGCTTTCTTTTGTGGCTAATTGGCTTTACATTTGCCAATTTCTCATTAGTACTGTACTTATCTATTTCTAAAGCTATCTGCCTGGTGAGTTTATTTCTTTTTTGTCTGTTCAGCATTAAGCAACAAGTTAGCTATATACTAGTGATTACATTGTACAGAAAGTTATTTATATCAAATTATATAGGTATAAAAAGCTATGATTCAGGTTATATAGATATATAAAAACTCATTATTTAAGTTATATAGATACCAGGTTATATTGATATCTTATAACTCAAACTATATGAGCACCTTGTAACTTTGACCTAGGTTATATAGGCATCAAATTCCCCCTTTCTTTTCCCCTTTGTGAATTCTTTCACGGGTTATATTGTGCTCTTTGCATGCATTTCCTGAAAATATGTTCCTCTTTTTATTTTATGCCTCAACTGGTAACTTTTCCAGTCATCATAAGAAGTTGTAGCCCATTTGCAACACTACAGAAAACACTGACTGAATACACAGCTACAGAGAATGATTATTCCCAAAAGAAAAATTCCCATGAATAACTGTTTTAGCCAATTGAAATTTGGAAGCCAAAACATAAGTGATTCCTATAAAGGGGTTGTCCAAGAAATGTCATCTTTTGTTACTTCATTTAGTACCCTTGCATGTTGCCCGATTGTATGCATATCTGTTGCTATTTTCCCTGACTGATCCACATATGTACAACAACTGGTATTTACTAGGGTACAAACTCTTCCCATCTGTGCTGTAATCATATCTAGTACCATTCGATTTTGAAATACTAATTTTAGGGAACTGACTTCTATTAGCAGTAGTCCAATGGCATCTGCTGTTGTATTTGCAATTACTTCCATTTCTGCTAAGATGTTCACTATTGCCATTTCTAACTGTGCTATTCCTAGAGGAAATAGTAAGGCCCTGACAAAGTGATGATTCTAAACTTTTCTCCAAATTCCCCTAACAATCTCTCTAATTGAACTGGTGTGATTTATCATCTGTATGTGCGGGACAAGATACCCCATGGTACATTGTCCTGTCCAATTTCCAGGCAATTGTTTACGGGCTATTCCATTTCTGCACAACCACCAATAACCATCTGGCAAATCACAACTCACTGTAATTCTTATTAAGGGGTCATTAGTATGCCTGGTGTACAAATAGTTACGCCATTGTTGTGAGGGGACAAGCAAAGTTATGTTGAACCAGACTCATGGTAGGGGAACAATTTTGGTCCAATTGCTTGTGTTGCTAAAATAACTGAAAAGGAGGCATTCCCATAGGGGAACCTGGCCATTCACATTGGTGTCTATGTTCATACAGGGAATATGGGCTTAACTCAGTCCAATTACTAGATGGCACCCCCAAAAATGGTGAGCGTAACTGTTGTACCTCTCCAAACAACCAACAATTTCTTATTTTCTAGTATGGTTAGCTGTGCATTCAAACAAAGCTACATAATTATTAGCATTGAAGGTTATAGCAACTTGCCACAAATTAACAAAGCATAACAATGTATTCATAGTTTATGGCTGATTTTCAGTTTCAGTCTGTAAGTATCAACAGCTGTTGCAGTCCATCATTTACCAGGAGATTTCTTGACTCAGGTATAATGAATCCAGGTAGGTCTCTCTTTTATGTGAATGGCAGTGAAAGTTGTCAGAAGGACTTGAAAAGGCCCGTTCTGCTTCTCCTGTAGAGGATCACCTGAAAAATTCTTAATATGCACCCAGTCACCAGGATCAGTTGCATGCAATTTATGATTTGGCTGCTTAGGTTGATTTTCAAACACTATAGGAAATTTCTGATGCAACTGTTTGTTTATTGCCTTCAAATATTCACAGATATATTGATTGCCTACTTGAGCCAAATTTTCATAATGAGTATGTCATGGATTGACCCTGGCACAGTGCCAGTGCCTCCATGAAAGGTGTATTTCCCAGCCCAGTCTACTGGTGGCTGGGCACCCTGCCCCCCCCCCTTCTCCTCCTGGCCATGGTGCTGGCACGAGATATCAAATTTCCAGCCTGCATAGTCTCTCTATCATTCTCTCCCGGGGAGGGGCTGCCCAAGCCATCCCAGGTCTCCTCTACCCCTGCACCTTGCAGGGGCTCCGGCCTCCCCTCTCTCAGGCCACATAGCCTCCCCCTCCCCCACCCAGACGCAGCTGGGCAGGGGAGAAGGTCCCTCACCGGGGCCGGACTCAAAAGAGGAAGTCTCTCTGGGAATCCTCTGCTTTTAACCCCTGTGTGTTCTCAGAGGCGTATCCAAGTCCCCAGTGGCCACACCAGGTGCCAATTTCAAATCTGGCCACTGATTGGTTTGACCATAACTTTCCCAGAAACTCACTTCCTGGTCAAACCATGACAGAGTAGCATTCAGCGCATAAAGTCTACCATAAAGAATTTCAAATGGACTAACCTTTTCTTTTGATTGAGATTTCACCCTGAGTTGCACAAGGGCGATAGATAGAGCTTGGTACTAATACAAATTGGTTTCTTGGCAAATTTTTGCTATTTGCTGTTTAATCATATGGTTCATTTTTTTACTTGACTACTAGCTTGTGGCCTGTAGGGGGTATGAAGCTGCCACTGAATTCCTAGCACTTTGCTGATTGCTTGCACAATTTGTGCCCAAAAATGCATTCCCCTATCAGAGGAAATTTCCTTGGGTACTCTGAACCTAGGGATGATTTAATTTAGCAATGCTTTTACTACTTCTCAAGCGTTGTTTGCTCTACAAGGGAATGCCTCTGGCCACCCAGAAAAGGTGTCGGTTAACACCAATAGATATCTGAAACCCCTCTTTCTTGGGAGTTCAGAAAAATCTACTTGCTATACTTCCCCTGGAAAAGTTCCTCTGTCAATCACTCCTTGTTCTAGCTTAACTGTTGTATTTGGATTGTTCTTTAAGCAATTGTCACATTGTGTTGTTAATTCCTTAATGACTTCTAACAAATGTGGGCCTGCAACTCGTGCTCTCAGATATTGGTGGAGGGGGTCTACTCCCCAATGAGTTTTATCATATTCAGATTTCACATAGCATTTCAAAGCTCTTTCAGGTATTACTAACTGGCCTGTTTCTAACTGTCCCCATTAATTTTCTAGAAGTTTATCGTTATTATCTTGCATCCATTTGTAATCTGATGGCTGATAACTTACTGGTTGCCCAGTATCTACTTCAGTGGGTATCAATGCAGTCACTACTGGCTCTTTTCTTTCAGCAGCCAGCCTAGCTTCATAATCTGCCAATCTGTTATCGTCTTCAGGGAGAGTGTTACCTCCAGAGTGTCCCCAGAAATGCATAATTGCCACCTGTGATGGGAGTTTCACTGCTTCGAGGAGTCTGAAGACGTCGGTTGTGATGGCTAACAGCTGGCCTGAAGGCCTCACAGACACAAGTAACCTTGACCTTTACCTGATCAACCTGTACCTGTGAGGGGAGGAAGTAAATGTCTTTAAGGAAGAAAGCACTGAGGAGCAGAAGGACGTAACTGCAGGGAATGGATGCTGGACAATCTTTGGCGAGCATGTACGTAGGCAGCTATTGGACAGTGAACTGGGTGACAACAAATTACTAGCCAATTGGGATCAAACATGCAGTTTTTGAAAACCATATAAATATGAGCTGTGAACAGTGAAGATCGCTATTGCCGCTTGAACCATGGAGTGTTGTGTCCATCTATGCTGCGACATCTGGAACCCCAACATGATGCGACAATAGCCGGCCACGTGGAGAGCAGGGGAGACAGTGCCCAGCCAAGAGTAGCAGTGTGGAGAGCTGCAAGGGCCGTGGAGAGCTGCAAAGGTCCGGACCTAAAAATAAGATGATGAGCTGCTGGGGACAATAGGGGCTCAAGCCTCAACTGAAGAAGAAGCTATAATGAATGTATGGACCCTTATGTTGGGCAAATGAGGCATAAAATACCATGAACAGGCACTGCAAATTGTATTGCTGTGGTGCAAGAGCCAAGGGATAGATACCACCACAGAAGCCACATTTAGTATTAAAAACTGGGAACGGGGAACGGGCTGGTGAATTGATTTTTGAGTCAGCCTCTGGAGGCAGTGAGACTGCTAAAGATATTATGACTATCTGGAGGCTAGTGCTGGATACCTTGAAACTGCTGAAAGCTGAGCAAAATGCAAAAACAGCAGCTGAGGCACTGCAGGCACCACCTGCCAGAACACCCCGTGATAATGGAGCACACGAGGGAGCAGTTGGGGGAGTAGGTGCCACATCAAGTTTGCAGGTGTAAAGGACAGGTGAGAAACTAGAAGGGGACTGGCTGTTATCTGAGCCTTCTATCCCTTCAACACAGCCCATGCTGTGCACACCTTGTCCTACACCCCCGGTTTCCACAAACCCATTTTATCCTCCTCCACCTACAGATGACTGGAGTCATGATGAACTTACGATGACAGCCCTGCCACTGCTTGATATGCCCATTCACAGTCTCAGCATGCAAATAAGAGCCAGGAGCCAAGGGGCACTTGGCGCTGAGAGTTCTGGCAGGGGCAGCACCATGTTCTTGCTCCCTGCGCCCGTCAGGATTTTCCTGGGTAGGCGCAGCCATCATCTTGTGCGCCAGTGGAGCCCAGCAAGCTGCCCCGACATGGCCTCCTGACTCGCAGCAGCCAGGGCTCCCATCTCTTGTGAACCCTCATGAGCTGATACTGTGCTGGAGAAAAGACCTGGGTGGACAGGTGGCCCCTTCCTTGGGGGAGCCACGCATGGATAGCAAATCAAGCCCTGCTGTACTCATCCCCGCAAACACCTTGCGAGCCGGTACAGCAGGCAGCACCGGAATGGACCTGGCCTCTGCTGTCACAGTAACTCTTCAGGACAGCAAATGTGCACTGTTTGCCTTCAGATGTCTGGGGACTACTGGGCCGGGGGTGCAGTGCACTTGGGATTGGTTGATCGTTGACCACAAAGTAGGTTTTTTTTGTTCTCCTTAGACTCATAGATAGGGATTTTACTGGGGAGATTCAGATAATGGTTTGGACCCCTGTATCTCTCTGTCAAATTTATGAAGGGTCGTGAATTGCTCAACTTATTTTTTTCCATGTTAAACCCCCCAGTAGTTTTCCATGAGTTAGAGGTAACAGTGGCTTTGATTTCACTGGGCAGTCGCAAATTTTCTGAGCACAGTCACTTTCCAGTCATAGACCCGCTCTCAAATGTACTCTTTGGCATCAAAAGGAGAAGCTACAAATTGCTGGTATATTTGAGAGTGGTGCTGATTGTACTGTTACAGCTTTCTCAGCATGGCCCAGTCATTGGCCCCTGACTCAAGCTGTTAAAGGTCTAGCTGGGGTTGGAAGCCTCTCTATTCCAAAGCAGTGTCAATTTTGTCACAATAGAGGGCCCTGAAGGTCGCACTGCCACTGTGAAACCTTATGTACTATCACTCCATGTTACTTTGTGGGGATAAGACTGCCCTAGCCAATGGGGTTTTGTGTTGGGAACAAATTTATCATAGTGGCCACCACTGAGCAGCATGTCCTGGCACTCACCTGGATGACAGATCATCCTGTCTGGGTGGACCAGTGGCCCCTTGAAACAGAAAAACTAAATGCCCTGTTATGGTTTGACGCTGGTGCAATGCCAGTGCATCTATGAAAATATATTTTTTTTCAAATGAGTGTTGTGAGACGCGACTAGAAACAGAGCAGAGCAGGCTCAAGCTTAGAAATAAAGAAAAAAACACTTTATTAACTTACAACTATAATAAAAGGAACACACAGAATTCAAAATGGAAACTTTCTAAAACATTCCTCCTCCCCCCACTTAATTTTTAACACAGCACAGTGAGACAAAACTTTAGATTCTTAATTAAGTTACTATTTCTTAGATAATTAATTTTCAGTTCATCACCACCCCTAAGATAATTAATTTTCAGTTTATTAAGGGAGAGAGGAGCTTTTTTGTACTATAGTCTTTCTCAGGAAATTTAGTTGAAACTTCTTGTGATTTTATGTCACACATGGCACCGACCGGAGAAAATTTGCCATCGTGACATCTTCTTTCTTTTTATGTACAGTGCTCTCACTACTGTTCATGGACTAAAACTGCTTATAGGGTTCTTCTTTAAGGATGTTTTTTTAAGTGCTAAAAAAGCAACAGTTTCTTACTTTCGGGACAAAGGTTTCTCCCATTTTCACTCCCCCTGGGGCCAAGGGTCTCGAGAATAGAGATCTTCTTCTTCCCTGAAGCCAGAAGGCACTACTACACTCTCCTCATCTTTCTGTTCTCTTTACTCTTGCACTTGGTGTTACTGTAGCAGGTCACTTTTTTGGCTCAAGCCATTGCATCCCCCTAAATGCAGTCTCTCTGTGTTATAGGAAAAACTGGTTTAATCTATGGTTATATAAGAAAAGTCTTGTGATTAAAAAGAAATCAGGTAGATGGAGGTTACTCCATGACTTAAGAAAAATTAATGCAGTTATGGAAAGTATGGGTGCTTTACAGCCTGGAATTCCATCCCCAACTATGATGCCTGCTACTTGGGACATTTTGATTGTCGATTTAAGACTGTTTCTTTACCATTCCTTTACATCCTAATGATATCCCAAAGTTTGCATTTACAGTGCCCTCTATCAATCATGCAGCACCAGTCGAACAATATCAATGAAAAGCGCTGCCACTGGGTATGAAAAATAGTCCAACAATTTGCCAATGGTATGTTGTACAGGCACTATCGACAGTAAGAGAACAATTCCTGGGAGCTTATTGTTATCATTACATGGATGACATTTTAATAGCAACTTCAACCAAAGAAGGCCTTTTACAGATTCAGCCAAAATTGATGCAAGCACTGCAAGAGTTTGGCTTGCAAATTGCACCAGAAAAGGTGCAACAACCCTCATGGAAATAATTAGGAGTTAAAATATTAGACCAAACAGTTCAGCCACAAACAATTAAATTTTCAACCAAGATCCAAACATTAAATGATGCACAAAAAGCTTGGGTATCATCAACTGGGTACAACCTTTTTTAGGGTTAACCACCCCACAATTATCACCCTTGTTTAATATTCTTAAAAGTGACCCTGAGTTAACTTCTCCAAGGAAATTGACTCCAGAAGCAAAAACCACACTCAAAACAGCAGAGTGGGCCATAACAAACAGGCAAGTTTATCAACTATGCCCTGAGGTTTCTATTACAATATTCATTATTATTGCTTATTTATATCCTACACGTATTATTGTTCAATGGGACACTCAGTGGTCTGACCCACTAAACATATTAGAATGGGTCTTTTTGCCCCATCAACCTAAAAAGACAGCACCCGCTATTTTTTAATTGATTGCACAATTACTTATAAAATGCCATCAGATATGCTTGTAACTGAATGCTAGGGATCTCTCTAAAATTACCATTCTGGTACAACAAGAATACTTTGAATGGTGCTTTGCAAATAGCACAGCGCTACAAAGTGCCTTACAAAACTTTACAGGGCAAATTTCCTATCACCTACCCAGTCACAAACTGTTGCAACCAAGCAGGACTACTGCACTGTCTTTGAAACCACTAAACAATTACACACCCTTGAAAGGTCTTACTGTTTTTACTGATGGGTCTGGGAAAATAGGAAAAGCCATTGTAACCTGGAAAGATGACAATGGATGGCAAACACTACAGGGTCGCGATAGCAGATTACCTCAGCTACTTGAATTACGTGCTGTAGCCATGGCTTTTCAATGTTTCCTTCATGTTCCCTTAAATATTGTAACTGATTCTGCTTATGTTGCAGACATCATACAACAATTGGACTGAGCATTGTTAAAAGAAATTGATAATGCTTCACTGTTTGAATTGTTAAAAACTTTGTGGCATACAATCCAAGCCAGAACTTGTCCCTATTATGTTCGGAGTCATACAAACTTGCCTGGCTTTATAGCAGAAGGTAATGCCTGAGCTGATTGGTTAGCCAGCCCTGCCTGGACAACGCCCCAGTAACCACCCCACAATTATCACCCTTGTTTAATATTCTTAAAAGTGACCCTGAGTTAACTTCTCCAAGGAAATTGACTCCAGAAGCAAAAACCACACTCAAAACAGCAGAGTGGGCCATAACAAACAGGCAAGTTTATCGACTATGCCCTGAGGTTTCTATTACAATATTCATTATTATTGCTTATTTATATCCTACACGTATTATTGTTCAATGGGACACTCAGTGGTCTGACCCACTAAACATATTAGAATGGGTCTTTTTGCCCCATCAACCTAAAAAGACAGCACCCGCTATTTTTTAATTGATTGCACAATTACTTATAAAATGCCATCAGATATGCTTGTAACTGAATGCTAGGGATCTCTCTAAAATTACCATTCTGGTACAACAAGAATACTTTGAATGGTGCTTTGCAAATAGCACAGCGCTACAAAGTGCCTTACAAAACTTTACAGGGCAAATTTCCTATCACCTACCCAGTCACAAACTGTTGCAACCAAGCAGGACTACTGCACTGTCTTTGAAACCACTAAACAATTACACACCCTTGAAAGGTCTTACTGTTTTTACTGATGGGTCTGGGAAAATAGGAAAAGCCATTGTAACCTGGAAAGATGACAATGGATGGCAAACACTACAGGGTCGCGATAGCAGATTACCTCAGCTACTTGAATTACGTGCTGTAGCCATGGCTTTTCAATGTTTCCTTCATGTTCCCTTAAATATTGTAACTGATTCTGCTTATGTTGCAGACATCATACAACAATTGGACTGAGCATTGTTAAAAGAAATTGATAATGCTTCACTGTTTGAATTGTTAAAAACTTTGTGGCATACAATCCAAGCCAGAACTTGTCCCTATTATGTTCGGAGTCATACAAACTTGCCTGGCTTTATAGCAGAAGGTAATGCCTGAGCTGATTGGTTAGCCAGCCCTGCCTGGACAACGCCCCAGCCAGACATGCTGGCATAAGCGAGAGCATCACATGCCTTTTTACACCAAGGTGTTCGGACCTTACAAGAACAATTTTTATTAACAGAGGCCCACAATGTTGTTAATACCTGTGCTGATTGTCAAGGCCATGCTGCGCCACTGCAGATGGGTGTTAACCCCTGTGGTCTGTGAGCCTTACAAGTTTGGCAGATGGATGTTACACACATTTCTGAATTTGGTTGTCTAAAGTATGTATATGTTTCAGTAGACACCTTTTCATGCACTATATGGGCCCCAGTTCATGATGGAGAAAAAAGCCATGATGCTATTGCACATTGGCAGCTAACCTTTGCTATCCTAGGCATTCCCCACACCATTAAAACTGGTAATGGCCCTGCCTATATTTCACAGAAAAGTCATCAATTCTTTCAATTATGGGGCATGTCACATCTCACTGGCATTCCCCATTCCCCTACAGGCCAAGCCATTGTTGAGTGTGCCCATGGCACTTTGAAGCACATCCTTGAAAAACAGAAAGGGGGAATGTCTGGTGAAACCCTGCAAAGTAAAGTGGCCAAAGCTCTGTATATGCTGAATCACCTTACGATATTGCCAAACTCCCAAAACTCTATTATTTTAAATAAATTTTTGTCATTGCAGTCCTCTAGTGACATCCAGTTGAACAAGCCTAAGGTATTGGTATGGGACCTCATTACCAACAAGTGGGAAGGTCCTTGGGACCTTGTCACTTGGGGGTGCAGGTATGCTTATATTTCTACAGATGCCAGAATTTGCTGGGTACCTGCCTGGTGTGTGCACCCTGCTCTACGCTCTGCTCTGGATCACAACCTGTCTCTGTAGAGACGGACAAGACACCTTTTTTCATGCAGCAATAACGAAGTTTTATTGTTCACAGCTCATATTTATATGGTTTTCTAAAAGCATTGTGGTTAATTTTAATTGCTTAGTAACTTGTTGCTAGTCAATTTATTGGTTAGTAGTTGCTAGTGTACGTGTTCTCCAAAGACTTTCTTCCCTAAAGATGTTTACATTCTTGTCTCATGGGTACAAGACGATTCTCATGGGTACAAGCTGATGTGCAGGCTGATTCTCATGGGTACTTGTCAGGACAGTTGTTAGCCGTACTTAGCCAAAGTAGCAGGCCTGAGCCATAATTTTACAAGGCCTTTCTTTTGTAAGGTTTTACCTATATGCAACAATTCCCCCTTCTTTGTTTTTTGTGCAAAGAGTTCATGTACCCTGATGTTAAAACAGTCTGCACCTGTAAGGCCATTATCTTATTAAGACTATTACTGGTCATCTGCTGGATACAGGATAAGATGCATGGAATACATATTACAATCAATAAAAACCCATCAAAAACAACCAAGCCACTGCCAAAGAGACTTGCAGCATAGGAAAATAAAAAGATAGTGTCCAATGTCCCCAAGAAGTGGAAATAAATGGCTACTGTTTCAAAGTTCATATGGCTGGAGCTCAGGGGCCATGCTATTTAGGCAGGAGGAAGTCCATTTGCTGGAAATGCTGACTTTGACATTACTGAATGTCTTTCTGGAAGCATGGAACAGGGAATAACTGAAGAAGGTCAGCAGGAACACAATAACATTATGGTGGGAGCAGTACGACACAAGGTCTCTGTTGGCAGGCTGCCTGTGTAAGCCTCCAGACACAGCCATGTTCCTGGCAGTCCTACCCCCGCTCCTGCCTGGGCGATGAGGGCAGGATGGTGATTACGTCATTTTTCCTCTCACTGGGCCTCATCTTCTTGGAGGTGATCGATGTTTGTCCAGATGGGCGAGTAACTACTTTAGACCTGTTGGCGATAAAACACATGTATACCTTCTCCCCTAAGTTAGTAAATCAGCTAGGTCTTGCCATTGCACACCCAATTGGGGATCCTTACATAGAAACTTTTAGAAATTGGTTCCGCACACACAAATCTTCAGAGCAGTATTGCTCTGCTGGGGATGAAATTTGATGATCTGCTTTCAAAATTTCTAGTTTAAATATTGCATTATCTAAACCTTCTTGAGGAGCCATATTCCCCCTTCTTTGTTTTTTCGACAACATGTACGTCTCTCGCTATGACATAAAGGCAACATAAAAGTAAAACAATATATGGGATAAAGCAATAAACTCTCACCAAGCAGAAATAAGCAAGGCAATATATTAAATTAGTATCACACGAGAGACAAGATGGTGATTAAGAATGATACATCTTCAATTCCCTAAATACTGTACCATCACCCAGGGTCTGCAATAGCTGGCAAGCCCTGTTTCACAAGGAGGACTTGGAGAACCATTCTCAGGAAAGGTTTCCAAGTTTACCTCAAAAGGTGGTCGAGTCTGCACAAGCTCAAATTGGCAAGTCAAAGTGACCTAATGATATACTTTGGACCTGATTAGCATAAGAGATTTGATAATCAGGATGCCTTGGCAAGAACAAACAGAGCTTTGAAGATTGAATCAAGACTGGCTGACCGGAAAAGAAGATTGAATCAACACAAACAAGAGATGTTTCAAAATTTATAAGTTTGTTCATGTGATGATTAACCCAATCATTGTAGTAAAAAAATTACTAGCCTTCTGAGACATGGGGGGGTTAGAAATTAACTTAGAGTAGAAATTAATTTTGGATTTAGATGAAGTGTGCTGTTGTAACCTGTTTAGTCTGTAACTTGCTGTGCTCACAAAGGCCTGCAGAGATGGACAAAAGAATGCAAGGCTCTGATAAGAACAGTTTTCTACTTCTACCCCAAACAAGGTAAAAGGAATGTGAGCTTCCAAGCTGGAGGGAAATAAGAGGGGCCCCTTGGACCTTGAAATCAGAGCAGACCAAAACTGAGGTTGTGCTACAGCCAAGAGACCAGGGAGCAAGCGTAGATGGACAGGATGACCACAAGAGAGCTCTGTGCAGGTTCAGAAGGACTGATAAGCTAATTTTAATACAAAGCAGGGCCAAGCAAGGGGGGGGGGGGGGGGGCGGGGAAAAG
>NW_024528666.1:0-4623 GCF_017590135.1 Pyrgilauda ruficollis | reverse complement strand
GAGATGGGGAGACTGGGGGGGGGTCTAGGAAAAGAACATGCATGGACCTATTGCAAAACTTAGTGCATATGCAACAATTTAGAGGACAAAAGAGGGTCTGAATTCTCGGGAAGTGCGCATTCCTTTGTGGAGCGATCCCGCATGTGCCCAGCACTGAATAAATACATACCTACTTTACAACTTTTACAAGTTGTGGAGTTTTTCCATGAATCACCTTCCTAGAATAGTATATAAGCATATGTAGTCCACAATAAATTCAGATTCTGACCACTACTCAGTCTCCCCATCTCTCTCATCATCGCAAATAATCGGTGCTTCCTGTGAGGAGAAGGACTGGCTACCTGATGGCAATCGGCGAGTCCCTGGAACTGATCGTGATGGTGAGAGAACTGTGTTTGGGCCCACAGTCACCTGCCTGCTGCGATGTGACAAGTGAGGCAGGGTGTGGGAAATGGAAAGATAGAAACTTCCACAGACAGAAGAAGGTTTGATTTGCAGTCTTGGAAGGAGCTTGGATTGATGTAAAAATAAAGTATGCAGATATTAAGTAAAAAAATCATAAACTTATGCTTCTATACTTCTAAGTAAGAATATGCCTTAAGTAAATAAGAAACTGTATTGATAAAATGGTGAAGGTTTCATAACGTGAGATTGTCATATAGAATAAGTTAAGAGTTTAGATGTTATAAATAGAGGTATATGTGTGCATGCAATAACAGCTATTGGTTAAAAGTATCCGCATTGCAGTAAAAGTAAAGGTGATAGGTTAGAAAAGCAAAACATACTCTGTAGCGACAGTCCATTGGATTAGAAAGTTATATATTGTCTTGTAACAAAGAACATTTGATTATCTGAGCTATGGCTGACTGCTTGCTGTCTCAAAATGCCACAGCCTCTGAGACTGATGTTTATTTAAACAATTAATTGTCTTTAGCCTGATTTTAGTCCTGTCCCTTTAATGCGACAACAGTGACACCAGGGGAACTAAACTACGGGACAGAACATGTCCAACGAGAGAGATGTCTATGAAACCGTGCTCACCCTTCTGGGCAAGCATGGCTCTCCCATCCTAAAGCATGACCTTAAGTCACTTTTATGACTGGTGTCACACGCACTTCCTGATGCTACCCCTTCTTTATATTTACCCTCCGCTTTGGGGACAAGGTTGGCATAAAGCTCTACGACCTGGCTTCGCTGCCTGGCCATGAGCCAGAGCTACGAATACTTCCTGCTTGGAGGGCAGTCATAGATGCTATCAGAAAGGAGGGAGGGAGTGAGGCAGCTTGTGAGGCTACTGCTAAGATGGCCCCGGCAACTGTGCCAGACCAAAACCTGCCCAGGTCCCACTCCCCATACCCCATCCATATGCCCTCCCCAACGAGTGCCCGGGATAGAGCCCAGCTGCCACCTCCAGTCCCACTGCTATACAGCCAGCGATCTCAGAGCTGCTCACACTTATCACTTATGCAGTGGACACTGACTCTAGCAGTAAAGGGGAGCTGGACCCTTTCGACCCCGGTCCTGAAAAAGATTCAGACTTCTTCCCTTTGGAATAATTGGTTACAGATAAAAAAGAAAGCCCTTAAGGACAGAGACTTTGACACTGCAGCAGAAATCTTTTTGACCCCTGTGCAACTCAGCCTGAGGGAGGGAAATCCAGAATGGGAGCCCTTAGGTCACTCAGAAATTAAGGAACTGCGCTATACTGCAGCAGAATATGGTCTGAGGTCCCCTTACTTCAGTAATTTATTAAAAGCAACTTTTACTACTCACCTCCTGACTTCTCATGATGTTAAGTTTTTGGCAAATCTTTTGCTCACACCAACTCAATATGCAATATTTTTGGCACAATGGGAAAAAAGACCACATATGCAGGGCATGCAAACCAAGCCCTGGTTGCCTTAACTATTGACCACCTTGTGGGGGAGGGGGTGCATACTGATCCTAATGGCCAAGCCACCTTACTGAGAGAAGCCCTAGAGGGTGTCATGGCGGCAGCTCCTTTGGCATTTCTTAAGGCTCCTGATGCCAAAACACTGCAACAGTAGTTCATAAATATCAAACAAGGTCCGCAGGAGCCCTATATGCAGTTTGTAGGCAGATTAAAACAAACACTGGAGAGACAAATCCATAATGATCAAGCAAGGGAGGTTGTACTCCTCAAATTTGACATAGGAAATGCTAATGAGGACTGTATGTACCTTTTGAAATCCTTGGCCCCTGAACCTGAGCCCAGTTTACTCCAAATGATACAAGTGTGCAACCACTTGGGGACATTGCAACATACTACGGCAATCACCTATCAAGCCGTGGGGCAAAGTATAGCTGATGCTTTTGCTGTCCTGGAATTGATCCCCAGAAAGCAGCTGGTTTATTTTGGCTGTGGGGAATCTGGGCACATTAAAAGAGACTGCCAAAAAGTGCAAAAACCCAAAGCCCTGGGTATATGCCCTCGCTGTTGGAAAGGGCCTCACTTCACTAATCTATGCCACTCTAAGTTTTACCAGAATGGACAGCATTTACAGGGAAACTCATCTTGCAGCACGGGACGGCGATGAGCAATAACACAAATCCCGCAGCTGATGCAGCAACCAAAAGGAACTGTCAGCTTTCAACTGGCCCTTCCCCCACCACTGGACAACTGTCACTGACCTACATGCAGCCACCCCAGGCAGTGCAGGACTGGACATATCAACCAATAACACATTAACATTACTTAATTCATCTGTTCATTTGCTTCCTACAAGAGTTTTTGGACCACTGAGGCAGTGTATGCATGCATTGCTTTTAGGTCGATCATCCACCTCTTTGATGGGGTTGTTTGTTCTCCTTGGGGCTATTGACTGACTCAGTTGGGGAAATAAAGATCATGGCTTGGACCCCCCAGCAGCCCTCTGTGGTCCTGTCCAGGAGCCATATAGCCCAACTCCTACTTTTCCCGGCAGCACCCCTAGCTGCATCCCCAATAGCTGAACAGAGGGGAGGCAGGTTTGGTTCTACTGGGATCCTGCAGACTTTTTGGACACAACGTATTGCCGCTTCTCTTTCCCCGGCTAGCTGATGTTAAGGGAGGGGTGCGGCAGTTTTTCCCCCTCAAGCTCCGTTAAATCCCAGTTGTCAGTTGTTTCGGCGCAGTATAAAACACAGGCAGCGCACATGGGTCCCAGGGAAACTTTATTTGATGGTATTTCTTCCCCTTTTTCCTCCTGGGCCCCGATCAAGGGGCGAACAAAGACTTATATCTCAGGGGAAAGTCAGGGGCAGACCCAACTTTCAACAAATCAGAAGAGTTGGGAGTAAAAAACCTAGGTGGGGAATAACAGTAGTGAACCAATAAACTTCAAAGGGAGAAAGAACAGTTTCAGGAAATGGGTAAAGTTTGGAGAAATAGAAACTAGAAACTAGCTGACGAAATATCTAGGAAAAAGGCGGAGACAAAAGAAAAACAGCACCAAGGAAAACCACTAAATCACAAATCAAACCATAAACCTACTAATAAAACAAAAAGCACGATACAACAACGTATCACATCTCAGTGTCCCATATGCCAATGCAAAGTGACTCTGAAAGGCAAATACATAGTCTTAACAGGGCTCATTGATACTGGTGCAGATGTGACTGTTACCTCAAAAAGCCAATGGCCTAGTGATTGGCTATTAACATCTGTGCCTCAGGTGCTCTCAGGTGTGGGTGGGAATAGCCAAAGCCTGCAAAGACAACATTTGGTGCAAATACAGGACCTGAGGGGCGAATCGCCATGGTTAAACCTTTTGTGCTGTCAGTCCCCCTGGTTTTGTGGGGGAGGGATATGTTAACACAGTAGGGAAATTTTATGCATTCAAATTTTGCATAGGAGTGTCTCAGTTTGAAAAGACAGGTGTCTGCTAAGGAAAGCAGGAGTCTGTCTTGAAATGGCAAATGCAAACCCCCTCCCTCCAAATTATTATAATTTTGAAATTAAGGGGTTCTCGGGCGAAGATATGGGAGTAGGAATAACAGTTCTTTTATTAGAAAAATATAAAATAAAAATAAAAATGCAGTAATACAAAACAACACTGACAGAGTCAGAAATATCAACCTGACACCCTGTTGGTCAGGGTGCTGGTAGCACTCTGATTAAATGGTGGCTGCAGTACTCCTGGAGTGACAAATGTGGATCTGTTGAAGCAGTGATCCTGTAGGAAGGGTGTAGTTTTCCTTTGAAGGTCCAGTGGTGGTGTAGATGGGCCTGGTCTTCCTCTGGGAATTCAGTGGAAAAGAAAGCTGCTCCTCTGCTCCTCTAGGAATCCAGTGGGAAAAGGCTGCCTGTGGTGTTCCAAATGTCAGATTATATCTAGGTAGGAATGCTTGGCTCCTCCCCCTGGGCGAAGCATCTCACAATGGGATGATGTAATTTTATCAGTCATGCAGTGAGACTCAATGGCCCATTAACAGAAGATATCTCCCAGAAGGAGAATTGGTCATGGAAGAGATAAAGAAAACTGCACAATTAACAGCAGATAACGGCCCCCCCTCTAACAGATGACAATAGAATACAAATCCCCAGCTACATCTTGCAACCTAAGACAAGTAGTCATTAAGATGCTTGACACCCTATCGTGGGGTGACAGCCTTTATCCCAAT
>NW_024528665.1:0-845 GCF_017590135.1 Pyrgilauda ruficollis | reverse complement strand
GGAGGTTTTCTCCCAGATTTTCCCTAATCCAGGACAGGTGGCTTCTGTCAGAAGCTGCTAGAAGCTTCCTTAGTTCCAGAGGAGCCAATCCCTCGTGGCTTCTAAGATGGAGATGGCCCTGGCCAAGGCTGGGCCAATTAGAAATCGTGGTAATGCCTCTGTGATAACATATTTAAGTAGAAAGAAAAACAAAAAGGGCTTGTGCAGTTGTAATTGCAGACAGAGAAGAGAGTGGTGAGAATCTGTGAGAAGAACAACTCTGCAGACACCAAGGTCAGTAGAGAAGGATGGGAAGGAGGTACTTCCCATCCCAGAGGCAAGATTCTTCTGCATCCTGTGGGTGAAGACCATGGTGAAGCAGGCTGTCCCCCTGCAGCCCATGGAGATCAATGGGGATGCAGAGATCCACCTGCAGCCCATGGAGGAGCCCCATCCCAGAGCAGGTGGATGCCTGAGAGGAGGCTGTGACCCTGTAGGAAACCCATGGAGAGAGGGGCTGTATTGTAAAATCGGGGTGCCCCCAACGAAGGAAATGATTGGCATTTGACTCCATTGCTTCGGAATGCTGAACACTTGCTTTATTAAAACTCTACTATATTACTTTACAACTATATTAAAGACATACATACTATACTACTTCATACTTACTTCTAACTACTATTACTCTAACTACTACTACTGAAAACTTGTGACTGTCAGTCGACAGTCCCGATACACACGTGGATCCAATTGGTCAATGAATCAAAACACCGTTACCAGAATCCAATCAAGCAATCACCTTGGGTAAACAATCTCCAGAACTCATTCCACATGAGCACAACAACAGGAGCAGCAAATGAGATAAG
>NW_024528664.1:0-845 GCF_017590135.1 Pyrgilauda ruficollis | reverse complement strand
TGTTACAGCAGTAGCAGCTAATTACATGGCAACTTAATGGAGGGTCCACTTCTTCCTGTGCACTCAGAGGAATTGAGGATCCAAGAATACCAAATTCTGGGGTCTGTGAGGAGAGCAAGCACATAGGATGTTACTAGAAGTAACCACCCTGACACCGAGAGCCGAGCTTGTCACACTAAGCTTCTCTAAAGACAGCCAGAGAAATACACAGGTGTGATTCACCTGCGCTGTTCAAGGCACCACTGTAGATATCTCGTTTGGTCACATGTTGTCCCTCTCTTCTGCAGCCAAAGTGTCTCAGAGGACTAGTGTGGGCTAGCATTCTAATACAATGTAGGTTAGACACTAAAATAAAGTCTCTGACAAGATCCCTAGGTGGTTTTGAAAATACCACTATAATATGTTATGTCAGCTGCTAGCACTACTCTCAGGAGTTAAGATTTTGTAGGAAATATATTATTGCTGATATTTTGATTATTTTTCTACATCCAGTGCAGTCTAATGGTGAACAGATTTTTAAAAGGAGTCATGAAGAAGGACAGGGAAACATAACCCACTAGAAAATCACTAGGGTGTAAGCAACCTAAAAACAGCAACATATTGAACATCTTGTGGGACAAAATGTTTGCAAAAACTTCTGTTCATAGTTTTCCTCTGATAAAAAGACCTCTATTAAAAATGACACAGCTATGTCAATCTTTTAATTTATGAGTTAACACTGAATGTTGCAGGTCCAACAGAATAACTGCAAGCAGCGTAAATCAGGCTTTTATACATTTAAGATACAAGAAAATAATTCAAATTGAAAACATGATAGCTATAGATACATAGATATATAGATATAT
>NW_024528663.1:0-845 GCF_017590135.1 Pyrgilauda ruficollis | reverse complement strand
AAAAAAGTACTCCCCAACAGCAAACAAAAATTTTAGAGAACAATAATTAATTGCAGTCAGTGTCTTTTTATGTTTTAATGTTACTTTTTTCTTGATAATGATGTAACTTATTTGAACATTTCCAAGTTTACATAAAGGAAAGCTTTCCATTTTTTAGTCAGTCACACTGACTAAAACACTATTCTCTGGTGCTATGGAATCAAAAAATATACAAATGGGGGCATTTGATTTGGCAACATTATTCCCTCAGCATACAAACAACTACATGCACTGAGGTCAATTTAAGTAACTAGATAATAAAAAAGACATGACTTGAGATGACTACTGTTTACTAGATGACTAGTCTTGGAAACAACCTGTGAATTTAATCAAATATACAGAAATCTTCTGAGCTATAGTGGAAATTCTTAAGGTTTATACTTAACCCCCATCCTGTATTCATATCCTCTCCTTTCCAAAATACACTCATCAAGGAGTGACACATGAAAGCTCATGGAAGCCTGTTGTGGCTTTATTTGTTAATGCGCTCTAATGGCTCACAAAAGCCATCTGAAGAGCATGGGCCTATTGGGAGCAAATGCATTAAGTGTTCTGGTTTGAGGTTTTTTCGTTGTTCTTGTTTTACTTACACATTAACTTAGTGTCACACCTCCTTATCTGGAGACATGGGAAAATGAGGTGACTTCACCTAATCTTACAAGGGCATTAGACTATGATGCCCTACAAGTACTCTATTACAGGTACAAGGTAAAATATGGTCTTACTGTGCTGCAAATCCATAGCTATGAGGGAACAACTTCAGCAATTAAAAACTATCAGGAAATTTTTGCCCTAAAGAAACACTG
>NW_024528662.1:0-845 GCF_017590135.1 Pyrgilauda ruficollis | reverse complement strand
CCAGCCTGTCCAGCAGCTCCTTTCCAGAGAGCATCCTCTGGACAGCAGAGAATGGGAATGATCAGGGAGGGCAAGAGCAGCATAAGCAGTGACCAGAGAACCTCCCTCTGCCCCCAGTCCCCACAGAGCAGTCAGGAGTGCTGCTGCCAGCAGCTGGGAGAGCCCCATGGGGAGAGGCAGGAATCAGGGGCCTCTTGGCAGGAAGAACCAAAAATGATGGAAAAGATCTGGAGGCAGAGGAGGCAGGGGAAGGCAGGCCTTGGTCAGAGCTGTCTGGAAGGCATGAGGCTCTGAAAGCCGTGTCTTTGGGCTGTTCCTCAGGGCTGAGGCAGCAGCCAGACTTCCAGGCTCAGTCCTCAATTTCCCCGGTCATGTGGGATCTGCTGGGCTCCAGACATCCCTCAGCAGCAGTGTTTTGTGGGCAGATAATGCCTGGCTGCTCTTGTAAGAGATGGTAGCTGTTCTAACTACAGGGCAGTTCTTGATCCCTCCTGAGGTATTTTTGCCATGGACAGGAGCCAGTGGGATCATGTGCTGAGGATTCAGTCCCAGCTCCTGCCGTCACAGGCCCAGGCACAGCACACAGGCTCCAGGAGTTATTTACAGCAAACCAGCCAAGCCCTCTGGCACAGCAGCTGCCAATGCCAAAGGCCAGTGCTGAGGCCAGAATCTTTCTCCCCATGACCAGCACTACTACAAAAGCAGCTTCTTCAAGCCCTGTCTTGCCTGGGACTGGCCTTCATCCTCCCTTGCAGAGCAGAGAAGAGACAGTGACCACACTTGCTTGGTCTGCTCCATGGTGAACTCAGAATCTCAGAATAAGCTGAAAGCTGGAAGGGACCCAC
>NW_024528661.1:0-845 GCF_017590135.1 Pyrgilauda ruficollis | reverse complement strand
CAGAATCTGGGCAATTAAAGGGAAACAACCACACACTGCTCCCCTAACCTGCAATTAGCAGCTCACTAAGGCATTTGCATAGCCATGTTAAGAGCAGCGATCCCATCACGTTTTCCCAGACCTGACACTTTCAGGCAGACTCTATTGACATGTTTGGCTCCCTGACCTTTCATTATTTGATTTTGAAGGCAAATTTCACCACCCTCAAGAGAATTGCATTCTGGAAGTTGCCAACTGTAGCTGAAAACTTCTGTCAGTGTGACTGTGCTAGAAACCACAAAGTGAAATATAATACCAGCTGGGTTCGAACACTTTAGAGAACGTTCCAATCTAGCATTTCATTCCCTTGCCCAAACAGGATACCCACAGTATGTCTAACAGCTTGGACTCAGTTTTCTTGGCCTGAAATAATTTTGCATCCTGGCAGGATACTTCATTCCCTCTGCAAATCTCTGTCTTTCACTTAATGTTTCCAGAACACATATTTTTTCATACCACATTTTGCTCATTATTTAGGGGATCCTACATTTCCATCAGGGAGAGCAAAATAATTCGAAACAGTATTGCATTAAAATGTGCCTGTGATTTTTAAAATCCACATAAAGTAGCTTTTGGGAGAATATCAGACTTCAGCTTCTACTAAGCTTTTGATTCATTGTGAAATCTCCTTCCAGCATGAAGATTAAAAGTTGTTCTTTTAAGAGAAGATGTAACAGATATTGCAGGGTTGATATGGGGCACAACAAATTTCTAAAACATTATATCAAATACTAGAACTTTAATTTCTCTAGTTTCATTGCAATCTGAATTGAATCAAAATGCATTTGGATTCCCCACTGCAGAAC
>NW_024528660.1:0-845 GCF_017590135.1 Pyrgilauda ruficollis | reverse complement strand
TGTTGCATTTCTTTTTATAACCTCTTATCCTAGCTTTTCTTAGATGAGCATTGCCCACCTTAAAGAAATTTTTACGTCTTAGAAAAATAGGTGTGTGATACATGAATAGGCACGTGGGTGGGTTTATCCAAACCCTGGGTGTGGGTTGTTGTGCTCAGAACTGCCAGTTGCAACTGGAAGAGAGATCCTGGACTTGCTCTGAATATATTGGCTTGATAGGCTTTGGCAGCTGAACATGTCCACAGTGGGCCAGACAGTGTCAGGGGGGAACTGAGAGCAGGGCAAGAAAGGTTTGATGTGACTTGTTCTTGGGTGTAAAAGCTTTGAGAGGCCTTGTGATACATGCCACGTACCCATTTGTTTTCAGTGTTGTCAATTCTGGTCTCTTTCTCAGAAAGTATGTTAGAAGAGAGGGTGAGGCAGCTGAAACAGTTGTAGTGTCAGGAAGTGTAGTGTCCTACAGGAAGAGATTGAAAAGATTGCAACTTCAGCCTGTGGGGTCTGGAAGGCTGCACCTGCTATGTAACAGTGGCTGTAATTCTTGAGGGAACATGGTGGGGATGGATGGGAGAAAATGCCCAAGATTGCATCCTCTTGCACAGGATTTCCTGTTGCTGCTGCAGAGGCCCACTGATCTGAGCCAGGAGTGTATTTTATCTGTCCTTTAAAGGAGGCTGTCACAGGTACTTGTCTTGGACTATGACCTGAATATGAAATTTGAGTAAATTATCCCAGTACTTCTGTGGTTAGGTAGTGATTTTTTCAGATGAAAATTTGGTTCATTGCCTTGGAAAGAGTAAAATGACAACTTATTCAAGCTTTCTTTAAAGGACATTTGGTAATAT
>NW_024528659.1:0-845 GCF_017590135.1 Pyrgilauda ruficollis | reverse complement strand
CAGCATACAGCATAACAAAACACAATAAAACAATGTGTGACATGGAAGCACAGAAGTTCTACTGTGTTTCCTGGGGAGGCCTATGGTGCAAGAGGGAGGCTCCCCTCTCCTGATGGACTGGGGGGAGCTTGTGTGAAAGGAGGGTATTGGATAGAGAATTGATGTGTTAGAGGGGATTTGTATGTTAGAGGACTGGGGGGAGGAAGAGTGTTTTGAAAGTGTTCTTCTGTGGATTGTTGTGTGTGTGGGTTTTTTTTTCCCTTCCTTTTTTGCCTACGTAGATTAAAAAAGTGTTGTTTTTTCCCCTCCATTCCCAAGTAGGAGCATGCTTCGTTCTGTTCCCGGGTCACATCTCACGGTAACCATTTTGGGAAACACACCTTTCATAGGGGCACTGGCACTCTGCCAGAGTCAATCCATGACACCTTATTCTTTCTCTTCTCTTAATTTCTCTTCTCCCTAACATATTTTTGCTGTAGTTATTCAATAAAAGTACTTTTGATTTGCTAGCAACCATCCCTAGCCCGCTGTTGCTGTGGTCAGTTTCCATTGCAACCTTCCGCAGCGCCTGTTGCTGTGGACAGTTTCAATAGCAACCACCACGTACCCCAGTTGCTATGGTCAGTTTCCATAGCAACCATCACCAATCCCTGTTGCTGTGGACAGTTTCAATAGCAACCACCACGTACCCCAGTTGCTATGGTCAGTTTCCATAGCAACCATCACCAGCCCCTGTTGCTGTGGTCAGTTTCCATTGCAACCTTCCGCAGCGCCTGTTGCTGTGGACAGTTTCCATAGCAACCATCCTCAGCGTCTGTTGCTGTGAATAGTTTCCACAGCAACCA
>NW_024528658.1:0-846 GCF_017590135.1 Pyrgilauda ruficollis | reverse complement strand
CCTTCGGTGCCAGACTTGATTTAGGAAGCTTTAATACAAATGGTGAGTTTTGCAATCACGTGGTCATTCACAGCTGGTAGGTGAAGAGAGATTATAGCCATACCCCAGCGAGAAAAATGAGGAGTGCTCTTGGGAGCCTCAGAATCTGACATTTGTGGGATTAATTGATTGGATGTAGATATCTGAAATGAAGAACCTGACACTCAATACAGTTAACCTGGGCTCTCATTAAAGTGAAGGGAAAGAAATTAATGCTTTCAGGACATGATTCATCTCCTTCTAAAGTATATCTCTGCAGATCTGATAAATTATGCTTTTAAAGTACTTATAATTTTTTGAAATGTCATAGGGAGATTTAAAGAATAGCTCAGCTGATTCCTGTATCTCTTCACCAGTATAAGAATCTCCAATTTTTGTAAATGTTCTCAAGGTAAAAGCTGATTTGGTTTTTAATAGCCTACCAGTGACTTTCAGATAATCAAGCTGACAAAGAATTACCCTGACTATAGTGCTAAAAAGAATGCAACAGCAATGGTCTTAAATATTTCCCTCTAGAAGCATCCAGTATGTCTTTAGTCTGTCTCATCCCCTCAAATTGTCAGTCATATGGACATCTTATTTTGATTCCCTACAAACTCCATGGACTTCATCCACCTTAAGGGATACCTTTTCAATTCAAGTCCATTGCAGCTAGCACATAGCAAACGAAATCTGAGAGCCTCTGACCCAGCCCCTTTCTCTTGAATTCCCATCATGGTCCTACAGTTGAACCAAGTGATTTATATTGCCAGACATCTGGGAAAAGTGACCTTTCCAGATGAGTGCAGACCACATTCAAATTTCTCT
>NW_024528657.1:0-846 GCF_017590135.1 Pyrgilauda ruficollis | reverse complement strand
GCTCGAGGAGAAAGGTGACACCCAGAGAGAGCTTGGGGACAATCGGGGTGGCCTCCAGTTGGGTTGGGTTGGGAAAACTTCGGGCCCACCATGGCCATCATGCAGCTGGAGAAGAAAGGTGACACCGGCAGGGAGAATGGGGACAGCTTTGGGTGGCCTCGAGTTGGGTCGAGCCGGTTCAAGTTGGGACAAGTCGGGACAACTTTGGGCTGGGCGAAGGTGACAGTGGCAGGGAGGTTGGGGACAGCTTTGGTGGCCTCGAGTTGGGTTGGGTTGGGACAAACTTGGGCCAGGCATGGCCATCATGCAGCTGGAGGAGAAAGGTGACACCTGCAGGGAACTTGGGGACAATTTGGGTGGCCTCAAGTTGGGCCGAATTGGTTCAAGTTGGGACAATTTTGGGCTGGGCAAAGGTGACACCGGCAGGGAGCTTGGGGACAGCTCTGGGTGACCTCGAGTTGAAAATTTGGGGGAATTCCTCCTGGAAAAGGTGGTGAGGCCTTGGATGGGGTTGGGCTCTCCGAGGGATTCCTGGAATTGTGGGTGACCAGCTGGGGATTGGTCCCGTCTCGGACTGGGTGACCCCACAATTCTCCTGCGAGCCGCGTTCCGGGGGGATGCTGGGATGGGGGGCCTGGCTGTGGCGCTGCCCTCGTCCCCAAGCGGCCGTTTCCCCGCAGAGGTCCTGCCCGTGGGCATCATCGCCGGGGCCACCATCGGGGCCAGCATCCTCCTCATCAGCTGCCTGGTGGCCCTCGCCTGCTTCCTCTACCGGCGTCGCAAAGGAAGTGAGTGGGGACGGCGGGGCGGCCTTGGGGTCACGCCGGGGTCACTCTGGGTGTCTCT
>NW_024528656.1:0-846 GCF_017590135.1 Pyrgilauda ruficollis | reverse complement strand
CCCCTCCTCAAGGCAGGATCAGCTACTTCTGGACAAATTTTGGCAGATGTTTATTTCATGTTCCATGATAAAGCCTCTCCAGAGAGGTTGTGGAATCTGGTCCAGTGCTTGAATGCCCTTGTTCTCCCAAAATTATTTTCCTACCATCAGTTCAAGCACACTGTGCTGCAGTCCAGGCCCATGGATGTGTACATGTACAGCAGATTTGGAATGGGTTGAAGTCACTGAGGATGGACAGCAGAAACAGACTAACTACAAATTCTCCACAACAAGTCAGTTCTTTCCTTTGCTATATATTTAATTTCACTTGGCAGTCTGAGTAGATAAAGTTACATTGTATTTATTTTTTTATGTTTTGAAAAAATTCTATTAATTTCAGAGATAAACAAAGGTTTTCTTGACCATGGTGAAGTTCTCCAAGATATTCAGAGTCTCTTAGGCAACAAGAACACACGCAATTGTTATTGTGAATATTTTGAGTGAAACCTTCAACTGAAAATCTGTAAAACCACTTGTGTTTGCAGCATGGTAATCTCACTAAAGGAGTCAGTACTGTTCAATATAAATTCTCTTGACCCCAGACAACTCTGAAACAGAGCTCCAAATCTCACTTACATATAAGTTCTACAGTTCTGTTGCTGTGATCCAACATTCACTTTCAAAGCATCCAAGTAACTTTTACAACGTGCTAGTACGCATGACTTAGGGCCACAGGCTAAGGAAGGATATGTGGAGGCAGCCGGAAAAAATATCTGCAAGAGACGTATGGTCCAGAGCCACGCTGCAAACCTTGCCCACACTGAGGCCTCCAGAAGCCTCCATTTCTTGGAGAAGTCAGAGTTTGGT
>NW_024528655.1:16246-29510 GCF_017590135.1 Pyrgilauda ruficollis | reverse complement strand
AATGATCCCAAAATTCCACCTGGAATTCCTGGTTCCCACCCTAAATCCAGTCAAAATCCCTGAAATTACCCCAAAAATCCATCTGGAATTCCTGATTTCCTCCCCAAATCCAGCCAAAATCCTGAAATTTATCCCAAAATTCTGGCTGGGATTGGGGCAGAGCAGCCCCAAAGGGAAAAAGTCCCAAAAATTCACCTTGGGATGGCTCAAATCCCAAAAATGGCTCAAATTGTCCCAAAAATCCACTTGGAATTCTTCATTCCCACCCCAAATCCAACCAAAATCCCCAAAATCAGAGAAATGATCCCAAAATTCCACCTGGAATTGAGGCAAAGTCACCCGAAATGCCAAAATTGCTGAATTTCTACACAAAACCCACCTTGGGTGGAGTCAAATCCACCTCAAATCACCCAAAAAATCCCAAAATCATTGCAAAAAACCTCAAATCATCCCCAAAAAATTCCAAAAAAACCTCAAATCACCCCAAAAAATTCCAAAATCATTGCAATAAACCTCAAATCATCCCCAAAAAATTTAAAAAAACCTTAAATCACCCCAAAAAATTCCAAAATCATTGCAAAAAACCTCAAATCATCCCCAAAAAATTCCAAAAAAACCTCAAATCACCCCAAAAAATTAAGAATCCCAAATTCTGGGGGGGGAAATCTCAAATTCCGGGGGTGGGAAATGGCAAAGTTTGGGAAAAATCCCAAATTCTGGGTTGGAAATGCCAAAGTTTGGGAAGAATCCCAAATTCTGGGGGGGGAAATGGCAAAATTTGGGAAGAATCCCAAATTCTGGGGTTGGAAAATGGCAAAATTTGGGAAAAATCCCAAATTCTGGAGTTGGAAACCCCCCAAAAAATGTTTAAAGTTACAAAAACTTCCAGAAAGGCTCCCCAAGGCCCAGGAAGTGCCCAGGGATCCCCAGAAATGCCCACAAATGCCCATTTTTTGCCCAAAAATTGCCCAGAAATGCCCATTTTTTCCCATAAATCCCCATTTTTTGCCCATAAATCCCCATTTTTTCCCATAAATCCCAATTTTCTACCCAGAAATGCCCGTTTGGTGCCCGTGCCCACCGGCTGTTGTAGGCAGAAACCCCCAGAAATGCCCATTTTTTTGCCCAGAAAGCCCCCAAAATGCCCACAAATCCCCATTTTTGCCCATTTTATCCCCACAAACCCCCAGAAATGCCCATTTTTTCCCACAAATGCCCATTTTTTCCCCACAAACCCCCGTTTTTGCCCGTTCTGCCCATGTCCTCCCCACCGGCTGTTGTAGCCAGAAACCCCCACAAATGCCCATTTTTTCCCCATAAATCCCCATTTTATCCCCACAAACCCCCATTTTTGCCCATTTTTTGCCCATATTTTCCAAAAAGGGTTAAAGTTTGAATTTATTTCAAATTTCTGGGGTAAAAAGGGTTAAAGTTTGAATTTGTTTCCATTTTTTGGGGAGGAAGGGGTTAAAATTTGAGTTTATTTCCATTTTTCTGGGGTAAAAAGGGTTAAAATTTGAATTTATTTCAAATTTTCCAGGAGTAAAAAGGGTTAAAGTTTGAATTTATTTTTATTTTTTGGGGAGAAAATGATTAAAAACTGAATTAATTTTCATGTTTCTGGGGTAAAAAGGGTTAAAATTTGAATTTATTTTAATTTTCCAGGGCAAAAGGGTTAAAGTTTGAATTTATTTTCATATCTGGGGAGGTAAAGGGTTAAAAACTGAATTTATTTTTATTTTTCTGGGGTTAAAATTTGAATTTATTTCAATTTTTCTGGAGTAAAAAGGGTTAAAATTTGAATTTATTTTCATTTTCCTGGAATAAAAAGGGTTAAAGTTTGAATTTATTTCCACTTTTTTGGGAGAAAATGGTTAAAACTTGAATTTATTTCAAATTTCCTGGGTAAAAGAATTAAAATTTGAATTTATTTTCATTTTTCTGGGGTAATAGGAGCTAAAATTTTAATTTATTTTCATTTTTCTGAGGTAAAAAAGGTTAAAATTTGAATTTATTTTCTTTTTTTTTGGGGTGAAAAGGGTTAAAATTTGAATTTTTTTTTTTTTTTGGGGGAAAGGGGTAAAAACTTGAATTTATTCCAATTTTTCTGGAGAAAAAAGGGTTAAAATCGGAATTTATTTTCATTTATTATGGGGAAAAAAGGGTTAAAATTTGAATTTTTAATTTTATTTTTCATTTATTATTTTTTTGCTTGAATTAAAGCAAAACATTCCATGAAACTCTTGGAGTCTGAATGAATTTTCCCACCTGGATTGGGTTAAAAAAGGCACAAAAATATTTCAAAAATCCTTAAAAAACGCCAAATTCCCCTGGGATTTTTCACTAAAAAAGGGAAAATTCCAGACCGAGATCCATTGGGGCACTAAAAACTGGAAAATCCAAATTAAAAAATTGAAAAACCCAAGGAAATGCCAAAAAAAAAATCCCAATTTTTCCCTTTTTTGGCCAAAAAAATTCCTGAAAATTCAACATTTGCAAATATTTCCATAAAATCCAAATTTTTGTATTTTCCCCCACGTCCTATAATGGAAAATTTCCAGTTTTTATCCAATAAAAAATAAAGATTGGGATAAAAATTGGAATAATTTCACTTTAATCCAAATAAAATTCTGATCCAAGCTCCGCAAATCCTCCCAAAATCAGAATTTTTCCATTAAAAATCAGAATTTTTCCCTCAAAAATCATTTTTTTATCTTCAAAATGTGATTTTTTCCTCAAATCCCAGAATTTTCCAATCAAAAAATCAACATTTTTCACCAAAATTCAGGATTTTGCCCTCAAAAAAATCCAATTTTTCCCTTCAGAAATCACAATTTTCCCTTAAAAATTAAGATTTTTCCCCTAAAAATCCAAAATTTCCCTCAGAAATCCCCAAAATTTACCCAAACTCAAACATTTTTTTCTCCTTAAAACAACTCTCCCAATTTCCCAACACTTTTCCCCTGGATTATTTCTCAAAATTTAAAATTTTTCCCCTCAAAACCGAGAATTTTCCCTCACAAACCCACAAAAATCAGGATTTTCCTCCTCAAAAATCCACAAAAATCAGAATTTTTCCCTCAAAAATCCACAAAAATCAGGAATTTTCCCTCAAAAATCCACAAAAATCAGGAATTTTCCCTCAAAAATCCACAAAAATCAGGAATTTTCCCTCAAAAATCCACAAAAATCAGAATTTCCCCTCAGAAATCCACAAAAATCAGAATTTTCCCCTCAGAAATCCACAAAAATCAAAATTTCCCCTCAGAAATCCACAAAAATCAGAATTTCCCCTCAAAAATCCACAAAAATCAGGATTTTTCCCTCAAAAATCCACAAAACCCAAGATTTTTCCCTCAGAAATTCACAAAAATCAGAATTAAAAAACCTCAAATCATCCCAAAAAAAATCCAAAAAAAACCTCAAATCACCCCAAAAAACTCCCAAATCCCACAAATAAACGGAGATGGCCCCAAAACCTCTCCCCAAATTCCAAGAATCCCCCCCAGAATGGCTCCAAATTCCATAAATCCTGGGAAAAAACCTCAAAATCCAAAAGAAATCTCCCAGCTCATCCCAGAAATTGCCCAAAATTGCCCAAAATTGCCCAAAATTGCCCGAAATTGCCCAAAATTCCCGTACAGGTGTCCAGGATCACCAGGGTCTCGTCCTCCTCCCCCTCCGGCGGCTCCTCCTCGGGCGGCGGCGGAGATTTGGATCTCCACAAAAATCAGGATTTTTCCCTCACAAACCCACAAAAATCAGAATTTCCCCTCACAAACCCACAAAAATCAGGAATTTTTCCCTCCAAACCCCATCCCAAATTTCTCCCTGAAAAACCCAAATTTTTCCCTCCCATTTTTCCCAAATCCCAACTCGGAATTCCTCAATTCCAGCAGCTCCATTGATTTCCCCTCACCCGCGGCTCCACGGAAATCCCTCAGAATTCAAATTTTTCCCGCTTTTTTTCCCCCCAAATCCCGATTTTCCCTGTGGGGAACTTGGGGATTTTATCGCGATTTTAGCCGGATTTTATCGCGATTCCATCCCGATTTTATCCCCCAAAAATCCGGGAACGGGGCCGGGGCCGAGGTTGGGATTTTGAGGGAAAAACCGGGAATTTTCTGAGGGGCCCTCACGAGGCTCCGGGGCCTTTCCCGGTTTTTCCTCCCGGTTTTTGGGGTTTTTCCCGAGCATCCCAAGGCTCCTTTCCCGGTTCCCTCCCGAGGTTTTCGGGGCTCTTTTCCCGGTCCTGGGAATTCCGTTCCCGGTTTTCCTCCCGGTCCCGGGGATTCCTTCCCGAAGATCTCGGGGTTCCTTTCCCGGTTTTTGGGGATCCCGTTCCCGGTTCTGGGGGCTCCTTTCCCGATCCCTTCCCGACGATCCCGGGGTTCCATTCCCGGTTCCCTCCCGGTCCCGGTGTTCCATTCCCGGTTCCCGGGGTTCCTTTCCCGGTTGCCCCCCGGTTCCCGGGATTCCATTCCCGGTTTCCCTCCCGGTCCCCGGGGTTCCATTCCCGGTTCCCGAGGTTCCATTCCCGGTTCCCCCCCGGTTCCTGGGGTTCCATTCCCGGTTCCCGGAGTTCCTTTCCCGGTTCCCGGGGTTCCATTCCCGGTTCCCGAGGTTCCATTCCCGGTTCCCGGGGTTCCTTTCCCGGTTGCCCCCCGGTTCCCGGGATTCCATTCCCGGTTTCCCTCCCGGTCCCCGGGGTTCCATTCCCGGTTCCCGAGGTTCCATTCCCGGTTCCCCCCCGGTTCCCGGGGTTCCATTCCCGGTTTCCCTCCCGGTTCTCGGGGTTCCATTCCCGGTTCTCGGGGTTCCATTCCCGGTTTCCCTCCCGGTTCCCGGGGTTCCATTCCCGGTTCCCGGGGTTCCATTCCCGGTTCCCCCCCCGGTCCCGGCTCTCCCCCATCGCTCACCCGCCGCCGCCTCCTCCTCCTTGGCCTCGGCCGCGGCCGCTTCATCCCCGCTGGGCGCCTCCTCCGGCGGCCGCTCGGCCCCGTTCACGCCGCCGCCGCCTCCTCCTCCTCCCTCGGCCGCCTCAGCCTCGGCCGCGGCCGCCGCTCCCTCCTCCTGCGGCGGCTGCAGCGGCTCCGACCCCGCGGGCTCGGCCGGGGCCGCCTCCTCTTCCTCCTCCTCCTCCTCCTCCTCCTCCTCCCCGGGGGGGCCGGGCTGGGCCGGGGCCGCCTCGGGGGCCGCGGCGGCCGCTTCGTCCTCATCGGCGAGCAGCGCTTCCTCGTCCTCCTCCTGCCCGCGCCGCCGCACCGCGCAGGCGCGGCGCATGCGCGGGGCGGGCGGCTGGCGCCGCGCGCAGGCGCTGTCGCCGGTGTCCCCCTCCCTCCCCCTCAGCCCCACCTACGTGCGCAACGGTCGCTGCGAGTGTGGCGGCGGCTTCGCCTCTTCCCCTCCTTCCCTCCCCGCGCGCGGCCTGCGCCAGCCGCTCGGATTTTCTGATTGGCCCCGGCCGCGCTGTTCTGCCCAGCGACGGCGAAAAGCCGCGCTCCGATTGGCGGCTGAGGGCGGAGGGGGCGCTCGCCTCACGCGCAGTTTCCCGCCCGCCGCGCCGCCGCCATTTTGTTTCGGTGGATGAAGCGGAGAGAGCGCGCGGCGCGCTGGTCGGGGGAAATGGGTTAAAAACGTGTGAAATACAGAAAATAAACGAAACTTGTCTAGTTTGAATTGGGAGCCGGCGCGGGGGAAGCGCGGAGGCGGAGACTGGGCCGCGTTTCCCTCAGGAAACTCCACAGCCTCCCCTTGCTGTTCCCAGCTCCCCTCACGGATTCATTCACTAAAACCCTTCAAAATCTCCCATTACACCCTTTTAACACTGTAAATATTTATTGTCACCCGCACAAAACTCCAGTTTCACCCAGAAAGCGGAGAAATGACGGAGTTTAACCTCAGGAAGCAGCGCGGGGACGGCGCCGCCATTTTGCGGCGCGCTGTGAGGGGACGTGAGGGAGAAGCCAGAAGCGGCGGAGTCACGGGAACGCGCGGGGATTTTGATACCGAACCGCAGGCAAAGCACCGTAAACCGGGAAATAAGGTATCAAAATAAAAACTTTTTAAATTTTTTAATCTGTTTTTCACCAGTCCCCACCGCCCAAAAAATGGGGGGAACCCCCTGGAAGGGGGAGGGGGACCCCCAGGAAAGGGGGGGAGGTGAGGGAGGGGCAGTCTGGGGGTGATTGGAGGGTTGTTTTTGGAACAAAGAGGATTTATTTACCCCGAACTGGCTCGAATTGCCCCAGGGGGGGTTGAGTTCCCTCGGGGGGGTGTTAATTACCCCGGGGGGTGTTAATTAACCTCGGGGGACCCCAAAATATTCCCTTGAAGAGAAATTAGTGATTCCAAACCGAGCAAGGAAGAGAATTTATTTAAGGCAGGGTGGGATGGGGTCATTTGGGGAGAGTGTTAATTACCCGGGGGGGGTGTTAATTTCCCCAGGGGGGTGTTAATTACCACTTGGGGGTGTTAATTGCCCCTCAGGGACCCCAAGATATTCCCTTGAAGGAGGAATTACTGATTCCAAACCAAGTAGTGAAAAGAATTTACTTAATGGTGGAGTGGGTGAGATTCCCGTGGGAGGGTGCTAATTACCCCCGGGGGGTGTTAATTACTCCCGGGGGGTGCTAATTACCCCCGGGGGGTGTTCATTACCGTTTGGGGGTGTTAATTACCCCTCAGAGACCCCAAATATTCCCTTGAAGGAGGAATTACTGATTCCAAACCAAGCAGCAAAGAGCATTTATTTAAAGGCGGAGTGGGTGAGATTCCCCGGGACGGTGTTAATTACCCCAGGATGGTGTTAATTAGCTCCGGGGGATGTTAATTACCCCCGGGGGATGTTAATTACCTTCGGGGGACCCCAAATATTCCCTTGAAGAAGGAATTACTGATTCCAAACCAAGCAGCAAAGAGCATTTACTTAAGGGCGGAGTGGGTGAGATTCCTCCAGGGAGTTGTTAATTCCGCCGGGAGGGTGCTAATTACCCGGGGAGGGTGTTAATTACCCCCGGGGGGTGCTAAGACCGGGTAATTAACCCTGGGGGGGTTAATTAGCTCCGGGGGGGAAAGGGGTGATTTACCCCGGAGTGGGAATTCGTTAATGGGTTATTGAGTCTGGGGGAGCTTCATGACTTTGTGGGAGGTGGTTAATTACCCTCGGGGGCTTAATTACCCCTGGGGACGGCTTAATTAGCCCCGGACAGTGTTAATTACCCCGGGGGGAACCCAAAATATTCCTTTGACGAGGGAATTGCTCACCCCAACCCCAATAACAAAGAGGATTTATTTACCCCGAACTGGCTCGAATTGCCCCAGGGTGCACTGAATTCCTTCAGGCGAGTGTTAATTACTCCGGGGGGTGTTAATTACCACTTCTGGATGTTAATTACCCTCTGCGGAGCCAAAATATTCCCTTGAAGGAGGAATTACTGATTCCAAACCAAGCAGCAAAGAGAATTTATTTAAAGGCGGAGTGGGTGAGATTCCCCGGGACGGTGTTAATTACCCCAGGGTGGTGTTTACCACTTGGGGGTGTTAATTGCCCCTCAGGGACCCCAAGATATTCCCTTGAAGGAGGAATTACTGATTCCAAACCAAGTAGTGAAAAGAATTTACTTAATGGTGGAGTGGGTGAGATTCCCGTGGGAGGGTGCTAATTACCCCCGGGGGGTGTTAATTACTCCCGGGGGGTGCTAATTACCCCCGGGGGGTGTTCATTACCGTTTGGGGGTGTTAATTACCCCTCAGAGACCCCAAATATTCCCTTGAAGGAGGAATTACTGATTCCAAACCAAGCAGCAAAGAGCATTTATTTAAAGGCGGAGTGGGTGAGATTCCCCGGGACGGTGTTAATTACCCCAGGATGGTGTTAATTAGCTCCGGGGGATGTTAATTACCCCCGGGGGATGTTAATTACCCCGGTGGGACCCCAAAATATTCCCTTGAAGGAGGAATTACTGATTCCAAACCAAGCAGCAAAGAGCATTTACTTAAGGGCGGAGTGGGTGAGATTCCTCCAGGGAGTTGTTAATTCCGCCGGGAGGGTGCTAATTACCCGGGGAGGGTGTTAATTACCCCCGGGGGGTGCTAATTACCCCCGGGGGGTGCTAATTCCCGCAGGGGCCCCCCCGGACCTGCCCTACTCGGTGCGGCGCTCGCGGCTGCACAACCTGCCCGTGTACCTGGGGCTGCGGCAGGGCCGGCGCCTCACGGAGCTGCGCCGCATCCACGGCGACATCTGGGTGAGCGGGGGGCTCCGGGGGGGCTCCGGGGGGCTCGGGGGGCTCCCCCTGACCCCCCCTGCTCCCCCCCAGGCGCTGGAGCGGGACCTGAGGGCGTTCCTGGGCTCGCTGGGGGTCCCCGAGGTGGCGGCGCAGGTGAACGAGGTGACGGGGACGCTGCGGCTCAGGGGGCACTGGGGGCCGCAGCTGCGGCAGTGGCTGCTCCAGAGGGGCTTCTAGAGACCCCCAGAGCCGCGGGGGACCCCCACATCGGCACGGGGGGACCCCCACATCGGCACGGGGGACCTCCACATCGGCACGGGGGGACCCCGAGTCTGCAAGGGATCGGCTGTGGGAGCAGCTGGAGCAGCACGGAATGGAGCCCGGGCAGCGAAACGTCTGCTGGGGGCACCCCAAAATCTACCTGGGCACCCCAAAATCCACCTGGGCACCCCAAAATCCACGTGGAGCACCCCAAAATCTGTTTGAGGAACCTTCAAAATCCACCTGGAGCACCTCAAAATCCATTTGGGGCACCTCCAGATCCACCTGAGGACATGCAAATCCACCTGGAGCACCCCAAAATCCGTTTGGAGGACATGCAAATCCACCTGGAGCACCCCAAAATCTGTTGGGAGCAGCTCAAAATTGAGAAGGAAGCTTGGAATCCACATGGGCACCTCTGAATTCACCTGGAGCACCCCAAAATCTGTTGGGAGCAGCTCAAAATTCAGAAAGAGGCTTGGAATCCACCTGGGCACCTCTGAATTCACCTGGAACACCCCAAAATCCGTTTGGGGCACCTCCAGATCCACTGGAGCACCCCAAAACGTGCCTGGAATCTGCTGTGGACAGCCCCAAATCCCTCTTGGAGCACCCCAAAATCTGTTGGGGGTGCCTCAGAATCCACGCTGGGATCCCAAAATCCACCTGGACCACCCCAAAAATCCTTGGGGGGAACCCCAAAATCCACCCTGGGGTACCCCAAAACCTGCTGGGAGCCCCCAGAACCGGACGAAAGCCCCCCGAAATCAAATAAAACCCCCCCAAAAACCAACCAACCTCGGGTAACTCCTCGCAGCCTCTTTATTTACAACGCCCCCCCACCCCAAATTTTGGGGGAGGGGTCCCACAGTCTGTACAGGGCGGGGTGCAGACCCCCTCAGCTCTGCCCGTAGTAGTGGCCGTAGCCCCAGGGGCTCTGGTAGCCGTAGGTGCCGTAGCCGTGCTGGGGAGGGGGATCAAAGGGGAGGGGGATCAGCCTGGAGACCCCCCCCGGAGACCCCCAACCCACCCCCCAAAAAACACCCACCTGGTACCAGTAGTTGTAGGAGGGGTTGGGGTCCCCCCCGGAAAAGTTGAGGGGTCCCGGGAGCCCCGAGGGGGCGTCGGGACGGAGCCGTTTGTCGTCGGGTTCGTCTGAGCTGGGGGGGAATTTGGGGGGAAATTAGGGAGGAAAAGTGGACCATTTTAGGGCTGATTTTGGGGCCGTTTTGGGCTGATTTTGGGGCCGTTTTTGGGGCTGATTTTGGTGCCATTTTGGGGCTGATTTTGGGCCATTTTAGGGCTGATTTTGGGGCCGTTTTGGGCTGATTTTGGGGCCGTTTTTGGGGCTGATTTTGGTGCCATTTTGGGGCTGATTTTGGGCCATTTTAGGGCTGATTTTGGGGCCGTTTTGGGCTGATTTTGGGGCCGTTTTTGGGGCTGATTTTGGTGCCATTTTGGGGCTGATTTTGGGCCATTTTAGGGCTGATTTTGGGGCCGTTTTGGGCTGATTTTGGGGCCGTTTTTGGGGCTGATTTTGGTGCCATTTTGGGGCTGATTTTGGGCCATTTTAGGGCTGATTTTGGGGCCGTTTTGGGCTGATTTTGGGGCCGTTTTTGGGGCTGATTTTGGTGCCATTTTGGGGCTGATTTTGGGCCATTTTAGGGCTGATTTTGGGGCCGTTTTGGGCTGATTTTGGGGCCGTTTTTGGGGCTGATTTTGGTGCCATTTTGGGGCTGATTTTGGGCCATTTTAGGGCTGATTTTGGGGCCGTTTTGGGCTGATTTTGGGGCCGTTTTTGGGGCTGATTTTGGTGCCATTTTGGGGCTGATTTTGGGCCATTTTAGGGCTGATTTTGGGGCCGTTTTGGGCTGATTTTGGGGCCGTTTTTGGGGCTGATTTTGGTGCCATTTTGGGGCTGATTTTGGGCCATTTTAGGGCTGATTTTGGGGCCGTTTTGGGCTGATTTTGGGGCCGTTTTTGGGGCTGATTTTGGTGCCATTTTGGGGCTGATTTTGGGCCATTTTAGGGCTGATTTTGGGGCCGTTTTGGGCTGATTTTGGGGCCGTTTTTGGGGCTGATTTTGGTGCCATTTTGGGGCTGATTTTGGGCCATTTTAGGGCTGATTTTGGGGCCGTTTTGGGCTGATTTTGGGGCCGTTTTTGGGGCTGATTTTGGTGCCATTTTGGGGCTGATTTTGGGCCATTTTAGGGCTGATTTTGGGGCCGTTTTGGGCTGATTTTGGGGCCGTTTTTGGGGCTGATTTTGGTGCCATTTTGGGGCTGATTTTGGGCCATTTTAGGGCTGATTTTGGGGCCGTTTTGGGCTGATTTTGGGGCCGTTTTTGGGGCTGATTTTGGTGCCATTTTGGGGCTGATTTTGGGCCATTTTAGGGCTGATTTTGGGGCCGTTTTGGGCTGATTTTGGGGCCGTTTTTGGGGCTGATTTTGGTGCCATTTTGGGGCTGATTTTGGGCCATTTTAGGGCTGATTTTGGGGCCGTTTTGGGCTGATTTTGGGGCCGTTTTTGGGGCTGATTTTGGTGCCATTTTGGGGCTGATTTTGGGCCATTTTAGGGCTGATTTTGGGGCCGTTTTGGGCTGATTTTGGGGCCGTTTTTGGGGCTGATTTTGGTGCCATTTTGGGGCTGATTTTGGGCCATTTTAGGGCTGATTTTGGGGCCGTTTTGGGCTGATTTTGGGGCCGTTTTTGGGGCTGATTTTGGTGCCATTTTGGGGCTGATTTTGGGCCATTTTAGGGCTGATTTTGGGGCCGTTTTGGGCTGATTTTGGGGCCGTTTTTGGGGCTGATTTTGGTGCCATTTTGGGGCTGATTTTGGGCCATTTTAGGGCTGATTTTGGGGCCGTTTTGGGCTGATTTTGGGGCCGTTTTTGGGGCTGATTTTGGTGCCATTTTGGGGCTGATTTTGGGCCATTTTAGGGCTGATTTTGGGGCCGTTTTGGGCTGATTTTGGGGCCGTTTTTGGGGCTGATTTTGGTGCCATTTTGGGGCTGATTTTGGGCCATTTTAGGGCTGATTTTGGGGCCGTTTTGGGCTGATTTTGGGGCCGTTTTTGGGGCTGATTTTGGTGCCATTTTGGGGCTGATTTTGGGCCATTTTAGGGCTGATTTTGGGGCCGTTTTGGGCTGATTTTGGGGCCGTTTTTGGGGCTGATTTTGGTGCCATTTTGGGGCTGATTTTGGGCCATTTTAGGGCTGATTTTGGGGCCGTTTTGGGCTGATTTTGGGGCCGTTTTTGGGGCTGATTTTGGTGCCATTTTGGGGCTGATTTTGGGCCATTTTAGGGCTGATTTTGGGGCCGTTTTGGGCTGATTTTGGGGCCGTTTTTGGGGCTGATTTTGGGTCATTTGGGGCCGAATTTGGGGCCGTTTTTGGGGCCGTTTTTGGGGCTGATTTTGGGCCATTTTAGGGCTGATTTTGGGGCCGTTTTGGGCTGATTTTGGGGCCGTTTTTGGGTCATTTTGGGGCTGATTTTGGGCCATTTTGGGGCCATTTTGGGGCTGATTTTGGGGCCAGTTTGGGGCTGATTTTGGGCCATTTTGGGGCTGATTTTGGGTCATTTTGGGGCTGATTTTGGGTCATTTTGGGGCTGATTTTGGGCCATTTTACGGCTGATTTTGGGGCCGTTTTTGGGGCAGATTTTGGGGCCGTTTTGTGATTTTGGGCCATTTTAGGGCTGATTTTGGGGCCGTTTTGGGCTGATTTTGGGGCCGTTTTTGGGGCTGATTTTGGGTCATTTGGGGCCGAATTTGGGGCCGTTTTTGGGGCCGTTTTTGGGGCTGATTTTGGGCCATTTTAGGGCTGATTTTGGGGCCGTTTTGGGCTGATTTTGGGGCCGTTTTTGGGGTGCCGGGGTCTCACCCGTTCTCGGGCGCCCGTTTCCGGGCCGCGTGCGCCTTCAGGATCTTCTGGTGCTCATCGTAGGCCTTGAGCAGGCTGGGGAGGGGGCAGCGCTCAGGGGGGAGCCCCCAGACCCTTTTTGGGGTCCCCCCAGGCTGTTCTGTCCTTGAGCAGGCTGGGGAGGGGGCAGCGCTCAGGGGGGAGCCCCCAGACCCATTTTGGGGTCCCAGGGGAGCCCCCTGGCCCTTTTTAATGTCCCCCCCCAGGACATTTTTATCTTGAGCAGGCTGGGAAAAGCTGGGAGCCCCCAGACCCATTTTGGGATCCCATGCAGAGCCCCCAGCCCCATTTCTCTATTCCATGGAGATCCCCCAGCCCCATTTCCCAGCCCAATTTCCCTATCCCACAAGGATCCCCCAGCCCCATTTCCCTATCCCACGGGGATCCCCCAGCACCATTTCCCTATCCCACGGGGATCCCCCAGCCCCATTTCCCTGTCCCCAGAAGATCCCCCAGCCCCATTTCCCTATCCCCGAGGATCCCCCAGCCCCATTTCCCTATCCCACAGGGATCCCCCAGCCCCATTTCCCTGTCCCCGAGGATCCCCCAGCCCCGTTTCCCAGCCCCATTTCCCTATCCCCCACGGATCCCCCAGCCCCATTTCCCTATCCCCGAGGATCCCCCAGCCCCATTTCCCTATCCCACAGGGATCCCCCAGCCCCATTTCCCTGTCCCTGAGGATCCCCCAGCCCCATTTCCCTGTCCCCTGAGGATCCCCCAACCCCATTTCCCTGCCCCCGAAGATCCCCCAACCCCATTTCCCTATCCCACAAGGATCCCCCAGCCCCATTTCCCAGCCCCATTTCCCTACCCCCGGGGATCGCCCAGCCCCCTTTCCCTGGCCCGCAGGGGT
>NW_024528655.1:14043-15706 GCF_017590135.1 Pyrgilauda ruficollis | reverse complement strand
GGGGACTGGAGGGGGTTTGGGGGGGCTGGGGAGGGGTTTGGGGGGACTGGAGGGGTCTGCGTGGGATCCAGGCCATCTTGGGGGTCCCAAAACGATCTCTGAGCACCCCAAACAGGATCCGAGCCCCCTCCAACCACCCCAGCATTTCCAGGCATCCCAAATTCCCACCTTTTCCCCCCAAACCCAAACCCCAGCACCCCCAGCATTAATTAACACACATTATCGAATTTTTTGCTGATTTTTAAACGACCTCCGAGCCGTCCCCTCTCACCGGCTCCTTCTCCAGCGCCTCCACCAGCACCTCGCGGGCCTTGCCCAGGTTCTGCTGCACCTTGCACACCTGCCGGGCCAGCTTGACGGCGTAGAAGGAGCCCAGGGGCAGCCCCTCGTTGGCACGCATGGCCTCGAGCAGCAGCGCCTCGGCCTCGGCCACGCGCCCGTGCCGGCGCTCCAGGCTGACGCGGCGCAGCCGCACCATGGCCAAGCCAGGAACCGCGGCCTCGAAGGAGCGCAGGATGCGCCGGGCCTCGTCCACGTTGCCTGAAAAATGGGGTGAAAATGGGTAAAAATGGGGTGAAAATGGGGTGAAATGGGTAAAAATGGGGTGAAAATGGGGTGAAAATGGGTAAAAATGGGGTTATTGGGGTCCTGGGAATGGGGAAATTTGGGTTTTTGGTGTCAGCAGGGATCCCCAGCCTGGGAACCACGGCCTCAAAACTGTGCAGGATGCACCGGGCCTTGTCAACATTGCCTGGGGAAATGGGGGGAAAAATAGGGAAAATGGGGGAAAAACAGGGAAAAATGGGTAAAAAATGGGGTAAAAATGGGGTTATTGGGGTCCTGGGAATGGGGAAGTTTGGGTTATTGGGGTCCCAGCCTGGGCAGAGCAGCCTGGAAACTGCACAGGGTGCACCGGGCCTCGTCAATATTGCCTGGGAAATGGGGTAAAAATGGGGAAAATGGGTGGAAAACGGGGAAAAATGGGGTTATTGGGGTCCTGGGAATGGGGAAATTTGGGTTATTGGGGTCCTGGGAACGGGGAAATTGGGGTTTTTGGGGTCCCAGCCTGGGCACGGCAGCCTTCGAGCCGTGCAGGATGTGCCCGACCTCACCCACGTTCCCTGGGAAAATGGGAAAAACGGGACAAAGAGCGATCGGGGCGTCCTTGGAGGGTCCTTGGGGTGCCCAGGGTGGGTTATGGGGTGCCCAGGGCGGGTTATGGGGTGCCCAGGACGCTCCCACGTGGGTTTTAGGGGTCTCTGAGTCACTCTGGGGCGAGATCCGAGCCCGGTTTGGGACCCAGCCGACATTCCGACGGCCCCGGGCGGTTCCCAGGATTTGGGGCTCCCCGGACTGGGGGTCTGGGGGTGCCCTGACCTTGTTTCTCCTCGAAGGCGGCCCAGAGCAGGTGGATGTTGGGCTTGCGGGGCAGGTGGGAGCCGCAGGCGCGCTGGAACACGCTGCGGGCGCCCGGCACCGTGCGCGACTCCAGGTACCGCGTGTACTGTGGGGAAAAACGGGGAATTGGGGGAAATGGGGGGATAATGGGGGGATAATGGGAACACGCTGCGGGCGCCCGGCACCGTGCGCGACTCCAGGTACCGCGTGTACTGTGGGGAAAAACGGGGAATTGGGGGAAATGGGGGGATAATGGGGGGATAAT
>NW_024528655.1:12703-12949 GCF_017590135.1 Pyrgilauda ruficollis | reverse complement strand
CAATCCCAGGACAATCCCAGGGGGTCCCAGGGGGTCCCAGGACAATCCCAGGCCAATCCCAGGGGGTCCCAGGACAATCCCAGGGGGTCCCAGGGGGTCCCAGGACAATCCCAGGACAATCCCAGGACAATCCCAGGGGGTCCCAGGACAATCCCAGGACAATCCCAGGGGGTCCCAGGGGGTCCCTGGACAATCCCGGGACAATCCCAGGACGATCCCAAGAGGGCCCAGGAGGAACCAGAGGAA
>NW_024528655.1:10745-12367 GCF_017590135.1 Pyrgilauda ruficollis | reverse complement strand
CAATCCCAGGACAATCCCAGGGGGTCCCAGGGGGTCCCAGGACAATCCCAGGACAATCCCAGGGGGATTCCAGGACAATCCCGGGACAATCCCAGGACAATCCCAGGGGGTCCCAGGACAATCCCAGGCCAATCCCAGCGGATCCCAGGGGGTCCCGGGACAATCCCAGGACAATCCCAGGCCAATCCCAGGACAATCCCAGGGGGTCCCAGGGGGTCCCAGGACAATCCCAGGACAATCCCAGGACAATCCCAGGACAATCCCAGGCGGTCCCAGGGGGTCCCAGGGGGTCCCGGGGGGTCCCAGCCCCTGCCCACCCCGTCCTCGAAGCTCCAGCGTTTGCTGACTTCGGCCTCGTTCTGGGCGTGGATTTGCTGCCTCATGGAGATCACCAGCTCCCGGATCTTCTCCTGCTCCAGCTCCTCCTGGGATAATCACCACTGACCATTAATAACCGCTAATTAATAACTAATAAATAAAACGATTTGTTACTGGTGTAAATAAACTGAAAAAAATTACAATAATAAAATGAAGCCGTAAATAAAACCGAATAATGAGAAATAAATGAATATAAATGATTTATGTATCAATAAACCCAGTGAAAGAAAAATCCAATTAAAGTAAATCCAATTAAAATAAACCCAATTAAAACCAATCCAATTAAAACCAATCCAATTAAAACAAAGAAATGGTAAAAGCCCCAAGCTGAACACAAGCCAATAAATACAAAACACAGATTTAAAATCCAAGGAAATGGATTGAAATAAAACACCAACAAATGAATAAATTATTAGCATAATTAATGAGGGGTTTAACCCTTTAAAGCCACAGGGAAAGCAGAATTCCAATTTTTTTGACATTATCCCGGTTTTTAACCCCTTTTGATCCACGAAAAAAAGCAGAATTCCCATTTTCTTGGGAATATCTCAGTTTTTAACCCTCCCAAAGCTGCAGGAAAAGGAAAATTCCCATTTTTTTGACAATATCCCGGTTTTTAACCCCTTTTAAGCCACAAGAAAAGCACAATTCCCTTTTTTTTTTTTACAATATCCCAGTTTTTAACCCTTTCAGTCCCCAAGAAAAGCACAATTCCCGTTCCTTGTCCCACTATCCCGGTTTTTAACCCTTTCAGTCCCCAGTAAAAGCACAATTCCCGTTTCTTTTCCCACTACCCCGGATTTTAACCCTTTCAGTCCCCATAAATACAAAACATAGATTTAAAATCCAAGGAAATGGATTGAAATAAAACACCAACAAATGAATAAATGAATGCATTAGCATAATTAATGAGGCTTTTAACCCTTTAAAGCCACAGGGAAAGCAGAATTCCCTTTCTTTTTGGGAATATCTCAGGTTTTAACCCCTGTTAAGCCACAAGGAAAGCAGAATTCCCATTTTTTTGGACAATATCCCAGTTTTAACCCCTTTTAATCCACAAAAAAAGCAGAATTCCAATTTTTTAATAATATTCCAGTTTTTAACCCCTTTTAACCCCTTTCAGTCCACAGTAAAAGCACAATTCCCGTTCCTTTTCCCACTATCCCGGATTTTAACCCTTTCAGTCCCCAAGAAAAGCCCAATTCCCATTTCCTGTCCCACTACCCCGGATTTTAACCCTTTCA
>NW_024528655.1:7569-10459 GCF_017590135.1 Pyrgilauda ruficollis | reverse complement strand
GGTCACACCAGGAATTGGGGGGGTCACAGCCGGAATCGGGGGTCACAGCCGGAATTGGGGGGGTCACAGCCGGAATTGGGGGGTCACAGCCGGAATTGGGGGGTTCACACCGAAATTGGGGAGTTCACAGCCAGAATCGGGGGGTTCACAGCCGGAATTGGGGAGTTCGCACCCAAATCGGGGGGGCCACACCCAAAATTGGGGAGTTCACGAAGAAATCGGGGGTCACACCCAAATTGGGGGTCACACCCAGATCGGGGGGTTCACAGCCAAAATTGGGGAGTTCACACAAAAGTCGGGGGGTTCACACCTGAAATTGGGGAAGTCATACCCGGAACGGGGGAATTAACAGCCAAAATCAGGGAATTTACACGTGGAATTGGGGAAGTCCCACCCAAAATCGGGGAATTCACACCCGGAATTGGGGAATTTCCCACTGTTTTCCCAGGAGAATTCCGGGTGTTTTCCAGTGTTTCCTCAGTGAATTCCCAGGTGTTTCCCCACTGTTTTCCCACTGTTTCCCCAAGGAATTCCCAGTGAATTTTCACTGTTTCCCTGCTGTTTCTCACTGTTTCCTCAGTGAATTCCGGGTGTTTCCCCGCCGTTATCCCAGGGAATTCCCGGTGAATTCCGGGTGTTTCCCCGCCGTTTTCCCGGTGAATTCCCAGTGAATTCCGGGTGTTTCCCCACTGTTTTCCCAGGGAATTCGGGGCGTTTCCCCGCCGTTTCCCCGGTGAATTCCCGGGGAATTCCCGGTGAATTCCGGGCGTTTTCCCGCCGTTTCCCCGGTGAATTCCCAGTGAATTCCGGGCATTTCCCCGCCGTTTCCCCGGTGAATTCCAGGTGTTTCCCCACTGTATTCCCAGGGAATTCCGGGCGTTTCCCCGCCGTTTCCCCGGTGAATTCCAGGTGTTTCCCCACTGTTTTCCCAGGGAATTCCGGGCGTTTCCCCACTGTTTTCCCAGGGAATTCCGGGCGTTTCCCCACTGTTTTCCCAGGGAATTCCGGGCGTTTCCCCACTGTTTTCCCAGGGAATTCCGGGCGTTTCCCCACTGTTTTCCCAGGGAATTCCGGGTGTTTCCCCGCCATTTCCCGGTGAATTCCCAGTGAATTCCCAGTGAATTCCGGGCATTTCCCCACCATTTTCCCAGTGAATTCCGGGCGTTTCCCCACCGTTTTCCCAGGGAATTCCCAGTGTTTCCCCGCCGTTTCCCGGTGGATTCCCGGGGAATTCCCGGCCTCACGCACCTCTCCCAGTGGCGGCTGTAGAGCTGCGTGGGCATGGACAGCAGGCGGTCGTAGATGGCCGTGACGGCGCGCAGGTCGCCGCGCTCCCGCTCCCACTCCACGTAGGATTCCCAGAGCTTGTCCGAGCGGAAATCCATCCCGGCCGCCGCCAGCGCCGCCTCGAACGCCCTGCGGGACCCCCGGCTCAGAGGGATTCCCGGGAAAATGGGGGGATTCCCGGGAAAAGGGGGAGAATCCTGGGAAAAGGCAGGGGGAAAATCCCAGGAAAACTGGGGGGAGATTCCCGGGAAAACTGGGGGGAGATTCCCGGGAAAAGGGGGGGAGAATCCTGGGAAAAGGGGGAGAATCCTGGGAAAAGGCGGGCCATTCCCAGTGACATTCCCAGGAGACATTCCCAGGACATTCCCAGTGACAATCCCGGGCCATTCCCAGTGACATTCCCAAGCCATTCCCGGGCCATTCCCAGGCCATTCCCAGTGACATTCCCAGGCCATTCCCGGGGACATTCCCAGGACATTCCCCCCGCACTCACCCGCGCACGCGCTGGGCGCTGTCGGGCCGTTCCCAGTGACATTCCCAATGACATTCCTGGGCCGTTCCCAGGATATTCCCAGGACATTCCCCCGGCACTCACCCGCGCACCCGCTGGGCGCTGTCGGGCCGTTCCCAGTGACATTCCCAATGACATTCCCAGGCCATTCCCAGTGACATTCCCAGTGACATTCCCGGGCCACTCCCAGGCCATTCCCAGTGACATTCCCAGGCCATTCCCAGTGACATTCCCAGGACATTCCCAGGACATTCCCCAGGACATTCCCAGGACATTCCCCCCCCACTCACCCACGCACGCGCTGGGCGCTGTCGGGCCGCGCGGGGTCCAGCGAGCTCTGCAGCAGCGCGATGTAGTGCAGCCACAGCTCCAGGCTCAGCGGGATGGACTGCAGCCCCCGCTCCAGCACCTGCGACAGCGCCGTCACCGCGGGCTCGGGGACACCGGGGGGCACCTGGGATACACCTGGGGGCACCTGGGATACACCTGGGGGCACCTGGGATACACCTGGGATTCCTGGGCCGTTCCCAGGATATTCCCAGGACATTCCCCCGGCACTCACCCGCGCACCCGCTGGGCGCTGTCGGGCCGTTCCCAGTGACATTCCCAATGACATTCCCAGGCCATTCCCAGTGACATTCCCAGTGACATTCCCGGGCCACTCCCAGGCCATTCCCAGTGACATTCCCAGGCCATTCCCAGTGACATTCCCAGGACATTCCCAGGACATTCCCCCCCCACTCACCCACGCACGCGCTGGGCGCTGTCGGGCCGCGCGGGGTCCAGCGAGCTCTGCAGCAGCGCGATGTAGTGCAGCCACAGCTCCAGGCTCAGCGGGATGGACTGCAGCCCCCGCTCCAGCACCTGCGACAGCGCCGTCACCGCGGGCTCGGGGACACCGGGGGGCACCTGGGGTACACCTGGGGGCTCCTGGGATACACCTGGGGGCTCCTGGGGGCACCTGGGGGCACCTGGGATACCTGGGGGCACCTCAGGGCTCTTGGGATACACCTGGGATACACCTGGGATACACCTGGGGGCACCTGGGATACCTGGGGGCTCCTGGGATACACCTGGGATACACCTGGGGGC
>NW_024528655.1:5483-6664 GCF_017590135.1 Pyrgilauda ruficollis | reverse complement strand
CCTGGGGGCACCTGGGATACACCTGAGCACATCTGGGATACACCTGGGTGCACCCAGGATACACTTTGGATACACCTGGGATACACTTGGGGGCTCCTGGGATACACTTAGGATAGACCTGGGGGCTTCTGGGGGCACCTGGGGGACACCTGGGATACACCTGGGGGACACCTGGGGACAACTGGGGCTCCTGGGATCACCTGGAGGCTCACCTGGGGGCACCTGGGCACACCTGAGCTCCCCTACCACACCCCCCCACCCAGAGAAACGGGGATTTTCCATCCCCAAACCCGGAAAAAATGGGAATTTTGTCCCCAAACGTCATGAAAAAAGGGGATTTCACACCCAAAACCTCAAAGTAAAATGGGATTTTCACCCCAAAACTCAAGAAAAAGTGGGATTTTCACCCCAAAACCTCAGGCTAAGGAGACTTTCCCCCAGAACTCACAAAAAAAGGGAATTTTACCCCCAAAAAATCAGGAAAAAGTGGGACTTAACGCGAAAAAAATCAGAAAAAAATGGGATTTTCAGCCCCAAACCTCGGGAAAAAGTGGGATTTTCACCCCCAAACCTTGGAAAAAAGTGGGATTTTCACCCCCCCAAAAAACAGGAAAAAAGAGAATTTTACCCCCAAAAACTCAGCAAGAAAGATTTCCCCCAGAACTCAGAGGAAAAGGGAATTTTATTCCCAAAAAACCAGGAAAAAGTGGGACTTAACCCTAAAAAAATCAGAAAAAAGTGGGATTTTTACCCCAAAACCTCAGGAAAAAGTGGGATTTTCATCCCAAACCTGGGGCAAAGGAGGATTTCCCCCAGAACTCAGGAAAAAAGGGAATTTTACCCCCAAAAAATCAGGAAAAAGCGAGACTTAACTCAAAAAAAATCAGAAAAAAGGGATTTTTCACCCCAAAACCTCGGGAAAAAGCGGGATTTTCACCCCAAACCCTGGGAAAAAGTGGGATTTTGACCCCAAACCTGGGGCAAAGGAGGGTTCCCCAGGACTGGCAGGGTGCCCACCTGCTGGGCGCTGCGGGCGCTGCCCAGGCGCCGCTCCAGCTCGGCGTACTTGCGCCAGTAGCCGTAGCAGTACGGGTAGCGCTGCAAGAACGCGTCGAAGGCGCGCCGGGCGGCCTCCAGCAGCTCCTGGGGGGGAAAAGGGGGGGAAAAGGGGAGTGTTGGGG
>NW_024528655.1:3524-5473 GCF_017590135.1 Pyrgilauda ruficollis | reverse complement strand
CCCAGCCCCTCGAGCCCCCCCGGTGCCTCACCCCCGCCCGTTCCCGCGGTCTCACCGCTATCCCCGTCCCCGTCCATCGCCCCCTCGGTGTCCCCGGAGCCCCCGGCTCCCTGCTCGGGCCCCTCCGCCGCCATCGCGCCGTGCGGGACCCGGATGTGGCGGCACAGAGCGGCCGCCGGGGAGGTGGCGGCGCCTAGCGGGCGGGAGGACCCGCAGCGCGGCCGCCATAGAGAAACAACGGCAGCGGGAGAACCATAGAGACGCGCCGGGCGGGCAGAGCGGCTTCCGCTGCCGCCGCCACAACCATAGAGACAGGAAGAAAAAGCCGGAACGGCCCGCTGGGGAAAACACCAGTATAAACCAGTATAAACCAGTACAAACCAGTACAGGGAGCTCCGCACCAACCGCAGAAACTTCGGCGGGTGCGACACCGCTATAAACCACTACAAGCGGGTGTTGACCCACCATAGAGACTTTGAGGGAGAAGGGGGATCATAGAGACGCGGGCGGGGCGGCGGTGCGCCCCCTAGCGGGCGGGAGGAGCCGAGCTTTACTGCAACCTTTATTGTATTTACAGCGGAGCTGGTAAAAATTTGTACATTATTTACAAATTAAATAATTCCGCCACCGCTTCGGGGGGGAAAAGGAGCGATTTTGGGGTCCCTCCCCTCCCCCTGCCCCCAAATGAGGCAATTTCGAAGGAATCCACCCAAAAAAAACCCCCTCAAACAGACCCCCCCAAAAAAAAGATGATTTTGGCTCAAAATGGGTAAAAAAAAAACCACGGAAGGGTTCAAAATCAACTCCCCGAAGCGGCGCCGCTTCGTTATTGCCGAATTCCTCATCAAGCCACTCAAGCTGGGGCCAAAACCGCCCGAAAAAAAACGAAAAAAGAAATAAAAAATCCGCCTCCAAGCCGAAAATCCCAATTTGGCTCCTTTTGGCCCCAAAACTCCCCCCCAGCCCCCGCTCCGGTGCAAAAGGCGCCGTTTCCCGACCATTCCGGCCGCGGGGTTGCGGAGTTTTGGTTTTTCCCTGAGAATTTGGGGTTCCAGAGGCACTGGGGGCGCGGCCGGCCCGGGATTTGGGCCAAAAACGGCCGGAATTGGGCAAAAGTCAGCGAGAAACGCGAGCCCGGCCGGCACAAACCGGCACAAACCGGTTTGGGAGAGGAGGGGGAGGGGTCTGGGGGGAGGGGTTAATACTGTTAATGGGGGGAGGGGCAGGATTCCCAAAATTCCAGGGGGAACCCCGAAATTCCGCGGAGGGGGACCCAAAAATTCCCAAATTCCCGGGAAAACGCCGGAATTCCCACGGGCGGGGCCCGAAGCCGGGGGGTGGGAGCCCCAAAATTCCATTTGGGACCCCAAAATTCCACCTGGGGACCCTAAAAATTCCACCTGGGGATCCCGAAATTCCACTTGGGGATCCCAAAATTCCACTTGGGACCCCAAAATTCCACTTGGGGATCCCGAAATTCCACTTGGGGATCCCAAAATTCCACTTGGGACCCCAAAATTCCACCTGGGGATCCCGAAATTCCATTTCAGACCCCAAAATTCCACCTGGGACCCCAAAATCCCAGGGGGGTCAGAGGTCAAAGCCCCCCCCGGGGTGGATTTGGGGAGGGGGGGACGCCCCAAAACCCCCCGGGAACAACAGGGACCCGATCCCAGCTCGGGGGGAAATGGGGAAAAACGGGGAGAAATTGGGAAAAATGGAGGGAAAATGGGGAAAAATTGGGAAAAAATGGAGGGGAAATGGGGGAAATTGGGAAAAAATGGGGAAATTAGGGAAAAAATGGGGGGAAATTGGGAAAAAATTTGAGGGAAATTGGGAAAAATTTGAGGGAAATTGGGAAAACATTGAGGTAAACTGGGGAAAATTGATGGAAATTGGGAAAAAATGGGGGAAAATTGGGAAAAGTGGGGGGAAACAGAGGGAAAAGG
>NW_024528655.1:2083-3146 GCF_017590135.1 Pyrgilauda ruficollis | reverse complement strand
GGGTCCTGGGGGGGTCCCGGTCAGTGGGAGGGGTCCTGGGGGGGTCCCGGTCAGTGGGGAGGGGTCCCCAGCCTCTGCAGGCGCCGCCGCCGCAGCTCGGCCGTGTCGGGGCCCTCGCGGGGCTCGGAGCCTTCGGCCGCCTCCTCCTCATCCTCGGCCGGGGCCGGCTCTGCCGGGACAGGGCACAAGCACTTGGTACCAGTTTAACCCAGCCCAGAACCAGTTTAACCCAGTGCAGCCCAGTTTAACCCAGCCCAGAACCAATTTAACCCAGCCCAGAACCAATTTGTACCAGTGCAGAACCAGTTTGTACCAGTTTAACCCAATCCAGAACCAGTTTGTACCAGTTTAACCCAGTGCAGAACCAGTTTGGACCAGTTCAGCACCAGTTTAACCCAGTTAAACCCAGTTAAACCCAGTTCAGCCCAGTTCAGCACCAGTTTAACCCAGTTAAACCCAGTTCAGCCCAGTTCAGCACCAGTTCAGCACCAGTTTAACCCAGTTAAACCCAGTTCAGCCCAGTTCAGCACCAGTTTACCCCAGTTTAACTCAGTTCAGCCCAGTTCAGCACCAGTTTACACCAGTTTAACCCAGTTCAGCCCAGTTCAGCCCAGTTCAGCACCAGTTTACCCCAGTTTAACTCAGTTCAGCCCAGTTCAGCACCAGTTTAACCCAATTCAGCCCAGTTCAGCACCAGTTTACACCAGTTTAACCCAGTTCAGCCCAGTTCAGCCCAGTTCAGCACCAGTTTACCCCAGTTTAACCCAGTTCAGCCCAGTTCAGCCCAGCCTGGGGCTCCTCACTCACCGCTGCCTCCGGGGGCTCCCGAGGGTCCCGGTGCCGGGGGCTCCTCCGGGGGGGTCTCACGGGCAGGGGGCGGCCGCCCAGTTCAGCCCAGTTCAGCACCAGTTTACCCCAGTTTAACCCAGTTCAGCCCAGTTCAGCCCAGCCTGGGGCTCCTCACTCACCGCTGCCTCCGGGGGCTCCCGAGGGTCCCGGTGCCGGGGGCTCCTCCGGGGGGGTCTCACGGGCAGGGGGCGGCCGGGGGGCGGCTAGATCGGAA
>NW_024528655.1:0-828 GCF_017590135.1 Pyrgilauda ruficollis | reverse complement strand
ATGCATGGATGGATGGATGGATGGATAGATGGATGGATGGATGATGGATGGATGATGGATGATGGATGGATGGATGATGATGGATGGATGATGGATGGATGGATGCTGGATGGATGATGGATGGATGGATGATGGATGATGGATTATGGATGGATGATGGATGGATGGATGATGGATGGATGATGGATGATGGATGGATGGATGATGGATGGATGGATGGATTGGGGTGGGATTCAGGGTGGGATTCAGGGTGGCATTGGGGTGGGATTGGGGTGGCATTGGGGTGGGATTCAGGATGGGATTTGGGGTGGGATTGGGGTAGGATTTGGGATGGGATTCAGGATGGGATTTGGGATGGGATTCAGGGTGGCATTGGGGGGGCATTGGGGGGGGATTCAGGATGGGATTCGGGTTGGGATTCAGGTGGGGTTGGGATTCAGGATGGGATTCGGGGTGTGATTCGGGATGGAATTCGGGTGGGATTCGGGGTGGGATTAGGGGTAGGATTTGGGATGGGATGCAGGATGGGATTTGGGATGGGATTGGGGTGGGATTCAGGGTGGGACTTGGGGTGGCATTGGGGTGGTATTAGGGTGGCATTGGGGTGGGATTCAGGGTGGGATTTGGGGTGGCATTGGGGTGGCATTAGGGTGGCATTGGGGTGGGATTCAGGATGGGATTTGGGGTGGGATTCAGGGTGGGATTGGGGTGGGATTCAGGGTAGCATTAGGGTGGCATTGGTGTGGAATTCAGAATGTGATTTGGGATGGAATTCAGGTGGGATTTGGGGTGTGATTCGGAGTGGGATTCAGGATGGGATTCGGGGTG
>NW_024528654.1:0-857 GCF_017590135.1 Pyrgilauda ruficollis | reverse complement strand
TCACACAGCCATTCCCAGCTGAGCTCTGGAACACAGGGCAACCACAAGCTCTTGTGGCTGGTGGTCACACCAGTGGCCACCCAACCCTAAAAACCACAGCTTTGAATGCAGTGTGTTTTGTCTCTCTGAGCTGAGCCACCCTACTACCAGCGGAGGGTACTGGCTCACGTGGTCACACTGTAATACACCCCAGCAAAGCAAGGAATAAATTCTTCTGACAGAAGTTCTCAGACTCAACCATTTCCCCAGGGATATATCAGAGTGGCTCTGAAGTGCAGCACAATGGCCAACACCATTGTGGGGGAGGACAGCCAGAGCTGGAGAGCTCCAGCTTTTTGTCAAGCTTGTGCTGCCTTTCACAAAGCACACGATGTCTTGCCTTTATGGCAAGACCAGAGTGTGTAAGAACATTCCCTCTACACAGCAGAGAGAGACTCCATTAAACACACATCCATGCATCCAGTGCTGATCTGTCCTTCACAGCCCAGCATATGTTTATTCCTTCTCTTACCAAAGTCCAAACTTGTACCCTCAACTGCATGGGCAAAGAATGCAGCATCAAAAGATGCTGCCCTGAGTTCCTTGAAATGGGAGTCACTGCTGCCTGACTGAGCCCAAGTCATACCCCAGTTATGTGTCCAGAGGGGAACCAGAGAGAAACAATTCACATCACAGGAAATACATAGTTCTCAATGTCATATATAAGTCTATGCAGGAATCTATCTGGACAGCAGTGATCAACTGATCCAAATTTATAGCTAATGTGTCTTCATTGTCCCATATCAATCAAATCCCAGCTTTCATAAGCAGACCCATAACAGCGATGGTGGATGACCAGAACTTCACAGTCCATCAAA
>NW_024528653.1:0-846 GCF_017590135.1 Pyrgilauda ruficollis | reverse complement strand
CTGGGACAGACTGGGAGGGACCGGGACAGACTGGGTTAAACCGGGTTAATCTGGGACGGACCGGGACGGAGCGGGTTAAACTGGGTTAGAGTGGGTTAGACTGGGTTAGACTGGGGTAAACTGGGACGGACCGGGACGGAGCAGGACAGACTGGGAGGGACCGGGACGGACTGGGAGGGACCGGGTTAACCTGGGTTATACTGGGTTAGACTGGGACAAACTGGGTTAAACTGGGTTAGACCGGGACGGACCGGGTTAAACTGGGACAGACTGGGATGGACGGGGCCGGACTGGGTTAAACTGGGAGGGGATTGAGGGGAACTGGGAGGGACTGGGGGGAAAAACCCCAGCGATTTTGGGGCGAAAAATGGTGATTTTAGGGATAAAATGGGGAGGTTTGGGAATTAACGCAGCCCTGGGAGGGAACTGGCAGCGACTGGGACAAACTGGGAGGGACTGGGATGAACCGGGACAAACTGGGACAAACCGGGACAAACCGGGAGCGCTGGGGACCCCCTCGGACCGTACCAAGTGTCTCGGGGGGGTGTCCCGTATTTTGGGGACCCCTTCCCACCCGTTTTTCCCCCTCCTAAGGACCCCAAACTTTCCGGGGGGTGTCCCCAGGTGTCCGGGGGTGTCCCCAGGTGTCCGAGGGGGGGTCCCGGGTTTTGGGGACCCCCCCGTGGTCACTGTCACCCCCCCCCGGCCATTGTCACCCCTCACGGGATCCCCCTCGGACCCTACCAAGTGTCTCGGGGGGGTGTCCCGTATTTTGGGGACCCCTTCCCACCCGTTTTTCCCCCTCCTAAGGACCCCAAACTTTCCGGGGGGTGTCCCCAGGTGTCC
>NW_024528652.1:0-846 GCF_017590135.1 Pyrgilauda ruficollis | reverse complement strand
CCCTGAGGGAGAAAATCCCAACCCTGAAGGAAATCCCATCCCTCAGCTTTTTGCAGGAAGGTTCTCCCATCCCCAAAAAAAACCCGGATGGTGGAAAACCCGGAATTTTTACCTCAGGAATGTCTCCGTGGGAGGACAAGGAGCAGGTGAGTGTGTGTTCCCCTATGGAATAAGGATACTGCTGCAGGAAGCTGTGCATGGAGCGCGCGGATTTGGGGCTGTCCAGCTGCAGGATGGCCTGAGGGAAAAAATTCCAGGTAACTCCTTAATTTATGGATAAAATGGGAATTCTTAAACCTGCTGGAATCCCTTGCTTGTTTCCCGCCACTTTCCAGGCATAAAAGGTGTTAAAAGTCACCTCAAAATGTCCCAAATTGGGTCCTAAAGGTGGAAGTAACTTGGGTTTTTTTGGGATTTAAAAGATGTTTTTCTTGGATTTGGGGTTTACAAAACATTTTCCAGGTTTTTGGGGGATTCTCCTTGGGTTTTTTGAGATTTAAAAAGTATTTTCTTGGATTTTTGGGATTTTCTCGGTTTTTCTTGGGATTTAAAAAATACTTCTTTGGATTTTTAGGATTTAAAACCCATTTTCAATGGATTTTGTGATTTAAAGGGAATTATCCTTGGGGTTTTTTTGGGATTTAAAGGATATTTTCCTTGGTTTTAAAGAACATTTCTATGGGGGGGGGGGGGCTTTGGTTGCTTTTTTGGGATTAAAAAACCATGTTCTTGGGATTTTTGGGATTTTAATTTAGTTTTCTGGGATTTAAAAACAGTTTCCTCTTTTTTTTTTTTTTAATTTTAAAACCATTTCCTTGTTTTTTTTGGGATCTAAAACCTAGAGAA
>NW_024528651.1:0-847 GCF_017590135.1 Pyrgilauda ruficollis | reverse complement strand
AAAAACCGTTAAAAAACCCCAAATCCATGGGGGTTACCCCAAAATCCCTTCAGGGCGTTGAGACCCCAAAAATCCCAAAAAAAAGCCCCAAAAAATCCTTAAAAAACCGTTAAAAAACCCCAAATCCATGGGGGTTACCCCAAAATCCCTTCAGGGCGTTGAGACCCCAAAAATCCCAAAAAAAAGCCCCAAAAAATCCTTAAAAAACCGTTAAAAAACCCCAAATCCATGGGGGTTACCCCAAAATCCCTTCAGGGCGTTGAGACCCCAAAAATCCCCCCAAAAAACCCAAAAAAAATCCTAAAAAAAAACCTAAAAAAGCCCCCCAGAAAACCCCAAAAAACCCCAAAACCCTCTGGGGTTCGTCCCATCCCAAATTTGGATTCTGACCAATGGGAATTCGGGGATTCCAACCCTCGGGAATTTTGGGATCCCTCCCACCCCAAATCCCCTTTTTGAGGAATTTTGGGATTCCAACTCAAGGAAATTTTGGGATCCCGACCCAAGGAAATTTTGGGATTCCAACCCAAGGAAATTTTGGGATTCCGACCCAAGGAAATTTTGGAGACCCAAGGAAATTTTGGGATTCCAACCCAAGGAAATTTTGGGATTCCAACCCAAGGAAATTTTGGGATTCCTGCCCCAAAACTCCTCTCCATGGGAATTTTGGGGTTCCAACCCATGGGAATTTTGGGGAATTTTGGGGAATTTTTGGAATTTTGAGGAATTTTGGGAATTCTAGGATTCCAACTCCAGGAAATTTTGGGATTCCGACCCAAGGAAATGTTGGGATTCCGACCCGAGGAAATTTTGGGATTCTTGCCCCAAAACTCCTCTCCATGGGAAT
>NW_024528650.1:0-847 GCF_017590135.1 Pyrgilauda ruficollis | reverse complement strand
GACTTCCCTTGTATCTGTGTAATTTTAGGTGTCTTAAATTACTTTTAATACTAATGACCTTTCCTTGATATTTGTTGCATCACTTGAAGGTAGGAGTTATTTTGGGGTGTATTGTTCTTTTCAAATCAGTCATCAGTCAAAGTGAGAAGATGTTTTTGATAGGAAAGTGTGTAGTTAAAACTGCATGTGAATTTCTACTATAGCAGCTCTGTAGTTACTGCTTTTGCTAAAAGCATTTTTTCAACTGAAATACCATGTCCAGGCCTTTATATGGAGATAGGTATCTGTGAATATAAAAAATAAGCAAGAACATAATCCTATGTAAATTTCTTTAACTAAAGAGAAAATGTTACTTTAATATTCTGGATATATAATTGTTTCCTTTAATTTATTTATTGATATGAGTTTTCACAGTTTCAAAGTGCAGGTAGTTCAGGTACCAGAGGTTGGTTTATGGAGACCTAATAAACTGAACAAGTAAAGTTGTCTTTGCATGATGTTATCATCTTTCTGGACTTAAATTTATCTCCAAAATGTACTTTTAGGCAGCTGCACTGACAATAAAGGAACTGGAGGACAAAGCTGCATCAGCAAAACGAGCACATATGCAATGTATACAAACTGTAGAAAAGATGCAGGTAAGCTTTTAATTAAATTTTTGGTAGATGTTTGCAGTGAAACAGGAGATGAACTTGCAAAGGTACAATCTTCCAAAAATGTTAAGACTTCCTTGCTCCAGTGAAAACACTGAGTATATTTTTTACAATTATTGTCAAGACTGCAAAAGGTAATAGAAAAATATCTCTTTTTTTTCAGGTTCCTATCAAGTTAATAGAATCAATATTAA
>NW_024528649.1:0-847 GCF_017590135.1 Pyrgilauda ruficollis | reverse complement strand
GGGGGGGCTTGGGGACAAAGGGGGCGTGGGGACATTGCAGGGGACTTGGCGACATTGCAGGGGACTTGGGGACATTGCGGGGTACCGGGACTTCAGGGGGACTTGGGGACATTTGAGGAGATTTGGGGACATCGGGGGGGCTTGGGAATGTCGGGTGGGTGTGGGGACATCGGGAGGGACATTTGGGGGGGCGCGGGGGTCGGGGAGCCCGCGGGGTGTCACCGTGTCCCCCCCGTGTCCCCCCCGTGTCCCCCCCGTGTCCCCAGGCCGGCTGTGGCCCCCGCTGTGACCTCCCCGAGCCCGTCGCTGTCCCCGACCCCGGCGTCAACTTCAACCTCTGGAGGAGCCTGGACGTGAGTGGGAATGGGGGGAAAAAGCGGGAAATCGGGAAAAAACGGGAAATGGGGAAAAAACGGGGGGGAAAACAAACCCGGAAAATCGGGAAAAACCGGGGGAAATGGGGAAAAACCCCAGGAAATGGGGAAAAAACGGGAAATCGGGAAAAAACGGGAAATGGGGAAAACCGGGAAATGGGGAAAAAATGGGGGAAATGGGGGAAAAATGGGGGAAATGGGGAAAAACCCCGGGAAATGGGGAAAAAACGGGAAATGGGGAAAAAATGGGAAATGGGGAAAAAATGGGGGAAATGGGGAGAAAAAATGGGAAATGGGGAAAAAATGGGGGAAATGGGGAAAAAATGGGGGAAATGGGGAAAACCGGGAAATTGGGAAAAATGGGGGAAATGGGGAAAACCGGGAAATTGGGAAAAAATGGGGGAAATGGGGAAAAAATAGGGGAAATGGGGAAAAAACGGGAAATTGGGAAAACCGGGAGGGGGGAAAAAACC
>NW_024528648.1:0-847 GCF_017590135.1 Pyrgilauda ruficollis | reverse complement strand
CTGCAGGGCGCACGGCGCAATTGCAGCACACTCTTGAATTACTGGAGAGCCCAAAACCCAAAAAAAATCTCCAAAAAAATCTCAAAAAAACCCCCAAAAAGAACGAAAGAAATCCCCCCAAAAACCTCCCAAAAAATAAAAAGAAAACCCCAAAAATTGATGTAAAACTCTGCGGTGAGTGGCGCCGTCGCAGCGCCGCCTGCAGGGCGCGCAGTGCAATTGCAGCACGCTCCTGCACCAGGGGAGAGCCCCAAAAACCTCAGAGTTGACCCCCGAAAAAAATCCCCAGAACCGCCCCCAAAAAATTCAGAATCACCCCGAAAAACCCCAAAAAATGCCCAAAAAAATCCCCAAAAATCACCATGAAATCCCCCAGTGAGCGTCACCACCACAGCACCACCTGCAGGGCGTGTGGTGCAATTGCAGCGCAGCAGGGGAGACTCCCCCAAAAACCTCGGAATTGACTCAAAAAATCCCCCAAAAACACCCCCAAAAAATTCGGAATCACCAAAAAAAACCCCCAAAAAGACCCAAATACCCCAAAAATCACCGTGAAATCCCGCAATGAGCGTGGCTGTCACAGCGCCACCTGCAGGGCGTGTGGTGCAATTGCACCCTCGCCCGGGGGGGTGATCCAGCCCCCCAAAATCCCCCCAAAAAATCCCAAAATGCCCCGAATCCCCCCATTTTCCAGGGGTAACTCCAAGTACCACTACTACGGGCTGCGCATCAAGGCTGGCTCGCCGCTGCTGCGCCTGGTGGAGGACCAGCAGCACCTGGCCATGCGGCAGCAGCCCTTCGCCCAGAAACAGCGGTGAGCAGCCCCCCAAAACCCCCCCAAAACCCC
>NW_024528647.1:0-847 GCF_017590135.1 Pyrgilauda ruficollis | reverse complement strand
GCTCGGTACCTTCCTGGCCCAGATGCGCATCACGACGTTGAAGGCACCAACGTCCATCACCTTCCTCTTCACTGGAGAGCTGTGGCACAGCAGCAGGTACCTCTCGGCCTCCTCCGCGTGCTGCAGGAACAGGAAGCACTCCAGGTTGCACTGGATGGTCTGCTGCAGCGCCTGCTGGTTACTCCTGTCCTTTGGCATCCTCTGAGGCCTCTTCAGCTCTGCAGCTTCCTTCCCTTCCACCACCCTGGGCTTGTTGTGGGCGCTGCCAGAGCTCTGGTTCCAGGCAGTTGCTGCTTTTGTCTTTGGGATCTTCATGGTTTTTGCTTTGGGTGTGGACTCTGCCTTGACCTCTACCTTGCCCTGGCCCTCCAGAGCCAGCTGGGAGGCAGCACTGCCCAATTCCTGCTTCATCTTCAGGTGCTGGCTGTACATCTCCTTCTGCAGCTTTTTGGCCCAGGTGCTGGACCGGGCCAGGCCATCACCCTGTGCCCTGGGAATGGGCTGCTTCTCCTTGGGGCCAGGGACCACAGCCTCCTGGTACTTGTCATTGTCCAGTGCAGCCAGCTCCACTTTGCTGACCATCACCTCTGGGACGTTACTGCCTTGGAGCTGCTTGGCTCGAGCTTTCAGCACTAGTGGGAAACAGAGAGGTGATGGGAGACAAGGCACAGCAAAAAGCTCTGTCCTGTCCTCACTCTGAAAGTATCAGAATCATGCTCAGAAAAAAGGGTTCACACAAGAGTTCCATCTCTCCTTGGAGCCCCGCTCCAAAACAGAGACACCAACCTCTGTCTGTCTGAGATCTACCTGCAAGCTGGGGCCCACCCCAGCATCCCAGGAACCCACC
>NW_024528646.1:0-847 GCF_017590135.1 Pyrgilauda ruficollis | reverse complement strand
CATCGGGGCACCCCACAAATACAATACTTATCAGAGGTTCTTCCATCATTTTTGCTCTGCCAATCAGTATTCCCCTGTGCATGAGTCATAGTAAGTATAAATAATATAATAATATTGATGCAAGAATTAGTGTAACTCAAAGGAATTAATAAAAATAAGGTGAGTAGGCTTCGTTACTGCTTTTCAGACAGATTTTTCTCCCTAACTATGAACACAAAGCCTTGAGAGGCCCATATCAGTGTCCTGGAGTATCTTTCTCAAATAAGAAAAACTGTGCCAAGACCAAACAGCTGCTTCAATAAGTAGGATGCTGGTACTGTGTTTTAGGTAGAGACCTCTCTAAAAGGTTGAGGTTTTCTGTACCAGCTACATAAGTGGCATGCTTAATGCTAACCTTTCAGGAAATATATTGGTATAAAATCTGTGATTATGTCATCTCTGTTAGATCTCTGAGGGTCACTGTTAACTCTGCAAAAGTAGGACGTCCTTCAGGTTTCTGAAAAGAAAAGGAGAGGATAAATTTGTGTTAGCAGATTGGTCAATTACAGTACTAGACTTCAGAAATTGGATATAAGTACATATAAGATAACGCTTTAAAATTACATTTCATTTTATTAATACAGAAGAAAAGATCAAGTTTGTCATTTTAAAGAAAAAGAAAAATCATTATTAATGACACCAGCAGCATGAGCACAGACACTTGTAAAAAGATTCCTGACATTTCTTTATACTTATTTCAGTTCTGGATCAGAATTCCTATGGAATTTCCCCCTGCAGTAGGTCTGTGGAAAGCCCTGCCAGTCAGGTAAACATGGTACTCAGGAATGCTTCCTGTGTTTTTGAAAAA
>NW_024528645.1:0-847 GCF_017590135.1 Pyrgilauda ruficollis | reverse complement strand
GGGGGGGTCTTAACATAAATGTAGCTTCACCAGATGATTCTGCAGTGCTCTTTGTTGTTTTGGGATAGTGTAGGATTGGACTGGGTAGCCATGCAACATGCTTCTTGAAAGACTCGTTCATGAAAGGCCCTGGAGCTGCAGGTGAATGCAACCTCATGGCTCTTCCAGGTTGTACTGAAGGGTTAAATGCTGCTGGTAAGGTTTATGCCACTGGGCACAAGTACTGCAAATCAGGAGATACATTTCAGACCACCGGGGAACCGCTCCTTATAATTGGTGCTTCCAAGCCTTGCACAAAGGTGGAGATCAAAAGTTGTGAAGCAGCCAGGTCAATAAAAGAAATTAAAACAGAATAATTGCAGCAAGGCAGGGGAAAAAGTGTTTAGTGTGCCACAGTCCAAGGACATTCGGTCAGATGAAACATCAGGCTCTGAACCAGGAAGTGTTTCAGTGGAGTGGGCTTTGAATTCCCAATTATATTTGTGTTAAAAGGAAAGCTGGACATACTGTTGGAAGATTACTTGCTTCAGGACAGTTGCGTCACTGTGAAATCTGCCTAACTCTAAAAATCTGTATCAGAGGTTTAATTTTTTGTTTTCAGTGAAACTCCTTTGGTCCAAAGAACACAAGGCTTGGTTGAAATATTAAGAGATCCAAATACTTTTGTATGTGTGAAAAATACCTGCTTGAGGACTGTAGAACAAAGAGAAGTTGTTTTATGGGTTGTAATTAATACTTACAAAAATGTGGGGAGGATACTTCAGTGGTAGAAGCAGGGATTGTGGGACTTTTAGTTTTAATTGGTTGTTTATTGAATGTTTTGGTTTTGTTGTGTGATTTTTTTTTT
>NW_024528644.1:14510-19617 GCF_017590135.1 Pyrgilauda ruficollis | reverse complement strand
TGTCACCCTTCCAACTGTGTGAAGGGAGGAGAAGCAGCAGAGATGTCACCACGAGCACACTGGGCTCGTGGGGTGTGACAGCTGAGCTGAAGGTCACCATCCTCTTGGCTTTCCCTGCTGCTGTCTCCTCTCTGACAGCCCTCAGTGCTGTGACAGCTCTGCTTGTCCTTCCCGTGTCCTGCTGGCCCTGCCACGGCTCCCAGCGCTTTCCAGTGCTCCTGTGTGCCCTGCTCTGGCTGCTCTCCTTCCTGCTCACTGTCACCCTCCATTTCTGCCCTTTGCTGCTCATAGCCTTGGTCCTGAGCTGCCTCTTCTCAGTGCTCACCATGACCTGTTCTGCTCTGGCCCTGCTGGCCAGGGTCCCATGCTGCCCATGGAAACAGCTCCCAGGGAAGCTCTGTGCCCTGCTCCTGCTGCCTGTCGTCTCCTTCCCCTTCTTCACTGCTGATTTTGGGTACTGGCTCTTGCTGAGGGCGTTTGACTTCTCTGTCTTTGCTCCCAGCACCTCTCTCCCGCTTGCCTGTGCCAAGAGCAGTGCCCACTCTCTGATTTATTTCCTGGCTGGGAACTGTGCAAAGGAATTCACCCCCTCTGATAGTGTTGCCTTGCAGAGGGCTTTTGAGGATGTGCCAGAGCCAGGGCATAGGGACAACACAGTGGAGTCTTCATCAAGTGGAATCATCATGAAAGAGAGGCATCATAAAACAGAACCATAAAATATCCAGAGTTGGAAGGGACCCACAAGGACCATGGAGCTCAGTTCCTGGCCCTGCACAGGACATCCCAACAATCCAGCCTGTGCCTGGGAGCATTGTGCAAATGCTCCTTGAGCTCTGTCAGGCTGGTGCTGTGAGCAGCAGGGGAACTCCTGCTTGGGGCAGTTGTGGGTGACATGAGGAATCCTCATGGAATGGTTTGGGTTGTGTCCTGGTTTAGGGTAAATTTGGGAGGAAACCTTCAACTGGGATCCCTCTAGTAAACAAGTTCAAGCAGCCCCTCCCTCAGCTGGTTCAGGAAAAGATTTCCTTAGAGGAAAGTAGACAAATCTGTTTATTTAAGAAGCAAAGTATTCCAAAAAAGGAAAAAATATTAAACAATAAAATCTCTTGCTGTTCTGAAGAGTTGGCAAATTCAGAAAGTCTTTGTTGTGGAGTGTAGTTTGGCTCACTCAGTCTCTTATCGGTCCTTCTGGTGCTGGAAAATGCCGTGTTCCAGGCCCCAGTGGGCCACAGGTGGGAGCTGCTGCTGTTCTTCTGGGTTTTCAGTCCAGAGCAGGTTTGAACAGACCCAAGAAAAAGAAAACCTACAGTCCAGGGAACTTCTCTGCCTCAGCTAGCTAAAAAAACCTAAAAGCAAAGGAGTGCTCTCTGTTGCATGTCTGTGCTGCAGACAGCACGGTCTGGGAGCAGGATGTGGAGGAGTGAGCGCAGCTCCAGAAAACAAACTGCCCCATCTTCTCTCCCCCTCTTTGCTCTAGGAACCAGTCTTAAACTTATGCAAAGTTTAAATGTGCAAAACCTATTTCTGGGCTAAACAGTCAGATGGGGATTCAATTCAGCATCATAAAGTCTCCCCAGGACAGGTGGGAAGGAACGGTAGAGATCATCTCATTCCATCTCTCCTTCTGCCATGGGCAGGGACAGCCAGGAAACCGTTTGCTTTGAAGTCTTGCTCTTCTGAAAGGAAGCTCAGGTGGGGAGTGGCCTGGGTGACACTGGAGAAAAGGAAGGTGCTGGGAAGTAGAAAAAGTACATGGAAGAAAATGGTTCTCCTGGACTTGCCTTGGGAGGGACGCCGTGGCTGAGTTGTTCTTCTCTAGACAAGAGGTTGTACCTTGGAAAGCTTCTGCTTTCCAATGAGCAGGAAAATGTGGAGGAATCTTCGCTGTGGACAGTTTTTTCTTTTGGCTCCTCAAAGACTCTCTGAAGGGAGAGACGGAGAGACCCTGTGGAGAAGGGTCTCCTGCAGCTCCCTGCCAAGAAGTAGATGAAGGGTTTGATGCTGCTGTGGAGGCAGGTGAGCAGGAAAAAAGTCTGGGATGACAAAAGGACGTGACCGAGCTGCTGCAGGAAATTGCAGAAACTGAGGAGGAGAGTGAAGAGCAGAGTGAGGACGATAACGATGTCGCGCCTCTTGGGTTGCTGCTGCTGGGAGCCCCAATTGGCCTTAATGAAATCAATTGTGCTGGAAATGAGCACGGGTGCAACAAAGAAGAGCAGGATGAGGCTGAACATGGAGATGAGCTGCACACCGCAATGCTGCTGCTCGTGTGATGGGCATAGGAATGTCACTGCAGGAATGATAGCAAAGAGAGCAAAGAAGGCAGAGTACTGGACACTGTCCACCACCCACACCAGTCGTTCAGGAAGGTCGGAGTGCCAGCAGAGCTTCCAGAGCGTGTACATGTACTGCACATTGCTGTTGAGCATCAGCCGGAAGAGCGCCCAGTAGTAGGAGACCACTGACAGCTGGAAAAGGAAACGCAGGTACAGGAGGGGCACAATAGGAGAGCAGGACACGTCCTCCACCAGGCTGAGGAGGGCAGAGGGGACGGCAAAGAGGAGGAAGAGGAAATCGGCAACAGCCAGGTCAAAGATGCCATAGTTGGGGATTTTCAGGTTGAGGAGGCCGATGACAGCCCCGTTCCCAGCCAGCCCACAGAGGCAGATGAGCAGAGTCACACTGTGTATGGACACATCAGTGACATCTGTAGAAAAATAAAAAAGGAAACATACTGACCTCCAACACTGAAACAAACGGCAGTACTGGAGAAACTTTTTGCAAGGGATGGACAGCATAATGACCCTGACAAGGTCAGGTGCACAGTGCAAATGCGGTGGAGCCTTGCACAGCAGGGGCCATCGGAATACTCCAGCTTCATGGGAACAATGCATTTAGTGGACTACCAAGAAACAGTGAGTTCTGTAGCAAGCAAGGTCAGGAATGATGAGACCATTGTCCATGGCCTGATGCACACTCATGTCTCTGCTGTGGTTGAGTCTCAAGGATGAACAGGAAAAATTCAGAGAGAAGATGAGCAAGGAGATAAGCAAGGACAGTTGCCATGTGACACCAGTGCAAACCAGAGCCCCCAAAGTCAGTGCCCAACATCCCCCAGCTAGGGAGCGGGAGCACACCCCATGAGCTGACCTGTGGTTCTTCCTGTATGAACATGGAGAAGACATGAGAGGGTGGACAGGAAAACCCATGTCTGTCCTAGCAGCACGCGGATGCAAGCTAAAGGAGGAAACTACTAACAGAGTTTTGCACCCAAATGAATGCAGCCCCAGCTTCCCGTGACCGAGCTGCCATGTATAGCAGAAGGGAGGATGATATGTCAGATCCCCTTGAAGGAACATCCAGAATATTCACCCAGGGAGGGAACGGTAGCCAGGAGAGGCCCTGCCTCCAGCCAGGTAGAGGCCAGGGAAAATTGTGTCTCTGGGGCTGTGTGGATCCCTGGCACATCAGAGCCATAGAAATACGAGGCTTTTGTTGACACGGGTGCGCAGTGTACTCCAATCCCATCAGGATACGTGGGGGAGAACCCATTTCCATTGCTGGGGTGACAGGGGGATCACAGCAGTTGACCCTGCTGGAAGCTGAGGTGGGTTAGACTGGGAAAGAGTGGAAGAAACATCCTATTGGGACTGATCCAGAGACTCTGTGTATTCTGGGCATAGATTTCCCCCGGAGTGGTTATTTCAAAGACTTTATTCAAAAGGACTCCGGTGGGCTTTTGGAATAGCTGCTGTGGAGGCAGAGGGCGTTAGGCAATTGAAAGTTCTTGCTTGGCCTGTCTGAAAATCCTTCTGCTGTTGGGCTCTTGAAGGTAGGAGGGCAACAAGTACTAATTGCCACCTCAAGGATGCATCACCTGTCGCTGTTGGGGCGGTCATGACACAACGAAGAGACTAGAAGCAGTCTCATTTGGCAACTGTTTCATACGAAATATGTCCGACTTCTTATACACTGTGTGATAGTTTATACTTCTTTTACCTTAACTATTGGCCACAATAAATCAACATAACACTATTGGTGAAAAGTTACAGTGACTTAACTAACTTCCTAAAAATACTCCATCCAGCTGCAAAGTTCTCTTCTTATCTTTCTTCTGTTCCTCACTTCTCTTGGGCTCCTTGTTTACAGCCTTGAAGACAGCTCCTTATCAGCTACTTCTTTGCTTCTTGCTCCTTCAGCTAACAGGCCCACTGTTAGCTCCTTCCACAATTCCCCCTTTTTGTTTTTGATCTGTAACACAGCTGCTATGGATGTTTGCAGGGCCCTTTGCAAAAATCCAAGCAGAAAGGGGAAACACAAGGCAACAATCATAACTATCAACAAAATTAATATTCTCATTCTCAATACAATCATTCTTGTCCTTCATTCATCTATAAGTGCTTTTAACAACTTTATCTTATAAAACTGTGAACTATAACCACTCTCAATGCTCAAAAGGAGTTGCAGGAATACCAGAACAAGGGTTCCAAAACTCTGCATTAATTAATAAGACATGTAAAATCACACAATTATCAAGCACTAAACTGTCATTTTAGGGTTTGCAACAGCTGACAAGCCTTAAAACAACAGAGAATGGAAGAAATTATGTCTGGATTCATGTTTCTCTAAGCTCCCTTTGAAAATTGGCTCAGCTGTCATATATGGTCAAATTGCTAAGTCAAAAGGACTCGAATACTTTTTTGCTGCAGAAAAACATCTGGGTTGGTTGTCAATTATTCTATCTAAGTAGAGCTGGAGCTTGGCTAGAGCTCGAAGTCTAGTTGGTGGGTATCACTTAACATACTTTCCAAAACAAGATTCTTAAAAACAACTATGAATAAGAAACTTTAGGGTTAAAAATTATTCGCACCATGAAATCATTGAATTCTTCTGAAGTCTTTGTCAGGATGAAAATTCTTCAAACACGACAAACCTTCAGAGATCTGAATTTGGTCACAATCAGGATTGTGTGCCTAAATCTGGACACAGAGTGATTAATTTCTACACAAAAATGAATTCATAGTCTGAACCATATTATGATTTAAAGGTTTATACAAAAACTTATAGAATGGAGAAAATGTAACTGAATGAAAGACTGATTACTTAA
>NW_024528644.1:0-13218 GCF_017590135.1 Pyrgilauda ruficollis | reverse complement strand
TGCCCAGAAGTTCCCACAGCACTTGCACGTTCTTCAGAGATAGATTCAACAGGTTCAGAAGCCCCGTTTGCACCCCCCCATGAGTGTCTGATATCAGCCCCAAGTCTTCGACCGCATCCCACTCTGCTTTCCATTGTTTCAATGCCTCAAAGAGCGATCCCCACGTAACAGCTAAACCGATAGCGCTTTCATTTCTTGTCCTGATAATTTCCTACAATCTGTTCCCGACTTTTGTCCATGCTTTAATACTAAATGCAGCACCGGGATTGGTGCCAAAACCTTGAGTCCAACTCTCCTTGTTTCCTAACAAAACTTTCCATGTAGTTAAGACAGTCTCTTCCTCTTGAAATAAAATATTTCCTATTATTAGTAGTTGGTGGCTCACCTAATTCCAGGTGTCTTGATAGAAGAAAATCAGGTCCTGACCTCCTTATGGCTCTCTCCGCCACACTTGCTTCACCAACCACCGCCCCCCCCCACTCCTTCCCAGTGGGTCACGGCTGCCAATCGCTGGGATCCCGATAAGGGTTCAATCCTCGATAAGGATATCTTATCACGTCGGGGTCACCAGATGTCGCTGTCGGGGCGGTCACGACACAACAAAGAGACTAGAAGCAGTCTCATTTGGCAACTTTTTAATACAAAATATGTCCGACTTTTTATACACTCTGTGATAGTTTATACTTCTTCTACTTTAACTATTGGCTACAATAAATCAACATAACACCATTGGTGAAAAATTACAGTGACTTAAGTAACTTTCTAAAAATACTCCATCCAGCTGCGAAGTTCTCTTCTTATCTTTCTTCTGTTCCTCACTTCTCTTGGTCTCCTTAGTTACAGCCTTGAAAACAACTCCTTACCAGCTACTTCTTTGCTTCTTGCTCCTTCAGCTAACAGGCCCACTGTTAGCTCCTTCCACAATTGTGGATGACGGAAGCCCAGGCTGCAGAGCACCCATAGGTTCAATAACTGCATTTACTGCCCATAGATCCTTTAATAATTGTTACTTGCCATTTTGTTTAGGTATACAGAATATAGGGGTATTCCATGGGCTAGAAGATGGACAGATATGGCCTAAAGACAAGCATTCTTCCATAAGCTCTTTTAAATTTAGTAGCCGTTCCTTTCCTAGGGGCCATTGGTTGACCCACACAGGGTCTTCAGTCCGCCATGTGAATTTACATACGTCCAGTATTTGATTTTGGAACGGCTGATCAATGGCCCCTATGAAAAAGGCCCTCCTGTGAGGTTGAGTCTATTTGTATGGTCGTTCCAAATTGTCCCAGAACATCTCTTCCCATAATGTGCAAGGTATAGAGGCAATAATAAATGGTGCAATCCAGGCAGTTTGCCCATCAGGGCCAAGGACAAGCCAAAGGTGAGCGCTCTGTCTAGGGTGGGCGCTGCATCCCTCCCACCCCAGTTAGTGCAGCTGACTGTGGGCCAATTACTAGGCCATTCATTACTTTTAATGATAGAGAGATCAGCTCCACTATCAACAAGCCCTTTAAATTTTTTGCCATCTATAGTGCATGCTAAAGTTGGTTGAGCTGCTGTAATAGAGCTTGTCTAGAAAATCTGGGGCTGACCTGTGCTGCCAAAGTTATCTGTGGCACGTTTGCCTTTGCCACTAGGGGTTTTGTAGGAGAAGGGAACAAGTTGTGCTGTACGTTGACCTGCAGGTATAAAGCAGGGTGGCATAGGGGTGCATAGTATAATGTGTATTTGGCCCTCATAATCTGAATCAATAACTCTGGGCAGTACAAAAAGTCCCAACCTGGTGGCAGAGGAACAACCATATCAACAAAGCATGAATGCTATTACCAAGGGGTCACCAGACTCCAGGAGGAGCTAAATGTAGCAAACATGACATTAGAGTTAGGAATTCTCTGGAGGCAAGATCCAGCCTGGCATTGCCTGCGGCTGTAGGCAGGAGCTCGCTTGCTAAAAGTCTTGTCTCACTTTTTTTTTGATTCTCTGGGGCATGAAGACTGGCCCTCAGTTGGAAGTTTCCTGGCTGTGTAGCCTTCCAATTCACAGGGTACTGGGAGTGGCAGTCAACAGCTCAATGCTTTCTCCTTCCACACCTGGGACAATCTTTAGATATTTAGATATCTTTAGATATTTTTATTCCATCCCCTAGTTGAGGGCAATCCTTTTTAAAATGACCCATTGAACCACATTTAATAGAGCCTCCCGCCCGCGTGTCCGGAACTCAGAAGTGCGCGGTTAAAGCCACTGCCAGAGAATTAGTGTTGTAAGCAGTAGTTCCCACATTTTGGCATGCTCTGCTGTGTCACAAGTATGTAGGTTATGAACAGCAAGCAATGCTTTTCTACAATCTTTTTTTGTGTTTGTAAAACCAAGCAGCTGCAACAGAATAACTTTGGCCTCATCACTGTCAGCATGCTGGGAGAGCACGGCTTGCAGTCTGTCCAGGAACTGCACGAACGACTCCGCTGGACCCTGTGAAATATTAGCAAACAACAGGTTAGAATCAATATCCATCCCTGGGAGTTGCTGCAGGACCTGCAGGGCTAGGTGAGCAATGATATCACATGCATCATGGGGGTAGCCTGCCTGCACTGCAGGGACTGCAAAGAGACCCTCTCTGGTCAGCTGCACAACAGCGACTGGTGCATTTCTGTCCTGCAGCACTTCTGCCTGGGCTGTACACAGCTCTCGGTAACCTGAGCCAGACTGCAAACTTCATCACTGTCAGGATCATTTTCATTATGCTTTTCCATTATGCTTCTCGTGGGGAGTGAGGACGTACATGTTCCTGATGGATTGTAGGTAGCTTAGGGTGGGATGGGAGGATATCTGCTGCTTTCTTTTACTAGCACCCTCAGTTCTGTAATTACTTTATAGTCTAGCTCCTGATGTGCCAGCTGATGGTTTGGCGCATATATTCCTGGGCAGGCTGTAACGACCACCAAACTTCCCTCCTTCATGGCGGTTTCCTGTCGTTTTTGCCAGTGCTGGACTACTGCATTGCCATCTTGGGCAGGAAGTGAGCCCGCCGCCCACTCATGAGATGAGAGTTCTGTGCCAAGGGGTCCTGCCATGCAGGAATTTTTATTGGGGTAAGGCAGTTCTGTGGGGCCTGGGTTGATCTCAGGGTAAGGCAATTCTGCAGGGTTTGGATTAATCTCGGAGTCGTATACGGGTCCTGGTGGCACTGAGGGTTTGGGGGATTAACGTCCGAAGCTGTGAAATGGCCGACATTCGTGTGACTTCCTTTAATGGCCGCCGTGATTGTCCCCCATGTAGCAAGCTTTGGCATCACCGTCCCCGGCGATATCAAAAAGTTTCTGCCGTACTGCTTGCCAGGTTGCTGATCAAAGGGGCCACTAAAGGGAAAATCTTTAACTTGATTAGATACCCAGTCCAGCATGGTGCTTAGTTTCACATCACCCATATTAATTGATTGCTGATGTAGGAGCTGCCTTACCTAGCCCAAGCTCCTGCTTTGTTCCAGGGATATTCCACCTTCAATACGTTCTCCCACAGGACTACACAACCCCTAGGAGAGGTGCATGGAATTTTAAATTCCTGAGTTCCTTCCCGAACTTCTCTCAGATCCTTCCCTGGATCCTTTTCCCAGACTCTTCTTAGCCAGTTCCTTGACCTGATTTGGGTCTGCCATTTGCAGCACTTGGAACAAAGCAACACGGACCCCCTTATGTATCCAAAGGAGGTTGCTTTATTGTAAAAATTGGCTGATGTTTATACCTTTAATCTCAACCTGACATAATGGAAACCAAACCGAGGCCTAACAGAACTTAAAGGAAGGAGGGCACCCATTGGCTGGCTCAGCTGCAGTGCTGCTGTCAACGTGTCCTGCCATCCAATCAGCTTCATGCTCATTAACGGTCCATGTGTCCTACCATCCAATCAGCTTCATGCTCATTAACTGTCCACGTGTCCTACCATCCAATCCGCTTCCTGCTCATACTCTGGTCATGTGTTCCTGCAGCCAATCAGGATCTCACTCCCATCTGACTCGCCCCTCACTCCTGACTGCCTCTCAGCCCTCAGCCGAGCCCCACCCGCGCGGCCTGCAGCTCTGCCTTTCCCTCGGGGCCTTCTGGTGAGCGCAGGCCTTAGCCACTTTAACAATCACAACCCCATGCCCTACAGTCAGTTGTACCACACTGGAATCAAACAAGCCCAGAAATCCAGATCTGATTGAGGGGTAGTTACAAAATGGCAAAGATCAGCACAGCCTGGCCTGTGGCTGAAGCTGCTGTGCAGTCGCTGTTCAGCTCCTCCTGAGGGTGGCCAGGTCCAGGATGGAGCTGGTCAAGGGCTTCCCTGGACACTGATGCTGGGGAACCAGAGGATGGATGGCCCCGTTCTGCAGAAGAGCAGCAGAACCCCTAATTTCTGTACAATTAAATGGTCCAAGCATCTGGTGATGGGAATTTCCACACTCCATGTACTTTCTGGTACAGGCACAGGAGCTCAGAGGAGTTCATTGTCTACTCTGCACTTTACTCAGAAGGATTTAATTCTGGAATTAAAGTATGTGAGGAATTCCCACAGAAAGGACAAGGGAATGTTGCTGTCCCTCCCCAGCTCTGCAGCCCTACCTGGTGTCCCTTCCCATCAACTGGGAATGCAGGGCTGGCTCTGCTGGACAGAAGGGGAAGGATGCTGCGTGTGATCCCAACCCCTGTCCTGCCATCCAGAGGCACCAGCCCCGCAGGGATTTGGGAAATTACTGCCACTGCTGCTGGGTGTGTCCCCAGGACTTAACGTGTCCCATGCTTTGCAGGCAAGAGCTCCCTGAAAACACCATGAAACTCATCTGCTGAGCCAAAGGAGATGGAGTTCATTCCCTGGGGCCGAGGCCATGAGGGTCGTTCCATGGGGAATAGAGCTGGGGAACAGCACTGAGCCCAGCTGCACTGCTTGGAGCCATGTGGATCCAGGAGGGAGGAGGAAAGCCATGCTCCAATGTGCTCCCTGCAGAGCATCCCACAAAAATCACCCAAGGCAATACTCCTGCTCCCTTCTCCTGCAGGAATACACCACTATGTAGAGGGTGATCCCATGGTTGTTTATTAATCATGAATTCCTGAATAATATCAAGGAAAACCCTCAGCCTCTGTGCTGAGGTTCTCCAGCAGAGCAGTGGAAGGGATCAGCAGGCTCAGATCCCTGTGTCTCTGGTGTCATCATTGCTGTGGGCTGTTTTTTCTTTCTGCTACTCAAAGACCCTCTGAAGGTAGAGACGGAGGGACCCCACTGTACAGAGCCTCCAGCAGCTCGCCATGGAGCAGGGCCTCCAGGAGCTCCCTGCCAGGAAGTAGATGAAGGGTTTGATGCTGCTGTTGATGCTGGCGAGCAGGAAAACCGCCTGGGAGGGCACATCAATGTAACCGAGCTGCTGCAGGAAATTGCAGAAGCTGAGGAGAAGAGTTAACAGCGCAGTGACATGGATAACCACGTCACGCCTCTGGGGCTGCTGCTGCTGGGAGCCCCACTTGGCCTTGATGAAGTCAATTATACCAGAAATGGCCACGGGCGCAGCAAAGAAGAGCAGGATGCCGGTATAAAGGGAGATAAGAGGCACACGGCAGTGCTCCTGCTCTTGCGATTGACAGAGAAATATCACAGAGGGAATGACAGTGAAGAGAGCAAAGAAGGCCCAGGACTGGACACTCCCCACCACCAACCACATTCGCTCGGAAAGCCCCCAGCGGATGCGCTGTAGGATCTTGGCCATATACAGCACAGTGCCACCAGGCCTCAGCCAGAACAGCCCCCAGTAGTAGGAGACCACTGACAGCTGGAAAAGGAAACGCAGGTACAGCAGGGGCATGACAGGAGAGCAGGACATGTCCTCCACCAGGAAGAGGAAGGCAATGGGGATTGTGAGGAGAAGGAAGAGGAAGTCAGCAACAGCCAGCTTAAAGATGCCGGAGTTATAGCTTTTCAGACTGAGGAGCCAGAGGACAGCCCCGTTCCCTGCCAGCCCACAGAGGCAGATGAGCAGAGTCACACTGTGTGTGGCCATGGTGGTGACATCTGTCTCACACAGATGGTCCCCTTCAGTGGGTGAGACAGGACGTGGGGACACGGTGGTCACCTCCATGGATTACTTCTCATTATCATCCTCTGAATCTGTTAATAATAAATTTACTTAATACCATTACCTTTGAATCTGGTTTTTTTCTATTCTTGGAGTGTTTTTTCGATCCTGTGCATATTTATTCAGCAGGTGACTCAAGGAAACCTGAGGTCCTTCAGCAGAGCAGTGGAAGGGATCAGCAGGCTCAGATCCCCGTGTCCCTGAGGGCATCATCGCTGTGGTCAGTTTTTTCTTTCTGCTCCTCAAAGACTCTCTGAAGGGAGAGACGGAGGGACCCCACTGTACAGAGCCTCCAGCGACTTGCCCTGGAGCAGGGTCTCATGCACCTCCCTGCCAAGAAGTAGATGAAGGGTTTGATGCTGCTGTTGATGCAGGTGAGCAGGAAAACCACCTGGGAGGACACAGCGATGTAACCGAGCTGCTGCAGGAAATGGCAGAGGCTGAGGAGGAGAGTGAGGAGCAGAGTGAGGACGATAACAATGTCGTGCCTCTTGGGTGGCTGCTGCTGGGAGCCCCACTTGGCCTTAATGAAATCGATTGTGCTGGAAATGACCACGGGTGCAACAAAGAAGAGCAGGATGATGGCGTACATGGAGATGAGAGGCGCACGGCAGTGTTCCTGCTCATGTGATGGGCACAGGAATGTCACTGCAGGAATGACAGCAAAGAGAGCAAAGAAGGCACAGGACTGGACACTTCCCACGACCAACCACATGCGCTCTGGAAGGTCACAGGGGCAGCAGAGCTGGAAGAGGTTGCGCACATAAAGCACAGTGATACTGCGTATCAGCCAGAACAGCCCCCAGTAGTAGGAGACCACTGACATCCGGAAAAGGAAACTCAGGTACAGCATGGGCATGATATGAGAGCAGGACATGTCCTCCACCAGGAAGAGCAGGGCAGAGAGGACTGTGAAGAGAAGGAAGAGGAAGTCGGAGACAGCCAAGTCAAAGATGCCAGAGTTACAATTTTTCAGGTTGAGGAGGCCAATGACAGCTCCGTTCCCTGCCAGCCCACAGAGGCAGATGAGCAGAGTCACACTGTGCATGGCCACATTGGTGGCATCTGTCTCACAAAGATAGTCCCCTTCAGTGGGTGAGACAGGAGATGGGAACACGGTGCTCACCTCCATGGATGGACGCTGGGCAGGCAGTGGGATGTGGCCCCTGGCTGTGGTCAGAGTGGATGGGGAGTCAGTGTTTGGAAAATCCAGGGATGGGCCATGAGGATCCTCAGTAGCTCCCTGCAGTGGGAAGGATTCAGAGGGGAGGAGTGAGATGTGCAGGGGAGGAGGGCAGTGGAAATGGTGGGGTGGGAGATGGAGGTGGGAGCATTGGGATGTGGAAGGAAAGCAGAGGGCAGAGGAGGGGGCATCTGGGGAGGGCACTGCGGGAGGGCACTGTGGTCACCGTGAGAGGGTGGCAGGAAGAGAGCAGCTGCTGCAGGAGAGGAAGGTGCGTAGGGAAGAAGGAAACCATTCCACCGACCTGTTCCCTGTGGGGCAGCAGCAGGCAAAGGGGTCTGTGCAGATCAGCGGCGCTTCCTGGTACCTCTTGCTGCTTTGGGATCCATGTCCTAAAGCGGCTCCTGGCAGGTCAGTGACATGAAGGAGAAAGTGCCCAGATCACCAGGAGCTCCCCATTCCCATCCTGCCAGCTGATCTCTGTTCCCTATCCCAGTGCTGCCTGCAAGGCTTGGTGGGGTCATAGGGCAGATGGAAGTTGTTTGCAACTTTGGGTACGTCAGAGCTCCACTCCCTCAGAGGTATTTGTCTTGGTTTTTTTTTTCTTTGTCACAAAGGAATTGGCTTTGTCAAAGGCTCCAAATGAAATATTTTGCAAATGGCTCCTCATTTCCTTTTGATTAGAAACATTCCTTCCCTGCAGAATGTCCCATTCTCCGACTGCTTTCCCTCTCCCAAAAGGTTTCTACAACTCCTTGTTTCTCTTCCCTGAGGGATCAGTGGCCCTCCAGCAGCAGAGGGATGCAGGTGGCACTGGTTGCACTGGAGTGCTGGCAATGCTGGCAGTGCTGTTGAGGCATCTGAGTGCTTCTCAGAAAGAGCTCCTGTTCTGGAAAGAGTTCTGACATCTTTGACAAAACCTGGGCCCAAAGCACCACAAATGAGACAAGAATTCACATTTTTGTCATCCTACCACAGGCTTATATAGCCCAAGGGAAGGACAGCACTCAGTTGCTTGCAGCCAGGTCATCAGCACTTAGAACCCACCCTAATTACTGCCAATCCCCTTGATGATGCAATGAAAGTGAGTGGTCAGAGATTTGGCTGTGGGCAGCAGGGGCTGTGGGGGGCTCACTGTGAGCCTCTGAGGGGCCCTGGTTTGTGCCCCCACCCCAGCCTTAGAGGTGTCTGGCACACAAACAGGGACAGCTGAGAGGGACTTGTCCCAGCCCCATCTGCTGCCTGGCACGCTCAGGCAGACAGCAACTGCCCCAGGGTTACTGCCAGCTTGTGTGGCAGAGAGGGAACTGCAGCAGCCAGTGCCACTGGGCTGTCTCTGCTGGGAAGGAAGGTGCCATCCAGCACAGGAGGAGCAGGGCATGGAAAGGGAGACACTGCTCTGTCTCCCTGTGGAAATTAGCACAGTGCCTGTCTTTCAAAGGCAGGCACCTATGTGAGTCATTGGAGTTTCCTGAAAGGAAGAAACCCCAGGGACAGAAAGCACCATTTCTAGAGCACTGGCAGGGCAAGAATCCCAGCAAGATGACGCAACCAGAATAAATGGATGAGTGGGATTCTGGGCCACGTTTGCCTGTGATGGCAACGTCCTGCATATGATGACTGGTGACCAGATGGTCCCATCGCTCCTCTTTCCTGGTGTTTCTAGGAACTAGAGGAATCCTGATTGAGACTGTGAAGCACTGAGCTTGGAAAATAATAGTTCACTGGTGTTTGTTGGTTTTTTGGTTTTTTTTCCTCTGAGGAAGTGAGTTTTGTCAAAACTCCACTTAAAGAATAGAATGGGTACTCTTTTCCTCCTGATTCAAAACACTCCTTACCGGGCAATGTCCCATTCTCTGACTGCCTTCCCTCTCCAGACAGGCTTCTGCCATTTCTCATTTCTCTTTCATGAGGGGTCATGGTCCCTCCAGCAGCAGAGGGATGCTGGTGGTGCAGGTGGCACCGGAATGGTGCCAGTGCTGACAGTGCTGGTGGAGCATTGGGCTGCTTGTCAGAAACAACTCCCTTGCTGGTAAGAGGTCTGGGATCATTGCCAAAAGCTGCCCTGGGCCCAAGGAAACAGAGCTGAGCCAAGAATTCCCATTTTTTCATTCAAATGCAGGCTCACACTGCCCAAAGGAAGCACAGCAAACAGTTGATTTGTGTTGATTTGGCACAGCCTGGTTTTTTGGTAGCCGGGGAGTGTAGGAGTCTGCCTCCTAATGACAGAGTGGCAAAACTAACCTTTGTCCCCCAAAAAAGGAAAGAAGCCCAGAAGTTTCTCTCAACGATTAGGTGAAAAGCCACCTCATAGGACCTCAGAGACTTCACCAAACACTAGAGAACATCTAATTGGATAGAAGCCAAAAAGTCCCGCCTGAGCTATCAGGTAGAAAAGAAGAGAACAAAAAGAGCTAAAGTGCTTTTGTGAAGTGTTTTTACCAGGAGCAGACTTCTGCAGCTGGCTCGAGTTTTTCTGTTTGTTATTTTGCCTTTTATTAAACCCTTTTTGTTTCTAACACCGCAGCAGAAGTCATCCTGCTTATTTTATGCCCCCAAAGTAATAGCTGAGCTATCCTTGGGTGTATTAAGTTTCTTTTCAGGGCTTATGAGACCTGGCCCAAGAAAAACAAACTTAATAGGGGAGGGCCACAGAAAGGGGCTCCTGTTGGAAGCTGCTGGAAGCTTCCACCATATCTGACAGATCCAGTTTCTGATGGCTCTGAAGATGGACATGCTGCTGGCCCAGTCAGAGAGGCTGGTAACACCTCTGTGATACCGTATTTCTGGCGAAAATGAAAGCAGCGCACACGCAGTGTTTACCAGGGATGGCGAGGCACCGCTGCTGGGGCCATCTCGGTGTGGTGAGCGGTGACGCGCCGCGGCCGCTGCCATCCCGGTGTGGCCCAGGGAAAGCCTTGTGGAGGGCAAGACCCGAGCAGAGAGAGAGAGATAGAGAGGTCCATTGCTTCCAAAGTAGAGCAGCCTGTCTTTGGAGGACTGCCCCCCGTGGAAGAGTGACCCAAGCCATAACAGTTTTGAGGAGACTGTTTGCCTGTGTGAGTGACTCACTTTGCAACAGTTTTGTCAGGACTGCTGCTGGTGAGATTAGAGCCACACGGAGGAAGTTCATGGAGAACTGTCTCCCGTGGGAGAGACCCCATGACAAAGCACAAAAAAACTCCTCTCCCTCAGCTAACAGAGTCTCCAGCAGCTTCTCATGGAGTAGGCTCTCTTCCAGCTCCCCACCAAGAAGTAGATGAAGGGTTTGATGCTGCTGGTGATGCAGGTGAGCAGGAAAACCACCTGGGAGGGCACAGCCGTGTAACCGAGCTGCTGCAGGAATGACCAGAGACTGAGGGGCAGACTGAAGAGTGCAACAAGGAAGATAACGATGTCCAGATTCTTGGGTGGCTCTTGGGATCCAGGCTTGAAATGAATGAAGAGGATTGTGCTGGAAATGACCATAGGTACAGCAAATAGGAAGAGGTTGAGGGCGTACATGGAGGTGAGAGCCACCTGGCACTTCTCCTGTTCGTGTGACTGGCACAGGGAAGTCACTGTGGGATTGACAGCGGTGACAACAAAGAACAAAGCCCAGAACAGGGCACTCATCACCACCCACAACAATTGCTCAGACTGTTGCCCAACACAGAAAAACAGGCAGAGGATGGACCTGCACCTCTCGATGCTGATGAACATCAGCTGGAACAGCCCCATGGTGTAGGTGAACAGTGACAGCTGGGAAAGCAAGCTCAAATACATTGGGGATATTAGAGCAGAGCAGGACACTTCCTCCACAAGGAAGAGCAGAGTGGAGGGGACCATGAAGATGAGGAAGAGGAAGTCGATGCTGGCCTGATTGAAAGCCACAAAGTCAGTGATGGCATCAATGAGGAGGAGCCAGAGGAAAGTCCCGTTCCCAGCCAGCCCACAGAGGCCGATGAGCAGTGTCACAAAGTGCATGGCCACGCTGGAGACATTGATCTCACACTGACCAGGTCCATCGTTTGGTGAGGTGAAGAAAGGGGACACGGTGGTCACCTCCATGGATGGACACTGGGCAGGCAGTGGGATGTGGCCCCTGGCTGTGGTCAGCATGGATGGGCAGTCACTGCTTGGAGAATCCAGGGATGGACCATGTGGCTCCTCAGCAGCTCCCTGCAGTGGGAAGGATTCAGAGGGGAGGAGTGAGATGTGCAGGAATGGAGAGTGGTGGAAATTCTGGGGTGGGAAAGGGGGGTGGGAGGGTTGGGCTGTTCGGCAGGAGGTTGATAAATAACATAGAGAATAAACATTTTCCGTTCTTCTGAAGGTATTCAAAAGCAAAGTGGCCAAAATTTAAAAGGATGTGTTATAGATGGGTAATGGGATGATTGGCTCTCACAGTTAAGGGATGAATAGTGGGTGAATAATAAGAGAAGCTTCATTGATGTATAATTATGTTATTGTAGGCTGTTGTTTAGATGTCCTCTCTTCTCCCCATAATCCCCTTTTCCCCCTCTGTATTGCTGCCGTCAGAGGCCCTGAGTCACCTGTGACAGGTACAAAGAAGGGGGGTACAAAGCTTGTTGCTGGGGAGGAGGTGCAGCATGACAACACCTGCCCTCCAGTCAAGTTGTAAGAACGCAGGCTCCACCAATACACACAAAGAAGAGTTGTCAGACAGACTTTGGGAGGGCCCAGGTTTAGCTGGTGCAACCTGGCTCCTCCACCCTTCCATCTTGCCAGACCTTCACCCCGCTCCTCTGCCCAAGGCCCCGGCCTACCTCAGCCGGCCACATGGCTTCCCTCCCCCAGCCAGCCCCGGCTGGGCAGGGGAGCTCTGACCTCCTTCAGGGACTGGGACCAAGAGAGTTCTCCTGGGAGTTCTTGCTTTTAACCCCCTGTGTTCTCAGAGGCGGTCCATACCTTCAGTTGCCAAACCAGGTGCCAATATTCCAATCCAAGCACTGATTGGTTTGACCACAACCTCCCAAAAAATTCACTTCCTTCTTAACCTACGACAGCAATAAAAGCAACAGGGGACCAGATTTTGGGGTGCTGGGGTGCCCCTTCCAACCCTTCTCCAGAGCTCATCGTCCTCCTCCTCAGTCTTGGGAATACTTGTGGTTGTTTTTTTCCTGATCTCACGCCTTTGCAAGCAGGGACACCTTCCACCAGGTCAGATTGCTTCAAACCCCATCCAGCCAGGCCTGGAACACCTCCAGGGATGGGGAGCACAGAGCATCTCTGGAAACCTGTGCCAGGGCCTCTCCACCCTCACAGGGAGGAATTTGTTCCTAATACTCCACCTAACCCTGTCCTGTGGCACTGGGAAGCCATTCCCCCTTGTTCTCCAGGCATTTGTCCAAAGCGCCTCTCCAGTTCTTGGAGCCTCTTAAAGCTCTGGAAAGGTCTCTAAGGTCTCCCTGAAGCCTTCTCTTCTCCAGGCGGAACATCCCAAGCTCAGAGACCTCAGCAAAGCCAGAGGGTGGGGGTTGATGCCCCATGAAGACAATGGTGACAAACACAGATGTCACCCTGCTCCTGGAAGGGGGTGGCTGTGCTGAGGACCATGGACTCCCCCTCCCCTTGCAGCTGCACCATCTGAACCTGCTGAGGGACAGGCCAAAGCCAGGGCAGAGGAAGAATTTCTGAAGACACAAAACCACCAGCAAGGATATCAGTAAAAACCAGGTTTAATATTAAGCAACAGCACACCAAAGTGCTGTCCCTGTGTGTGTGTGTCTGTGTGTTCAAAGGCAGGTGACAAAAGGACAGTGAGGGTAAGGATTAAAAGGAAAATGGCCCAAACCCTTTACAGCACTCAAATTTAAAGGTACTTCAGTTATACCTTAAACGTACCAATTCAACAGAAGAATATCACGTAGCAGCATTTAACCTTTTTTATGCCTGATACTTCCTTCCAGGCCTGACTCGCTCAGATGTC
>NW_024528643.1:0-847 GCF_017590135.1 Pyrgilauda ruficollis | reverse complement strand
GGTGGATTTTGGGGTGGATTTTGGGTCGTTTATGGTGATTTTTTGGTGGATTTTGGGTCGTTTTTGGTGATTTTTGGGGGAATTTTGGCTCATTTCTGGTGAATTTTGGGTCAATTTTATCTCATGTTGGGTGGATTTTGAGGGATTTTGGGTCATTTTCAGCTCATTTTGGGTGGATTTTGGGTAATTTTTGGGTGGATTTTGGGTCATTTTTGGTGACTTTTGGGGGAATTCTGGGTCATTTTTGGTGATTTTTGGGTGGATTTTGGGGGGTTTTGGGTCATTTTGGGTGACTTTTGGGGGGATTTTGGGTCATTTTTGGATCAATTTTAGCTCATTTTGGGTGGATTTTGGGTGGGATTTGAGGTCATTTCTAGTGAATTTTAGGTCGTTTTTGGTGATTTTTGGGTCAATTTTAGCTCATTTTGGGTGGATTTTTGTGATTTTTGGGTGGATTTTGAGGGTTTGGAATAATTTTTGCATGAATTTTGGGTCATTTTTGGTGATTTTTTGGGTGGATTTTGGGGGATTTTGGGTCATTTCCAGTAAATTTTGGGTCAATTTTATCTCATTTTGGGTGGATTTTGAGGGATTTTGGGTCATTTTGGGGGGAATTTGGGGGGTTTTGGGTCATTTTTGGTGAATTTTGGGTCATTTTCAGTTTATTTCGGGTGGATTTTGGGTGATTTTCAGCTCATTTTGGGGGATTTTTGGGGGATTTTGGCTCATTTCGGGTTGATTTTCATTCATTTTTGGTCAATTTTGGATTTTTTGGTGGATTTTGGGACATTTTCAGTGATGTTTGGGATGTGTTGTGTGGATTTTGGGTGGATTTTGAGGGGTTTTG
>NW_024528642.1:0-847 GCF_017590135.1 Pyrgilauda ruficollis | reverse complement strand
AACCCCGGAATTTTTTGCCCCAAACCCCGAATTCCGCCCCAAAACCCCCGAATTTTTTGCCCCAAAGCCCGCATTCCGCCCCCCATCCCGCACTTTTGCCCAAAATCCCCGGATTTCGCCCCAAATCCGCTCCTCACCGTGCTGCTGCCCCCCAGGGCGGCGGCGAGCGCCCCCAGCGCGGCCAGCGCGGCTCCCGCAGCCCCGCGGGCCGCGAGCCCCGCCCGGCACAGCGCCAACAGGGCGGGGCCTGAGCCAGACAGGGCGGGGCCGGCCACGCCCACGGCCACGCCCACCGCGCGCAGCGCCCCCTGCAGGCGGAGAAACAGGGAAATTGGGGTTTTGGGGAGTTTTTGGGGGGATTTTTAGAGATTTTCGGGTGGAAGGGCAGGGGTTTTTTTGGGAAAAGTGGTTTGGGTTTTTGGGAGGAAGTTTGGGGGGTTTTAAGGAAGTTTTGGAGGTTTTTTGGAGATTTTTTTTTGGGTTTTGGGGGATATTTTGGGGAAAGTTTTGGAGGTTTTTTGGAGATTTTTTTTTGGGTTTTGGGGGATTTTTTGGAGATTTTTTCAGGATTTTTTGGAAATTTTTCCAGCATTTTTTGGGATTTTTGGCAGGATTTTTGAGGATTTTTTTAGGATTTTTTTAGGATTTTTTAGGATTTTTTTTTAGGATTTTTAAAGGATTTTTTGAGGATTTTTTGAGGATTTTTTAATGATTTTTGAGGATTTTTATGATTTTTTAAGGATTTTTTTGAGGATTTTTTGAGGATTTTTTTAGGATTTTTTGAGGATTTTTTAGGATTTTTTAAGGATTTTTTTTGAATTTTTTTAGGATTTTTTTTTTATTTTTT
>NW_024528641.1:0-847 GCF_017590135.1 Pyrgilauda ruficollis | reverse complement strand
CTTCTTTCATTCATTCTTGGCTCAAATGCAAGTATTAGAGAAAGTATTAGAAACACTAGGAGGACAGAAGCCAAGCCAGCAGTGCAGAAGCTCTGGGTGTCCAAGTCACAGCTTTTCCCTTTCTCCAGCTCTCACAAATGCCATCAGCAAAGACAGTTGTTGGGACTCCCTGAGGGGAAATGGCTCCTGCTTCAGTAAGTGATGGCAATTTAATTTGCCATTTTTAAATGAAATGCTCTGTTTTAATCTGGCTGCAGGCTTCAGGGCTACAGACTTCTTTGGGGCCATTTACATGAACAACACCACAGATGTGGAGATGGCAGCGATTGACTGTGACAAAGCAGTGACAGTGGAGTTCAAACATGATGACAAACTGAATGAAGATACTGGGGCCTTAATTCAGGTAAAAAACCCTAATTCATGTATACCATAAAATGGTAAGAAAGACCTTCTGCAACCAGAGCAGAGAAGTGATGGTTGTAGGAGTAATGGGAGCAAGGCACAATTTACCCAGGCTCTTGTGCCATAATACCACTAGTTAAAAGTGTGTTCCCCTAGATCTGTGCTGCATGTTCTATTCAGGGGTACCCAAATCCTTTCTAAACACTCACTGAGACCTCATCAGCTGTTCATTTTTTTCCATTTCACTGTAATTAAGTTTATGTGGAGTAAGAGATTCTTTGCTACTTATATGGCAATTGTTATTGCTATGGCATTCCTTGTGACCTCTCTATTCAAGAGCAGCTCTATTGCTAAATCTCACTGCCCCCTCTGTGGACTATAGAACTTTTTGTAATTATAATAACTTATTCTGTAATGTCTGATAGATGTCCCTGAGAGCCACAGG
>NW_024528640.1:0-847 GCF_017590135.1 Pyrgilauda ruficollis | reverse complement strand
TTTTTGGGAATTTTTCTGGGATTTTTTGGAACAGATTTGGGTATTTTTTCAGAATTTTTTGGGGAATTTTTTGGGTTTTTTTAAAGATTTTTTTGGGATTTTTGGGGAAATTTTTGTGATTTTTTTTTTTAATTTTAGGGCATTTTTTGGAGAATTTTTTGGGGAACTTTTTTGGGATTTTTTCGCAAAATTTTTGGGATTTTTTAGGGAATTTTTAGCGATTTTTTGGGGATTTTTTTGAGATTTTTGGGGCATTTTTTGTGATTTTCTGGGGAATTTTGGGGGAAATTTGGGATTTTCGGGGCAGTTTTTGGGTGAATTTGAGGCGATTTTGGAGCTCCCGGGGTGGATTTTTGATAATCTTGCCCTCCCGGATCCGATTTTTGGGGTCCCGAGGTCGATTTTGGCCGATTTTGGGACAATTTTGGGCGATTTTGGGGCATTTTTAGGTCTCCCGCACCTTCCCCGTTACCCTCCGGCGGCTCCATCGGCACTTCCGGGTGTCGGCACTTCCGGCTTCCGGTGTTTCCATAGTAACGGCGGAAGCCGCTCTGGCCACGCCCCTTTCCCCGTCTCTATGATCACGGCGGAGCCGCTCCGGCCGCCAGGCCTCCGGAACTCTATGGTGCGCCACGAAACGACCCCAAAAACCCCAAAATTCACCCCAAATTTTTCCCCAAATCCCGAATTTTCTCCCCAGATCCCCCCCCGTGCCGGGATTTTTGGGGTCCCCAACGCCCCAAATTCCTTTTAAATCCCCCCAAATATTCCCAAATCCCCCCCAAATTACCCCCAAAAATGGCCGGAAAATTCCCCCCCCTAAAAATGACCCCAAATCCCCCCAAAA
>NW_024528639.1:0-847 GCF_017590135.1 Pyrgilauda ruficollis | reverse complement strand
ATCTGGAAATGCAGGTCTTTAATAAAGGCCCTAAATCCAAGAATAATTTATAGTAAACTTTCTTCTGGCAGAACATTCCTACAACACACACAGCAATAATTTTCCTTAATCCCATATTGGAAGGGCTTCCTGCCTTTGGGATTTCTGCTGTGGGACAACACTCTTCCTCTTGAAAAAGCTGATTTTGTTGAATTTTTTTTCCCCGTAGCCTGATCAAAACAACTTTTCGATGTTTTCTTGCTGCATTAACAGGCTGAAATTGCTACTAAAAGTATCAGCCAATTAGCAACTCTTTAATCTCCTGCATTGTTTGTCACCACGGTGTGACAAAGTGACAGCCTGCCACGCTAATTAGCTGCCTTCTGCGAGGGGAAAATTGCTCTTGTTTGACAAATAATTCGAGTTAGAGAAGGACGAGGAAGTCTGAAAACAAAGTTATTCATGCAAAGACACATCAGAGAGCACCCAGGGCTCAGGTAATTGGTGAGGGCAGGGAGGACCTCTCACCTTTCTGTAATAAATCAGAAAATTATTGAGTGGAAGGGATGAGGTGATTTTTAACAGCTCGAAGTGAGGGCAGGGTTCAAAGTGTTGCTTCAGGAACTTCACCCCATGCAGGGGAAATTTGGGTTTCTGGAGGTTGCTGGTGTTTATTCAGCTTGAAAAACATCTAAGCTGCTCCTGACCTCCCCTGTGAGCCTTTTAAAGGTGACTTTTCACCTCAAAATTCAGTGTTCCCATGGAAAACCCCAGGCCTGGAAAGAGGAAAGATTCAGGAGCACCAGGAAGACACAAGGGAGCTCCAGAGCTTCCCCCAAAAGTGCTTTTTAAAGCTTCAGATGAGCCT
>NW_024528638.1:0-857 GCF_017590135.1 Pyrgilauda ruficollis | reverse complement strand
ATTTGCAGTTCTCATGGACGTAAGTTGGGAAATCATTTATGTACATTAAGGAAAGTGAAATGTTATGGACCCTTTATAAGGATATACAAGTACAAAAGTTGATAAGGTTCTTTGGTAGTGTCTAGTGTCATGCTACATAATATCACCGCCTTCCATGGTTTTATGCAGTCTTCTTGGGAAACCTCATGATTACGAAATCACTGTGGAAACAGGAAACTTTCTTTAAGTCAGCTTGGAAAGAAATATTCCTCAGAATTAAAGTAATAAAATATGGGAGCATACCGTGCCTTTCTGGTATCCTACACCAATAAACTGAAATTCTGTTGAAGATAATGTTCAATTGAAACAGACAGTTTCTATCCACAGTATCACCCTGAAAGTTAAAACACATAGGCACCTTCACTCTTCCCAAAAACAAAAATGAAAAATCAAATGAATGCAATCTCATCGTGCAGCAGAGGAGCCACTCATCCTGCCAGCACCCAGCATGTGGCAATTTCACACTGTCACTGTGTGCTCACAAAGGAAAGCAAAAGCAGATCCTCAACGCAAATAAACATCTGTTAGTTCTGGGTCCTGGTGCCAGACTAACTTCTGGGGTTTCTTTGGAATCTTATATTCTAGATCCACCCTAGAGGAAACCAGGAATTCATCTCCCATTCTGCTGCCCCCATCACCCAGCCACCCCCATCATTCCTTTGTAGGCATTTTCCTAAAGGCCAAGGAAAATGTGATCCTTTCTTGCACGCTGGCTGGTGAAGGCACAGAGGGCACACATCTCCCACTGGCAACCCCCAGTTTGACAATGAAACTGCTCCCTTTGGACACAGGACTTTGAGGCACTGCATTTCCCACAT
>NW_024528637.1:0-847 GCF_017590135.1 Pyrgilauda ruficollis | reverse complement strand
GACTGCAGGAAAAAATTCCCACGAGGAGTGGAAAGCTCAGAGATTTCTCAAGCAAAGTCTGGGCAACAGGGAGCTGCAGATCCCTCATCAGCCTCTCCTCTTGCAGGGCTCCAATGAAGAGAAACTCCAGTAGCTTCTGATCAGAGAAAAGGCTGTTTCTCTAGCTTTCTTCCTTGGCCCCTGAATCTTGCTGAAAATGTCTCTCTTCCTTAAATGCCTCAAAGTTTTCTTCCTTCCCAAAAATGAATTTGGTTCAGGGTGAGAGCACCTTGCAGGCAGCTCTTGCAAGGACTGGTGAGGGAAGCAGTCCTGAAGGGCTGGTGAGGAATTGCATGTTGGTGAAGAGAGCCCCATGTCACCCAACACACCATCTGGTCACAGATTCTGTTATTTTATTTTTATGCACCAACAGTGATTAAAATCCCTGGAGAGGAATTATTTCCAAAAATATTACACAGGCTAACAGGCATTCCCCAGGATAAATACATACGGTTTCCTCCAGAGAAATGGCAAAATGGTAGAATGGACTGTACCTCCATGCTGGACGTGTTCTTCAGGGAAAAAATAGCAGGGAAAGGGCTGGAACTCATAAAAATGGTGATTCCTGTGTAAGGATCTGGGAAATTTCATGCAGCCTGGTGCATGGGTGGGTATCTGCAGGGTGATAGATCTGTGGTGTCGTGCCCCCATGTCCAAGCAGCTGAGATTAGAGAGCTGCAGCTCCTGCTCACTCCAGGCCTTCAGAGAGGCCACAGCATCAGGACATCCCTGGTATCCTGGCCCATCTCCAGCTGCCTCCAAAGCCAGGTCACATGTGGGGTCCAGCTGCCCAAAGGAGAGGAGGCCA
>NW_024528636.1:0-847 GCF_017590135.1 Pyrgilauda ruficollis | reverse complement strand
ACCAACTACAGCAGCATGAAAAACCCGACCACTATAGACAGGGGTAACTGGGCAAAACAGAATTCCCCTTCCACATTTCTAACACAATTACAAAATATAATTCCCATGTTTGCCCTGCAAATGCCACCCCCTCACCACCACAAACATTTCCAGCTTTGTTTGGTGCTTACAAAGAAACCACCAAGGCACCAGGGATGGGATTACTGCTTTCCAAACTCTCTGCCCTCTGCCCACACCTCTCTTTGCAAACTCTTGGAGAGACTCAGACCGCAGCCGGAGCATCGCTGGCCCGAGCAGGCAGGAAAAGATGGGAATTGGGTACAGGCAGACAGCATGGGATAAACCACACGGAGAAACGTGGCTCGGGGAAGAGCTTTGGAAAGCAAAGCGGGCTCGGATGCTGCTCAGCAAATAAAAGTTTGCATCCCCCGGCAGCGCTGAGCAGATAAGCAGGGAAATTAGGAAGCTCGTTAAAATAACTGCTAAAAAATGAGTTTAGCTGCGTTTATAGCTTGTAAAGCATCAAGCGAGCCAAAAAGGAAAAAAAAAATACTAAAAGCCATAAAACAAGTCATTAAAGAAGTCTCATCGCCTGGGGATGGAGAAGCCGCAGGCAAGGGAAGGGCTTGTGCATCCCCGTGATGGAGCAGGGAAAATCCACCCGTGGCAGGAGCGAGGGTGCCCAAGCCCCTGCTCGGGGGATTTTTCGGAGCAGGGACCGCTGTGTCCTTCGCGGTGCGGCGGGATGCTCGGGGAAGGGATGGCACCTCCCTCGGAACCGCACCGAGAAGCCCGGATTAACAAAAGCAAAGCGGGCAGAAGCTTTAGAAGCGCTGGGACGGGGGGG
>NW_024528635.1:0-848 GCF_017590135.1 Pyrgilauda ruficollis | reverse complement strand
GTTGGGTTTTGGGTTGGTCAGTTGGGTGTGGGTTGGTCAGCTGACTTTTGGGTTGGGGTCGGTCAGTTGACTTTTGTGTCATTTTTGGGGTCAGTTGGGTTTTGGGTTGGTCAGTTGACTTTTGTGTCATTTTTGAATGGGTCAGTTGGGCTTTGGGTTGGTCAGTTGAGTTTTGGATGCGTCAGTTGGGTTTTGGGTTGGTCAGTTGACTTTTGTGTCATTTTTGGATGGGTCAGTTGGGTTTTGGGTTGACTTTTATGCCATTTCTGGATCCATCAATTTTAGGCTCATTTCAAACCAGACTTTGGGCGTTCCTCTGCCTCAACATCCCCATTTCTGAGCTGATTTTTGGGTCGGTTTCCAATCCCACGGATCCGTTTCGGGGCCGCTCGCTCCTGGCCCTACCTGGTGTGGGTTCCAGTCGCTGTCGAAGATGATGACGGTGTCGGCCGACTGGAGGTTGAGGCCCAACCCGCCGGCCCGCGTGCTCAGCAGGAAGATGAAATACTCGGAGCCGGGCTCGTTGAACGTCTTCAACAACATCCCCCGGTCCTCGGCCTTCGTGGTCCCTGGAATCCCACACGGGCGTCACTTCCGTCCCCTTCCCGGCACCGGAACGAGGGAAGGTTCCGGAAGGTTCCGTCGGGAATGGGATTCCCATTGAATCGAGCTCCCGTTCCCAGTCCCAACGGGATTGGTGGTTTCGTTTCAGGTTTGGGTGATTTTGGTAAAAAGATTGGGAAAAAAAGGGGGGAAGGGGTGGATCCTGCTCTGAGGTGGGGCAGAAGTTGGGATCACAGCAGTCAGAATGAATGAGGTCGTTTTGGGTCATTTTGGGTCAATTTTGG
>NW_024528634.1:0-852 GCF_017590135.1 Pyrgilauda ruficollis | reverse complement strand
TCAAAGAAAAGAGCTGTTCCCCATCAGGTAGGATAAAGAACACATGCTTGTGGATGGTGAGTGCTCCTTGGAGCTGCCTTTCCTAGACACTGCTTTTGCATTTCCCTCATCTTATGATCACAGAAGGGAGCAGCAGAAGTCTGTCTGTCTTGCAGCTTCATACAGGATCCATATGTCTGGTGCTCAGCATGCAGTTCTGTCTCTCCATGGAATGTCAGCTCTTCCCTGAGCTCCCTGCCCTGCATCTCTCTTGCTTCCCATCTTCCTGTGCTCCATTTCCCTCCTGTGAGGTTTTGATGAAAGACTTTAGAAGACAATATGTATGATAAATGTATATATATATGTGTGAATTTTTAAAGAGAAAGTCATAGCTGCTGATAGAAATGCTCTCAAAAGCCACAATGTAGAGAGTGGTGGTGTGAGCCTGAGTTTTGTTCTCGTTCACAGGGATTTTATTCGCATATTTTACTGTCAGTTTCTTGACATTTTTGTCAGCTTGGATCCGGAGGCCATAGTTGCCGCCAGCAGGTCCTACCACATTTTTATTCTCCATTGTATTTGCAGGGAATAAATAAAAACAGAACAAGAGTGAAAGCAAGAGAGAGACATGGCGAGAAAGAGTCAGAGGTTACTGGAAGAACTGCTTTATGCATTTTTTCCCTGCTAAAGAACATCCACCCAACAAAAAAAGGCCAAATGACCACGGAGCATTTTGCACTGAGAAATTTCTTTCCTCAGTTACGCAATGCAGACTTCAGGCAACGTGGTTAATATGTTTGCATTAGAAATCGCTCATTCCCTCTGACTCTTTGTCTGTCTTTTCCCTTTCTTTTTTTTCCTTACTTTTTTTTT
>NW_024528633.1:5247-27835 GCF_017590135.1 Pyrgilauda ruficollis | reverse complement strand
CTGAAACAGGCTTGCAGAATCCTGAAAAAAAAAACCTGCTAAATAAAATCAACAAGAATTATCAAAAATCCATTGACAGTTATCAAACAATTCAGAGAAAAATTCTGGAATGCCATGGCCACAGCCTGTAACTGAACAACTTGGGCTGAGGCTAATTTGTGGCTTTTCAATGCTTTGAGCTGCTAGCTCTTTCCACTTTTCTTTATTAATTTTTCTTTTTTTCTTTTTTTTTTTTTTTTTTTTTTTTTTTTTTTCCAAAAGAAGAGCAGCAGCAGCAGAGGGCCTTGCAGTGGCCCTGGTCCTGGTAGGCGGACTAGGGAACCCAGACCTGGCCCATAGAATGATGGCCCTGGTCTGGGCAGGGAGCTGAAAGCTCCCAAACCCAGCACTGGACAGGGCGGTGGCCCCGGCCCAGGGAAATGAGCCAAAAGGCCCAGAACCAGCCCGTGAGGCAGGCTCTGTGTGCTCACAACCTGGCAGGACCATGCTGCCAATGTCTTGAGAGCAGAAGTGACCAAACAATTCCTCCCCCCAGAAGCACCGGTGCATACCGGCAGCTTGGGAAGAGAAGCATTCTCAGGAATTTTCATCTCCGATCTGGGGGGTCTTTGTCCCCAGAGCAAGCAAGCAATGCTTGCTTTGCCCTGTTTCTCTCACCCCTGCAAGGCAAACGCCACTGCTCCTGCTTTCTGCCCCTCGGCAACACCCCCACCCCCATGGGCTGGGGACCAGAGGCAGATTTTCCAGGAGCCAACTCCCCCACGCCACTGCGGCGCACGGGGGAAGGCAGGCACCCCAACCCCCAGGGAGAAGCCCCTGACCACACGCAAAATGACCCGAGAAAGATGCTGAGTTTGAAAGCAGCCTGCCGGGCTGCACCTGCAGCCAGCTGTCGAGCCACGCCCCCTCCATGGAGGGACAGGCTGTCCGCAGGGTCTGATGCAGACACAGACACGGAGGACGGGGTCCCCGAAGGGGGCAGAACCACTGGGGGAGCCGACGGGAGCGGTGTGGGTGCTGGGACCGGCTCTCGAGACAGTCCCGCGGGTTCAGCGCCGTTCTCGGCATGCTCTTGCACTGCAAGTGGGTTGGCTGGGAGCGAGTCCCTGCCCTTCCGGAGTGGGAGGAGCGGAGAATCCCATGGCGAAGCAGGCAGGGCCACCCCAGGAGGCGGCGGGGCTGGCTCCCCACCCCCGGAGATAAAGAACGGGGGGGAGAAAAAACGGCTCCGTCTGGGCATGCTCCAAGGGCACAGAGAAAAACTTCTGCTCAGCCGTGGGCGATTCCAGGGGGGGAACCAGCAGGTTGTCTTCTTCGACAGATTCCTCTCCTGCCGTGTCTGGTGGGAAGGGCGTATGGCCGCGACAATCGGCCACGAACTCCACCACAGCCTCTCTTAGCTTCAAAACACGGAAGAGGGCTAAGAATGCCAGATAAATTTTCGGCAGTCCAAGACGCCGGCCAAATGCCCACTCAAAAACACACTCCATGAAATCCCAAATATCTAAATCAAGGGAGTATATCAAATCTGTAAAAAAATCCATGGAATTTTGTCCATCTGAAAAACTCATAAAAATGTCTCTCCAACATATTGATTCTGTCCTCGCACCCCCACCTTCGCCAGAGGTTAATAACTTTCTCATCTGACACAGAAAATTGAACCTGAGTTTCCACAGGTATTTTTCCCCAGATTTCAAACACCATTCTGCGAAGGGCAGTATTTTCAGGAAGGGAAGGGTTAACAGTACCTTGAGACAGTGTCCTTGAGGGTTCATCAGCTGCGCAGCTCTGCTGCTCTGCGGTCTCTGGACACAATGTCCGGGAAACTTCAAAAGGCTCTTTGGTCTTCAATCTGGGCTGTGAACTCTGCCCATCTTCAGGGTCCTGGTTCTTCAGCTCTAGGCTGGACTCTGTGGTCACTCTTGGGGTGACAATCAATGCCACACGCTTGAAGGTCACCAAGCTTCTTGCTGTGCTCCTGCTTTGCATTTGCTTTTTGCTTCTGCTTGTTAGTTAGTTCAGCTAAGCAGTCCACATTTTTCCCTGGACTGTTTTTTCCTTTCCCTTTTTGGAACCACTCAAACCTGCTTCGGACTGGGACCTGGGAAACACCATGAGTTTGCATCTTGTGGCTGCAGCAGCTATCTCCCAGCGCCGGAGGGCGCGACAACAGAGCAACCACTTCCAGGAAAGACTTTCTGAATTTGTCCTCCTTTTCAGATTGGTGAAAGGGTGTTGTCATCTGGTATTGTTCATTTTGTGTGCTGGGGGCATCTTGCCTGTTAAATAAACAGGTTCTTTCCACTTCTCTCTGAGGAATCCTTCCCGAACCGGTAGGGGGGAGGGGCCTTGTGGGTTTGCTTTCTGGGCCCCCTTTGGAGGTTTTCTCCCAGATTTGCCCTAATCTAGGACACGTATGCACAGCAAGGCAGCCAATTCAGATTACTATAAATGACGTAAACTCATCCTCTCCCACTGAAAATGGACAAAGCTTCATGTGTTTACAAGCAGCAAGACGACAGAAGTTAACTGGGAACTTCATGAAGAGAATTGCAAAACAGTGCAAGGGGACAGGTACCCCTGCCCAGGTTGCCCTACCAGCTGCAGTATCCAGCTCTACCTCACATGTTTGCTGAACTTTTCCTTGTTTTCCCATTTGCAGATGCTCACATACTGCCCCTGAGAACCAGTACCAGTGCTTTAGGCCTTTTTATTTCAGCAATATAAAGTGTGGCTATAGTCGTGCGTTGGGTTGAGATCCTTACCCTCACTGAGCTACAGACCTGTGCCTTACCTTTTCCTTATCAACTACTTTGTTGAAATTATTATAATTGTAATTCCCATTTGCCTATCACTCTGGCTCCTTAATGAATGCCTAATGGATGATTGGCCTGAGGATCAATAGTATCATGTCGGGTGTACCTGGAATGAGAGAAATGGATGTCATAATAAATACTTCTACTGTGCTAGAGATGCAGAAATAATAAGTGGATCAGTACAAAGTTTACCTGTAGGTGAGAAGGCCCCACACTCAGCACAGCAGTGAGCTGCCTGTTCTGCAGATACAGCCTATTTCACATGTCTGTGCAATTTTAAATAACATAATAAATCACACAACATTTTTTCACAACTGAATTCTTTGTAATCTAACCAGACAATCCTGAAACCTTTAATGGACCCATGATTGTAAAATCATTTCATCTGGGTTTTTGAGCAGTAATCCTCAAATTATGGGTCTGTAAAAGCAATAATGGAATGTTTCATAAAAGAATTTTTCCCTGGTGAGTCTATTATTGTAATTTGAAAAACATATACAGTCACTTCTACATCCTGCATTAACCCTTTTTATGATAATTACGAGTAAACTATATCTCTCATTTCCATTAAATAACACCCTTGCATCTCACCAAAACAGTACACTGCATAGGACTGAAAGCAAAATGATGGATGCAGACTCCTTTTTTAACAGATTGTGTCCATGCCACTAACTTGTTAAGATAAAATCCATTCAGTTTAGAGTCATACTTTGATGTTCACATAGCACTAATTTAAAATTTTGAGATCTGATTTTCAGTCACACGCTTTTATGTTCACATAAATATATGTAAGTTTCAGAAAACTATATATGAAGATAGATAAGTGTATGCTGCAGCATCTGCTGGCCTAGGGGAATTAATTATCACATCACAATATCCACCTTGAAAACACAACCAGCAGAACCCATCACAGGTGCTCTACTTTAGAGTGATTTGCAGATTATTTTAAAATCACTTTAAAAGAGTTGTGCCAAACTGAATCATTGCTCAAGCCAAGTGTCAAGCCTTCATATCCCATTTCAAAACATGATACAGAGATGGCTCTAGGAGTAGACATTATACATTATGTATGCTGGAGCATCATTTTAATGCTTTTGACAGAACTGGATCACAAAAAAGTCATGTAACACCACAAAAATAAAGTTTGGATAAAGGTTTACTGGGTGTAATCAAAAGATATTACAATTTTTTTTTAATATGCAGTAGAAAAATGAAGACAGAATGATACAGCAATGTTGACAAAGATTATGGATTCTGTCAATATTAGTACTAAAAACATTAAAATAACTTGGAACCTTAGCCTGTCCATGTGTGTAATGCCTGTCTTATTCTGATTGCGTCATTTTATTACTTTATTCGCATCAGTTCTCCCTGTCTCTAGTTTTTGTAACTAGTAAAAGCTTATGCTTCTTTTACAAGCATCTCTATCTATGGATTAATTTGGTTGAGATTTCTTTAAACTAAGACTATAATTTTACCAGTTCCACAAGTAATTTATATGCATTTATCTCCTTTTCAGCATATATCAGTTTCAATGCATGCACAGATTTGTGCAGATCAGCAAGACTGTGATCCCATAGAATCACCATGGTTCTCTTTTGACAGCTGGCATTAAAGAAAAGTTGGGTAGAAAACATTAGGTGTGGTAAGACATTATTTGTCTCAGCCTCCCACTGTTCATCTCTGGTTTTATTGCATCACTGCACAGCACTATCTAGCTGCATTTAATAAGGTTTACATTTAGTGACAACGGCACTCTTCCTGAAAGAGAAGAAAATTCTCAAGGGTACTTTGCTGCACCAACTTTAACACTATTTCTGCCTTGATCCATTATAGATCATTACTAAACTTCACAGTGATCTATTTTCCTTCCTCTTCTTTAGGAATTTGTTATTCATGAATTCTGTGTAGAGCTGAAAAAACCCTGTTATAATTCACATCCATTTATAAAATGTGATGGGAATAAATATGAGCAATTTGGTATCACAGGAAGGCAAACAGAAATTGTTCAATGGAGAAATACTGTAAGAACATCACCAATGTATAGGCCTTTTCCAAAGAGAGTGCAAAGCTGTGATATTCCTCTATGACACTCTGAACATTCTATGAAATCCTGAGTTTGTATCAAGCAGACCAGATTATGAGCAGCAATTACATTAGGGTAATTACTTGAAAAACAAAATAAAATTATTCTCTCTTGAAAGGGTTCAGTTGTCTTTGTAACTACTATCAAGGCAGCATTAATTGGATATTAGGGTTTTTTTATACTTGTAACTTAGTTCTCTTAACAAAACTGAAAGTCCACACAACCTCTCCATTAATTAAATTATGTCTCATTTGTGTTTAATTGTGTTACTAAGATCAGATTTTTGAAACATGCAGCATAATTACAGAGGAGGATTAGAATTGTCTGTGTTTCAAATACTTAAAGAAGTAATTGGAGGAAGTTTATCAGGGTTCCTTAACACATTTTTTAAGCTGCACTTTATCAGTAAGCTCTACTGGACAACAAGCCATTCCAGACACCTGAAAGAAAAAGCCAGGCCACAACCAGCACTGTTTTATTTCTCTCCTCTTTGTGGCTTTAAATATTTTCAGTGTGATTGGGTTTTTAAAGTATAATCTCAAGTTGCTGCTTTATGTCAGGAATTGTGTCAGCTGTTTCAGGAGGCTGCCATCCATCACAGGCCAACACACACCCACTCATTCCCTGCAGCACTCTCAGCTCTGTGCCCTGCAATCTCCTGAGCTCCTGCCCAGTGCCACTGCACAGCACAGGCATTCTGCAGTTTTCACAAGGACTGCAGGGAGTTCCTACACGTGGATTTCACTTGTGATGCCACAGTGAAAGGCTATTTCAACATCACACCACATCTCCTACCTCCCTGGTGACTTTATCTTTTAATAACTGGATCTGGATTGATTTAAACTGCGGTGATGCTGGGGTTTATTATCTACTCAGTAGAAAAGCACTGCAAGACAATAGTGAGACCCCATATCTACTAAGATGCTAAACTGATTTCTCTCTTCTGCCAGTTCCTTCATATCTACTGATTGTCACTATAGGACACGAGACAACACGACGCAGACACGCTGCTGCTCTCAAGGCAGGAAAAAGAGAAGTTTATTTTCTGACTCCAACATTTATAGATTTCCAAAGGTGACAGTGGATTGGAGGGGGAAAGTGCCACCTCTCCAATGACACTGGACAAACCAACAGTCCATCAAATTTCTCCTCCTCCATAAAAGAATGCAAAACAATAAGTTGTTTACAGAAAGTGAGAAAGTTTGCTACAAGAATGCAAACATCAGAAGGCTTAGAAAATCTTAAAAAATCAGGGCGACAACTGATGAGATGAGTTTGGATGATTTAGTTTCGTTTATGATAAATCCTTTTGTGCTTTGGTTATATTAGGGGCTTACTCTCTCTGGTAGCTGGAGTCTTAAAGGATTTACTATTTTCCTTGACATACAAAATGTTTGGTAAATGAGGGCTAAAGTAATTCAAGAAGTAAGTCTCTTCTGCTTGCAAATTATAGAAGAGCAGTACCAAAATAAGGCTGAATCACATTTTAGGTGAATTAATGTGTTTTCAGATTCCCCTTCACCTGCAAAGATTCACAGAAAGAACAGGCTCAGCAGGGCCTGAGGTTGTCTTTATTACTTCTTTTCTACAGAAGGAAATGGAACAAACTATCAATACATTCTTAGCCAACATATATTAGCTGCATGAGTTACTAGACATTTTAGAATTTAAGTCAAACAGATTGGAATTAGAAGCATGAAAGCTCCTCTAACTCACAGAATGAATGCAATTTAGGAACCATTCAAGAAAATAATGATTAAATTACCTATGTGTTATATCCAGAGATGACCCAATTGCTGCTGAAGAACTTATACCATTAACTTTATCACAAATTTTCAAAAGCAGGTAGATTTGCTCTTCCTGCTCAAATAATTTAACAGGATTCTTGCTATTGTCAATTAAATTATTATTTGGTTCCACCTTAATAGGATTTCTAAGATTCATTATAGCTCTAAAACTGTAGAACACTGTGTGCTTTGTGGATAAAAAAACCAGAGAACAGTTAACAATTCTAGGGATTTGAGTCTATCATATAGATTGGTCAGGGTAATATGTGAGCTTCTGTAAAATCCTTTTTAAAAATGTTATAGTTTATCATACTTAACTTGAAAGGATTCCCTGTTTTTACCACGTGTTAATTTCAAAGAATCCCAGAATCAGTTTGGTTGTAAGAGATCTCTGAGATCATTGCATCAAGCTTTGGACCAAACACCACCTTGTCAACAAGATCAGAGCACTGAGTGCCACATCCAGCTGGTCCTTGAACACCTTCCAAGATGGTGGCTTCACAATCTCCCTGGGCAGTGCCTTCCAATGTTTAAGAATACTTTCTGTGAAGAAATTCCTCCTGATGTCCAACTTAACCTCCCTGGCGCAGCTTAAGACTGTGTCCTCTTGTCCTGTCACTGCTTGTCTGTGAGGAGAGCCCAATCCCCATCTCACTACAGCCTCCTGTCAGGGTGGTGTAGAGGGTGACAATGTTCCCCCTGGGCCTCCTTTGCTCAAGACTGAGCCCTCCTCAGCTCACTTAGTTCTCTCAGCCATTTCTCATCAGACTTATTCTCTAGACCCTTAATCAACTTCCTTTCTCTTCTCTGGACTTGCTCCAGAACCTCATGTCCTTCCTTGGATGACGCCAAGCTGGGTCAGAGGGTGGATCTGCTGGAGGACAGGAAGGCTGCAGAGGGCCCTGGACAGGCTGGATCCATGGGCTGAGACCACTGGCATGAGGTTAAACAGGCTGGATCCATGGGCTTGAGAGCACTGGCATGAGGTTAAACAGGACCAAGCGCTGGGTCGTACACTTTGGCCACACTAACCCTCTGCAGCTCCCAGCTGTGGAAAGAGTGGCTGAGAAGCTGACTGACAACAAGTGAACCTGAGCCCAGGTGTGCCCAGGTGGGCAAGAAGGCCAATAGCACCAGGCCTGTATCAGCAATAGTGTAGCCATCAGGACCAGGGTGATGATTGTCCTTCTGTGCTGGGCCTCAAGTGCTGTGTCCCTTTCTGGGCCCCTCAATAATAATTAAAGTTTCTCTGGCAATCACTTTATTCATTATCTGCCTCCCTTCCCTGCTCGGCTGTGACTGGAACTACACCAAAGGGGAAGTGCCTGCAGCCGAGGGAAGGCTGTGGTTGGGTATCTGGTTCTGTTTGCTGTTGCTGCTGGTGGTGTTGTTTGTTTGCCTTGTTGTACATACCAGTAAAGAACTGTTACTCCTTTTCCCATATCTTTGCCTGAAAGCCCCTTAATTTCAAAGTTATAATAATTTGGAGGGAAGGGGGTCACATTCTCCATTCTAGAGAGGTCCTGCAGACACCTGTATTTCAAACCAAGACAAGGTGACAATTAACAATTTATTAACAATTGTTTATTAACAATTAATTGAGAATTATCAATTACTTATCAATCTAATAAACAGTTAATTAACTTAGGTAACTAAAAGTTAAGATAGACGTGTTCACCGGAGCTTGGGAGGGTAGCTGCAGAGGTCCCTGGTGAAGGGATCATCAGCAGAAGGCACGATGTTGCCGGCTCCTGCTGGATGCTCCAGCTGACACAAATGCTGTCCCTCAGGTGGTGTCTCCAGAGCACCTCCTTCTTGGGTCCCTGGCCTTTCTTTGTCTGCTCTAATGGTTCATCAAGAGTCTTCTCCTCCCAGGCTCTGCCTTTCACAATCACCCACCCCATCTTCTGAGCTGGCTCCAGGTTAGGAATCCTAGGAAGAAAGGGGCCGGTATTAGCCAGCCGCTTTTCTGTCTCCTTGCAGAGCACACAGTGTTGCATCTTCTCTCTGTGCAAGCAGCAAGCAGCAAATTAAACAACTGCACTCGCTGCATGGAGGCTGCAGAGGTGCAAGGGCAGGAATGTGACCAGTTAAATGCCTGGGCACCAACCACAGCACACAGGGTTCCATGTAGAGAACCAGGCCTTGCTTGTCCCAAAAGGAAGCAGAGCTAGGGACTCGCTGGTCCCTGGTTCTCTCCTTCCAGATTTTGCAACCTTCCAGGAGCTTACTATTTCATACAGTGTCTTTTCCTAGTGCCTCCCTACCGAGGCCAGATGATGATCTTTCTGTGCTCGTGTGGGTGCTTCTGCTGCCTCTCTGGGGCTGCCTGTCTCCCACTTCCCCATCCCAGTCAGGGGGACTGAAGGGAGGGTGTTAGGGGATGAACCAGGCTGTGCTTGGTGATGCCCAGCAGTAGGACAAGTGGCAATGGGCAGAACCTCAACAGGGAATTCCACCTGAACCTGAGGAAGAACTTCTTTCCTGTGCAGGTGACAGGTAGCCCAGAGAGGGTGTGGAGTATCCCCCACTGGAATTCTTCCAGAGCCCTCTGGACACAACCCTGTGCCATGTGCTCTGGGATGACCCCACTTGAGCAGGGAGGTGGGACCAGATGACCTACTGTGGTCCCTTCCACCCTGTCCCACCCTGTGATTCAGTGATATCCATCAGTAGCATGAGTTGGCAAGTGCATTGACTTTTCCCACCTGCACAGCAGGGTGGTCTTAAACTTCCCGGTGCACTCTGGGTAGAACCGCAGCTGAAAGGTCTGCTTCTGGCCAGGAGCGATGGTGCCATCGTAGGGGTTGATGGAGAACAAGTCATGGCTAACATCTGGGAAGATTTCCAGGGAGGAGCTGACACACTGCGGAGAGAGGTGCTTTTGTTTCGAGCAGCGCAGCTTCTTGGAGTGGTCCTGCTGCTTGGGCTGCTCCTGCTGCTGCTCAGAAGGCTGCTGCTGCTGCTGCTGCTGAGAGAGGAACCATTCCTTGGAGCGGCGCAGATTCTTGGAGCAGTCCTGCTGCTCAGGCTGCTCCTGCTGCTGCTGCTCGGGCTGCTCCTGTTGCTGCTGCTCGAGCTGCTCCTCCTGCTGCTTGGAATCCTGCTCTTCCTGCTGCTTTGAATCCTGCTGCTGCTTGGCAGGCTGCCACACTTTAGGAGGCATCTCAGGAGGATGGTCCTGCTCCCACCAGAAAAGATGCAGCAGCTTTCTGCGATGCTTCACGGTATCGTAGGAGAGGAACCGACCTGCAGGGAGCAAGAGGACACCTTTCAAAGACAAAATCCTGTGTTCCCAGCAACCCTGCCTCCTGCTGCAGGTCGGTGGAAGAGAGCTTGGGATGCACTTGTATTGGGGTTCGCTGTTATTTGTCTCTGCCCCGATACGGGAAAAGTGGTTCTGGGTGGCCACACTTCAAAGGATGAGTCTGGACTCTCGGGTTTTTCGGTCTTCAATCTTGTTAATTAATTCTTTTCTACAATATTTTCTCTCTGCCCAGCCGAGGTCTGTTCAGCAGGACAGCCAAGTGCACTCTCTCCCGCCCACGGGACAGTTGTGTGAAAGACAAAATCCTGTGTTCCCAGCAACCCTGCCTCCTGCTGCAGGTCGGTGGAAGAGAGCTTGGGATGCACTTGTGATGTGTTGAGTTCCCACACACTTGGAGCATCTCTGGCCAAATATTTTATTCTAGCAGGAAATAGAGCATCTGGGAGAAGGGTCTCTGCCTGCAACACACGCTCCTGTGCCAAAGCAGGAGAGTTGGTTTTAGACAGTGACTTTGCAATTGCCCTGGAGTGGGGAACTGCACACAGACAGTGGCTGCAGGGCAGCTCACTCATTACACCACTGTTTTTCCCAGTCTCAGACTTCTCAAAGTGATGACCTGATGTCCCCCTTCCCAGTCCTGACCCAGCACGTGGCTCTCCCCAGAGCCTGGCTCAGCTCCTTTGCAGAGCAGAAGTGGCAGGGCAAGGACAGAAGGGGCTGAAAGGCAGAGGGGGACAAGGAGAAAACTCTCCAGCTGCAGCTGGGAAAATGCTGATGAAAGTGGATGTGTGGACAAGGATGAAAAGGCAATTTGTGTTTTGGAATAAAGTGGCAGGGTCTTCTCCCCAGGCTCCCAGCTACCAAGTAAAATGCTCTTACACATCAGAGTGATTGAGTATGGCTTCTTCACTGCTTCACTCTGCAGCTTTCTCCCAGGAGTATTCCAGGGCTACCTCCCCTGTGTTGTGCATACTGAAACTGAAAAGCAAGAAGGAGGAATAAAAAAAAATGTCCAATAAGTATAAAGCAAATAGTACAGTAATATTGTCTGATGGACTTCTGGTACCACTTTCTCCTGAGGAGCATTTTCTTCCCCAGGCAACCCTGCCATGCCCAGACTGTTGTCCTGGATGTCCCAAGAAAGTATTTCAGAGCCTGGAAGTTTAAGAGAAAAGGGCCAACGTGGTGCCCAGGACATTGAAGCTAAGGGGCTTACTCTTACTTTAGGTCTTGGTTTGACTGCAAACTTTTTCTTGAGCAGATGAGGACAGGTGACATGCAGTGAAAGCAAACCCATGGCTGTTCTCAGGAGAAAGGTATGGCAGCATTGAACCTCTCCTGACCACCATCTCCTGCTTGGCTTTGCATGCATGTAAAAGGGCCTGTGCTGGTTTTGTCTGGGGTAGAGTTCTGGGAAGCAGGCACTGGGCCAGCCCTGGGCAAAGGCAGGCCTCCAGCACTCACGTGGCTGTCCTTGTCTGGATGGGCAAGGTATCACTGAACTGAACCATGGTTGTGCTCAGTTTGAACTGGGCGTAGGCAACAACAGCACTGAGGTACACCTTGACCTCCTGGCTGCTCTCCTCCACCACAGTGTGAGCCGGTTCTGGGGCTATCTCGACCACCTGCAAACAGAGGAGGGAGGAATCACTGAGCAGAGTCCAGAAAGTCAGGCTGAGAAGGGCAATCTTTTGGCCTCCAAGATCAGCCTCATAGAGGGACTAGAAAGGACCATTCACTTTTACTTCCCTGGAAAGATGACAAAATTGGGACTATTCTTCTACAGTAGTTGTTTCTACCCACTGATCAAAGCAGTCACTGCCACAGCTGTTAATATACCCATGGAGACTGTAGCTGCATTCCAGTCCCTGTATTTCAACCTTGTAGAGGGACTGGCTTTTTTCCTGGTCCCCTATAAATCCAGCAGGTCTCAAAATTAGGGTTAAGTTCCCCTGCTGGAGCTCTGTGGATGAAGAACCCCAAGACTGAAGAGTTCTAGAAAGTACCTTTTTCTTCTTAGGAGAAAGTGCTCCCCAGATGTCGTGTCTGGAGCAACAGCCACTGCTGGGAGCTGAGGATGGGCATTTTGGGATGTGAAAGATCTCACTAGGAAAGTCTCTAACTGCAGATGTTCTGATAGAAAAGAGGATGGTTTAGAGACCTTAAAATGATCCAGAAACTCAGAAAGAACCTTCACCCAAGATGAGTGTGTTTGACAATAATGACAATAAAAGCAAGAGTCTCTGGAGATGATCCTTCTCCAGACTCCTCCATAGAGTCATACAGTGCCTGGGCTACTCCATGATGAGATATCCCTCACAATACAGAGACCACAACCAAATTCTCTGGTATCCATGCAGACAAAACTTGGAATTCACCAGCATATGCAGGCGAAGTGGATTTCTCTCCACTTCAAAAGAAGAGACAGAATGCAGCAGACTTAACTCCTTGTTGGTGAAAAGGCACCAGATCAGATGACGAGATTTCTAACACCATAAAATGGGATAAAATCATAAAATATTGCCTCCCATTGTCGTGGTTTGGAATGAGAGGAAATCTAGGGAAGTGATGCAAAACTTCCATCCAGTAGAAATTGCACACGCCTCTGTGAAACACACATGTAAAAGACGAAAGAAACCAGGGAACTTCCTCTTTCCCTTCCGGTCAGGAGCGAGGTAACACGGCTGGGCGGCCCCTGCCACGGGGTCAGGACGGCCGGCCCTGCCGCGGGGTTGAGCCCCCTTCCCCGGGCCGCCTGCCGGCCCCCAACATCGGCTGCCGGGCAGGGAGATGGAGGTGCCGCGGGGCCGGATGGAGCCGGCTTTGCTAACATCTGACTGCTTGCTACAACCCCCCACAGCCCGGGGCCCAGCCGAACCCGCCGGGCCCCGGCAGCAGCCCTGGGGAGAAGGAGAGAAGAGTAGTCCATGCCCCCAGGAGAAGAAGATCTCTGTTCCCAGGGATGAAGATGATTTTAGAGATCGATAATAAGAACTTTTGCCTTTGAACAGCTCATCTTTAAAACAATACCCGATAAGTCAACATGGCCCATCAACAAGCTGTGGGAAGGCTGGTGGAAAATGGGAGGGGCTTCACAATAGCAGATTTTCCCCCCGGGTGGCTGTTATTCGTGCTGAAATTGAGAGCCATGAGAGAACCTTTTTTTCCTCTCGTGGAGAAGTCTCCATAACCTTAACAAGAGGGACTTCTCTCCCTGAGTGAACTGAAGAAAGACTATTTTAGAGGTGGTAAACTGACTGGAAGTTTGACGTTTTGTTTCTTTACATTGTTAGTGGGAAAGAAAAGGTTGTGGGGGGAGGAGAAGTGTTCTGAAGGGATTGGTTTGATTCTCACTTTTTTTCTTTAGTTACTTTTAATAAAATTTTCTTTATACCCTTTTAAAGTTTTGAGCCTGCTTTGCCTTTCTCCTAATCCTATCTCACAGCAGGAAGTGAGTGCATTGGTGATTGTCCAGCACCGAAACCTGCCACACTCTTTGGTGCATTGGGCTGGGAATCTTAAAATTGGTGAAATCTCAAATTGGTGAACCAAAACCACTACACCCATTCAACGTGGGCTGCAACACTTGTGCTTGTGGCATAGACTGATAGTTGTGTGCTGCTAAAGGTCTCTTGTCAAAAAGTTTCTCCATCTTGTGTGAGTGTATCTGGTCACTGTGCATCCACCTCTCCCCTGGAATGCACTGCTGGTGAAGCTCATGACTGCCCAAAGTTCAGAGGAAGCAGGAGCTGCTCAGCCAATAGTGATGGTGTTATGGTGGCTCTTTTTGTAAAAGCTGGGTTGGCTTTTTTTTGCCATTTTGCTTCTTACCTTCTCTATTTCAGGGAATTTGTGTCCCGGGACTCTCCTGGTGGTACTCTTCCATGAGACAATGCACATTTGGTCATCCCAGTCCAGAACCTCCATTTGTGGCACTTCAAAGTTGATCTTGGTCACCTTACATTTCACAAGGTGCATCCTGAAGGTGGCTGGGACATCTGATATCAAGGTCACTGCGATGCCCTTGGCACAGCCAGGATGGAGGTGTCCCACCTAGGGAGAATCAGGGAGTCAAGACCAAACTGGAAGCACTGCCAAGGGCAGGATTGACAGCAAAAGGGACCGATGTGATGAGCAGCCGTGACAGGAAAGGACACCTCACAGTGGATTTATGTGAAGTTTGGTAGACAAAAGTATGAACAGAAGGTGCCACCTCCCATAACAAGCTTTTTCTGCAAGGCTGGCAGCTTTGGCCCAGCCAAGCCAGGGATTGCATCTCCTATATGGCACTGGAATGGGCTATCAGTGGCATGTGAGGGCTCCCTGCCAGCTCCTGGGCACACCAGGGCAGGGCTTGAGCAATGGGGAAAGGCAGAGCAGTCCACACTCACCTTGGGGGAGAACTGGAATGAGGCGTCTGCCTCCCACTCAAAGCGCATGACCTTCGTCTGGGTATGGTTGGTGATGGTGAAGGTCCTGCAGCAGGGCTCCCTGACAGGACAGTCCCCAAACTGGATGTGATTCACTCTGAAAGCTGTTAAGGAGGAGAGCAAGGGATCTCAGCATGCAGGGAGCTCCACCTGCTCCCCTTACATGCGCAGACACCTGCATGTTCAATGCTTCCTAGCTCCAAGCCTTCCTCCCTCTTAGAGGGAGTTCCCCATCCCACCACTTCCAGGGAAACACCCTGACACATCCCTAAGCCAGTGACCTGCAGCACAGCACACATTGCTCTGCATGCACGGTTACCATGCCCACAGGCCACCAAATCCTGTGGGTGACAGCCCAGGCCTGGCTAGAGGGAGGACACACGTGATCAGACATTTTCCTCTTCCTTGCTCCACCTTGGCAGCCTCTCCTCTCTTACCATCAGTGATGTTTTTCTTCAGACTGCACTCAGCATTCCTCTCCTCTGTATTTTCCTCTAGTCCATCGAGGGTGAATTCATCATTGTGGCCTTCACCCATCAGCTCTATTAGGGTCCTGTCAGAGTAGGCGTCCCCCACCAATAGACAAATCTTCCCTTCCAGACATTGAGCCAGGGTGGGTTTGAAAATGACATTAAACTGCTGATTGCCTGTGATGCAGAAGGAAGAAAGGCTTTGTGGGCTTGCTCTCTGCAATCTTGGTCACCTTACATTTCACAAGGTGCATCCTGAAGGTGGCTGGGACATCTGATATCAAGGTCACTGCGATGCCCTTGGCACAGCCAGGATGGAGGTGTCCCACCTAGGGAGAATCAGGGAGTCAAGACCAAACTGGAAGCACTGCCAAGGGCAGGATTGACAGCAAAAGGGACCGATGTGATGAGCAGCCGTGACAGGAAAGGACACCTCACAGTGGATTTATGTGAAGTTTGGTAGACAAAAGTATGAACAGAAGGTGCCACCTCCCATAACAAGCTTTTTCTGCAAGGCTGGCAGCTTTGGCCCAGCCAAGCCAGGGATTGCATCTCCTATATGGCACTGGAATGGGCTATCAGTGGCATGTGAGGGCTCCCTGCCAGCTCCTGGGCACACCAGGGCAGGGCTTGAGCAATGGGGAAAGGCAGAGCAGTCCACACTCACCTTGGGGGAGAACTGGAATGAGGCGTCTGCCTCCCACTCAAAGCGCATGACCTTCGTCTGGGTATGGTTGGTGATGGTGAAGGTCCTGCAGCAGGGCTCCCTGACAGGACAGTCCCCAAACTGGATGTGATTCACTCTGAAAGCTGTTAAGGAGGAGAGCAAGGGATCTCAGCATGCAGGGAGCTCCACCTGCTCCCCTTACATGCGCAGACACCTGCATGTTCAATGCTTCCTAGCTCCAAGCCTTCCTCCCTCTTAGAGGGAGTTCCCCATCCCACCACTTCCAGGGAAACACCCTGACACATCCCTAAGCCAGTGACCTGCAGCACAGCACACATTGCTCTGCATGCACGGTTACCATGCCCACAGGCCACCAAATCCTGTGGGTGACAGCCCAGGCCTGGCTAGAGGGAGGACACACGTGATCAGACATTTTCCTCTTCCTTGCTCCACCTTGGCAGCCTCTCCTCTCTTACCATCAGTGATGTTTTTCTTCAGACTGCACTCAGCATTCCTCTCCTCTGTATTTTCCTCTAGTCCATCGAGGGTGAATTCATCATTGTGGCCTTCACCCATCAGCTCTATTAGGGTCCTGTCAGAGTAGGCGTCCCCCACCAATAGACAAATCTTCCCTTCCAGACATTGAGCCAGGGTGGGTTTGAAAATGACATTAAACTGCTGATTGCCTGTGATGCAGAAGGAAGAAAGGCTTTGTGGGCTTGCTCTCTGCACAGCAATGGAAATCAGAGTTAAGTGGTACAGCTGTACTGAGGAAATATTTCCATAGGATATATGAGGAATAAGAGGATGAAACCAGCTGCCTTCTAAGCACAGGTTCTACCTCCAGTGGTTCCAGACCCTCTTGCTATGGTCACAAGCCTGCCACCTCCAGACACATCACCACTTAAGCAGCTTAGCCTCAGGCTGATGCCCAGCCACCATGTCATCTGCTTCCAGCCAGCTCCAGCCATATGGAAAGCTGAGCCAAAGAGTGCTTTTGGCTTCTGCTGTCTGTCTGTGTGCTCAAGGGCTGTGTCTGTTCAGGCTGGTACCATCCCACACGCAGCAAATACCTCAGAGGGTCCACTGAGGTAGTGACAGTCCCCCACAACTCAACCCACCATGTCTAGAAGAACAGAAGAACTTCCTACAACTTGCTAGGAGGAGACCCTGCAAAAAGTCTCCAAGAAAAGACTGGGGGACAGAGAGCCCAAGGGAAAAAACTGTGCCTAACATGTGGCTGCTGCTCAGAGAAGCCAAGAGCAGGGCACACGTTTTCCCTCTGCGCATGATCTCACTTCATGGTTAATGAATTTACCATTTCTGATGGAGTCCTCTCCCACATCTCCAGTGTGGAATACCTCGAGTGCAGAGGCCATGCCTTTCAAGAAGAACACTCCAAGCTCACGCTCCAGGTGTAACATAAACTGAGAAAAGGGAACCCAGAGCACAGTGATGCTGGTGTGAGTACAGGATGGCACAGGGACTGACACCGCAGTGCTGCTGGTCCTGCATGGGAGCTCAGCACCTCTCCCACTACAAACAGCACTTAGCACAAAAGTTAAGTCAAACCAGCCAGGAAAAAAGGGCGTTCAGAGGCATCTGGATAGAACTGACACAGAGCCAAACAGGACAGAATGTAATAAGCAGAATGTAATTAAACCACAACTAAATTTACTTAAAATGTAGTAAACTGGGATCAAATACAATCTAATGGAACTGGGAAATTGCACACGTCCATGAGAACAAAAGGTGGCCTGAGAGACAGGGGGAAAATACTCCACCACCTTTCTTGTGTTCAACTTAAAGCAGACGGGACGGAAAATTTCCAACAACTCCCTTCTTGGAGAACAGACGTCAGTCACTTGTTTAAAAAGAATTTCTGACACCTCTTCCCAGGTCTGCCATGTTTTTTGGGATCCGTCCCCTGTGCCACAAGCGCTTGTTCCCAAAGCAGACCATTCCTTGAGCAGGTCCTCCTCACCTTGACAGGTATGATGCCATCATTATAGATGATCAGTGGGAGCATCTCTGAATCCCCCAGCCAGATCCTCTTGAAGCACAGCATGGCATTTCCCCTCTTGCTGCGAGCGCTTGGGCACACGACTGTTACCTGCGGCTCATGCCCCTTCCCACTGATGATGAAGGTCAAGATTTGGGGTTTAATTTCCACAGAGCTGCAAGAGAGGCATAGAAACAATTTCAGCTGGCACTAACCCATTTCTCACTGGGCAAGCAAAGCAGCAAGGGCCACCCACAGTGTTTTCCTTGCCTGGTGCTCCTGTACCCCACAACACATCCCCCCACCAGCCTCTTCCCAATCCACCCAGGGCCATTCACAAGAGGAACCTACTATTTGTTTTATAATGTTGACTTTTGTAAAAGAAGTTTTGCTAATGTTTAGATGTCTTTTAATGCGAATGTTGTGTTGTGATAGCAATGTTCATGAAGAGTTGTTGTAATATTAACATTTAACCAGTGAAGGAATGGAAACCTGTTGAATATGTTGAAAAGCAACAACTGACCACTAATGCGGCTTTACCGGGGTATGCCCGGTGGGCTGCAATGGTCCAGATAGCACAGTCCTGTTCAGCACAGCCTGTCCGAGTTCCCAAGCAGCTGCTAGCCGCAGGCAACCTTAGCAAGCTCAAGTGATATCAGCTCTTAGTGATTATCAGCTCATTTGTGATTTCAGCTCTTTAGTTTGCTAGGTGCCGCAGCAGAGGCAGGGAGAGAGAGGAGAAGGCCATGTGAGGTTCCGAAGACATTCTTTATTGGGGTCTTCTACGAAGGTTCTCAGTGACAGCTCTTCTGCTGAACTTGGCAGAAGTAGGGGTTTATGTACGTTACAGGGGTTTTGGAAATTGTCCAATAGTAAGGGTCAAGGGAAAGTGACCTATAGTTTTACAGAGAGATAAGCAAGGGTCCGAAGATGGAAGAGAGGGGCTTCTAAGGTCCAGTCATCATGACTCAGCATTTCCTATCTTAGGCTGCTGACCACCAAGGAGGCATTGCAGGCCCTGGGCCTGCTACAGACCACCACTAAGACAACTGCACATGCTCCAAAAAAGTGGGAGAGAGGAGAAACTACGTTAAAATGTTTGACTATGTATAACCATTTGTAAATATGTATTAGGCTGATGCAACCCAGGGTATATAAGGGGTGTTGCTGTGTTGACTGGTGTGTGCCCTCTGGTTGTGGCTAAGCACTCTGTGCTGTTACTTCTGCTTTACTGACTTTGTCCCCTATGGTCTCTTATTAAATTTTCTTTAAATTTTAACTGAGGAGTGGGCTTCGCTTCTCACACCTTCTTCCTTCCTTGTGCCCAAAAGGTCGAGCCTCCGACCCCAGGGCTGCAGTGTGTCCTCCCCAGGGCTCATAAGGCTGCAGCCCCAGCACAGCCCGATGGGAACACAGCTCTGCTGCTAATGGGGTTTGCCCTCTGCCAGCAAGAGCCCACCTCAACAAAAAAAGGCTCTTCTGCTGCCGCTGTGGAAGGGAAGTCTCTGCACTGAGCAGGGCCAGCAACTCCTCTCATCCCTTGTAGGAGACAGGCATGAAGAAATAGGAAAGCCAATCAGCTTCCTCTTCCCACCGCAAGGAGGGACAAAGGCAGGAGTGCTGCTTCGGCTTTCGCTTCTCACACCTTCTTCCTTCCTTGTGCCCAAAAGGTCGAGCCTCCGACCCCAGGGCTGCAGTGTGTCCTCCCCAGGGCTCATAAGGCTGCAGCCCCAGCACAGCCCGATGTGAGCACAGCTCTGCTGCTCATGGGGTTTGCCCTCTGCCAGCAAGAGCCTGCCTCAACAAAAAAAGGCTCTTCTGCTGCCGCTGTGGAAGGGAAGTCTCTGCACTGAGCAGGGCCAGCAACTCCTCTCATCCCTTGTAGGAGACAGGCATGAAGAAATAGGAAAGCCAATCAGCTTCCTCTTCCCACCGCAAGGAGGGACAAAGGCAGGAGTGCTGCTTCGGCTCAAAGACATCCAGGCAGGACTGAGAAGCTTGGACAGCAGTGGGATACTGCTAATTTTTCTCCTTGCTTTTCCAGCCCCACTGCTCCCTGGCACCCTCACTGCCCCACAAAGCCACTGCACAGCAACAAAGCTGGAGGTGGCAGGGAGCAGCAAGCCTATGTAAGGGATGCTTAGCACTGGCAGTGGGAAGGCAGGGCCACAGACAATGTCCTGTGTGATCACACTGTAGCTATGATATTATGAAAAATCCTTTGCTGGGATTTTTCCTTTCCTGAGAAGCTGAGGAGCCTCAGGAGAGAAAGGTAAACAATTACTATCTGCTGCTGTGGAATGCAACAGGTGCATCCGTGATTGGTCCATGTGGATTGTTTTCCATTGATGACCAATCACAGCCACCTGTGCCAAGGCTGTGAGCAGCCTTGTTATTCTATTTTGTTATTCTATTCTATTCTATTCTTGTTGTAGCCTTCTGATCTCTCTGTTCTTTTAGTATAGTCTTAATGTAGTATTTTAATATAATATTTAACATAATAAATCAGCCTTCTGAAATAGAGTCAAGCCTCGTGTCTCCACACACGGAGAGTCATCAACAATCACACAGCCTGGGTAAGGTGAGCCTCAGAAATGCTCCAGTGCCAGCACAGCCTGAGATCTCAGCCATCAGAGTCCCCAGAGTGACTGTGAGAAACCAATTAAATTTTTAATTATGCCTCAACATATGTTATAAATTCATTTTCTGACATGGGGTGAAAAATTACTATAGGGGCTGTACACGTGCTGGGAGCCTTAACACATGCCACGTGTAAAGGAGGTTGCTAGGAGAAAATGCAGGCAGGCTCCATGTCTGGGGGGCTGCAAGTGACCACCTCCTTGGAAGTGGGCAGACCCCAAAGCCCTGGAAAATTTTGCCCGCCTGAGTGTTATGGGTAGAAAAGTTGTCCATTTTTTTAAGTTGCAGAGTTAACAAGTTAAACCAATTGCTGTTGTTAATAACTTCATGTTGTAATCACTTGTTGTTAATAGTTTTTCTTCAGTTACCTGTTAATAGTTAAAAATCAGCTCAAGTTCCCCCCTGCTGTTTCCTGGGAGATGACACCTGAGTCTGCAGGTAGTGGGGGGGGGGGATCTAAGTGATGTCTAAAGGTCAGGAACTTAATCCCGTGTCTGCTAAGATCCTTTTTACCTCTCACCCTAACCTAAGAAAAAATCAGCTAGAAAGAGGACCTCGAATGTCAGACTGAAAAGCTGGAATCTCCTACTTCTCTCGTGAGGACGGAAACCCCAGCTCTGCCTGCATACCAACGGACACAGCTGCATCATCCTCCTTCTCCGTGCCACTTCTGGGAGCAGCGTGGGCATGATCCGTCAGTTTCTCCCCACTTGAGCTGATTTTTTAAATAAAGGCATTAAAAAGGAGAAAGATCTCCTGCCCTATTTATTTCATGAGCAAGAGTCTTCCTAAAAGGGCTCAGTTATGGGAGGAATCTTAGCATATAAAAGCAGTTAACACTGCCAGTTTTTCCCCGCCATTTTTTGATTTTTTGTTGGGCTGGGAGCACCTGGAGGGTCCAGCTCCCTGCAGAGCCACTTCTTCCCTGTCTGTCTGCCCTGCTGTCGCCTCTTGTCCGCTCGCCACAGCAACCCAGTGGTCCACTGCTTCCCTGAGGGAGCAGCTGCCGCGCCCCGACCGTGACAAGCCGCGGCTGCTGAGCCCGGCCCAGTCGCAGCCCGCAGTACAGCCGGCCCTGCTGCCAGCGGATGGAGCCCCGCCCGCCGTGGCGGGCACGCACACTCGGTGCGGCTGGCAGCACACTTGTTCCATCTGCTGAGCAGGACGCTGACAGCATGTCGGGATTCTAGCGGTAACGCTCTGTCCCTGTCCTCTGTTACTCTCTCCATTTCTCATTTTCTCTCTGCTCTCTTTTCTATCCCCTTCTGGTCGGGACCATGCCCTCTCTTTATCGATAAACAAATTTTAGATATAATACTTGCTGCGTTTGTGCCTTATTTCCATCCGAGAAATCTATCAAAAAGAATTCTCTACTCCCCTTACAGCAGGACAGGTCAGTGACCAACACACTCGTGCCTCCTGCTGGTGTCTGCCCTGTGACAGCAGAGCCACCCACCAGCCAAGGCCGTGGGGGAGTCTTATCAGGAGAGCACTTGTTTGACCTTCTCTGCCCCCAGCAGAAATTGCTTATAGCCCTCTCTCTCTCATGGCTGGGTTTGGGTTTTTTCCTTTCTGACTTTTTTCCCCCTTTTACCCCCCCCCCCCCCCATCTTTTTTTCCCTTTAACACTCTCCTGGGCCACCTGACAAAGGGCTGGAGGTCAATCACTTGTGCTACTTACAGTGGTGGGCTTGACCAGAAACAAACCAGGCAGATGCTTGTCTGCAGGGCTAGGGTTTAGCACCCAGTTGAATTCAATCTTGACAGTGTTCTCCAGGGTGACTGTGCTGTGCAGGAAGTTACAGACCCAGGCCTGCTGCTGGGAATCTCCTTCTCTCCTGGGATTGAAAGCAGACACATCCTGGTAGCTGGGAGCAGGGACCAGGGAGGAGATAGGGGCACTTGGGAACCTGGGGAACCCCCAGGCACAGGGCACCTGCACAGGACCAGGGAGCTCTGGCAGCACACAGAGGTGTGGTAATAACTATGTGAGGGCCAGCAATAAATGAACCAGGGGACACAGGCCCTCTGCACTCTAAGGGGTCACCAACAGCCAGGAGAAACAGAGACAGCACTGAGGCATTCCAGAAGAAAAGGCATCTCCATGCAAGTATTGGCAAGCAACATACATGCAACAAGGGAGTCACACAGGGCAACACATATAGGGCCAGCAGCTGGAAATATCTGTGGGCTTTCAACTGAAAAAGAGTGAAGTAGGGATTATTCTGGGACAATCTCCCCAACTATAGTGACTGGAAGCGCAACTTCTTCCCTTGATAATTTGTGGATTAAGCAAGAGCTTTAGATAAGTGTTGAGGACTCTCCGTGTGTGGAGACACGAGGCTTGACTCCATTTCAGAAGGCTGATTTATTATGTTAAATATTATATTAAAATACTACATTAAAACTATACTAAAGAACA
>NW_024528633.1:0-2717 GCF_017590135.1 Pyrgilauda ruficollis | reverse complement strand
ACGAGGCTTGACTCCATTTCAGAAGGCTGATTTATTATGTTAAATATTATATTAAAATACTACATTAAGACTATACTAAAAGAACAGAGAGATCAGAAGGCTACAACAAGAACAGAACAGAATAGAACAGAATAGAATAACAAAATCCTGTGACTGCTCACAGCCTTGGCACAGGTGGCTGTGATTGGTCATCAATGGAAAACAATCCACATGGACCAATCACGGATGCACCTGTTGCATTCCACAGCAGCAGATAGTAATTGTTTACATTTCTCTCCTGAGGCTCCTCAGCTTCTCAGGAGAGGAAAAATCCCAGCAAAGGATTTTTCATAATACCATGGCTACAGATAAGAGCATCTCCTTGGAGGTCAGGTGTAGATTCAGTGTCCATATGCGGCAAGGGCACTGTGCCCTTGCCGCAAACATGAGTTTGGGGGAGAGGATCGTTAGCTAGAAAAATGAAGAAAAGATAAGAAAAGCTACAACAGAGTAACCACAAGAATGTAGAAGTAGGTGTAGTTAGCTGATAAGTAACTAACCAATAATGAGCTCGCCTTTTGCAATATGCATTAGCCTCATTAACACCAATATAACTGTGTGTGCCTATTGATAAAGTTCTGAGATTTGCTGATCACTCATATTGCGTGCCGCATTTCTCCCGCCGATCTCAACAGTCAGGCTTTAGGAGTGGATCAGCAGAGGGATGTCTCAGAGACATGCCCCTCAGAGAACTCCCATTGGGACCCTGCCTGGCCCAGGAGGCAGTGTTAGGTACACTGAAAAAGCGGCATGCCCAATATTATTGGAGATGGCCATTTTAAACCAGCTTGGATGCCGGATGTGTCCCTCAAAGGTTGTACTTCCAAGCCCCAGAGCCAACAAAGGGGCTGGGAAGGGAAGGGAGCCCTGGACCGAGGTGGGCAGGAACCCGCTGGCCATGGGTCTAAGGCAAGGAGCTGTGTCAGGGGCCATGTGTGGTACCTGTAAGCCACAGCTGATCTCCCAGTGGCTCAGGGAGTAGCTGATGCATGAGGCGATCATCGCCACCTCGTAGGTGGGGCCTCCCTCCACGTGGCACAGCGCCCTCACACTGGCAATGATGTTGAGGTGGCCAAAATAGGTGAAAGAGACCTGTCTGTCTCCTGGCTGCAGCACACCCGACTGTGGCATGATACTGAAAGCCTGGATGGAGGACAGGAGAGATTGAGGTGTTGAGCATGGAAATGGATGCAGAAGAGCATCTTGGAGCAAAGTGCAGCTGTAGCCAGAGGGGCCTATTCCCCAAACACAGCCAAAATCACCCTAATCTCATCCTGCATCTGTGCCACTGACCAATGGAGGGACCATAGGGAAAATCTTCTCCCATACTCACGGATCAATGCATTAATTAATACACTACATTAAAGTGAACTGGGATATCTCCTGGCAGTAGAAATTCTCTCTGATGCACAACTTGCCTTTAAAAAGCATTCCTTACTGCTTTTAGAAAAGGAGGAGACTCAGAGTGAGAGCTCTTGGAGCTGAGCGAAGGACTCCAGCCTAGCTCATCTGACTCCTGAGGCTCTTCCCCTTTCTCTCTGATTTAAATGCTGCTTTCTTAAGGTGCCACAGCAAAAGCTCCTGCAAAAAGTTTTTATGGACCACCTGAGGAGGTCCAGGGGGAGCAATGCCCTCCATAGGTGCTGCACAGCATCCTTGGGCAGCCCTACAACGTGTCCTGCATGGCCTCTCCAACAACCAGCTGCTTCAGCAGCACTTTGTGATGGGCCTGGAGGGATGTGAGGCCCCTCTGTGGGCAATGCTGAGGGCCACCAGTGGGACTGGGAGCTACAGCCCTGCTTGCCACACTGACAATGGACAAGTGAGACAGATTCCCTCTTCTCCTCTTCGAGGGGAGTGCATGGTACATCCACAGAGGACATGATTCCTGCCAACCCTACTGAGAGGTGAGGGTGTTCAGGAGTTTGTGGTGGCACCTGAAAAACAAGCCATTTTTATGCTAGGAGGAAGAGACAGCCACTTTGCAAAGTCTCAGTTTGTAAGACAGCTTCAGGGCCACCACTGCAATACCAGCTCTCAGGTGAAAGCAGAGACCTGGAAACAGGTAGTCTGGCTGGGCTGGGAAGAGGGTACATGGAGATCAGGACTCATCACAGCTTGCTCTGGGAAGAAAGCTGAAAGTCTTACCATCATGATAGAAATAAAAGCCTCATCTTACGTTGTGAAGAAAACAAGGCAAAAATATCCCACACTCAACACAGGTCTGTAGGATCTGAGCGGGCTTCTCCAAGGAAAACTCTCCTATTTCTCCCTCACACACACCCCATACCCAGCCATGGGCCCTGCTGCCCAACCCACTGTCAGGGCACAGGACAGCAGGGCAGCAAAAAGGGAGGTCAGCACAAGCATGACTTGTTGGTGGCAAGCTGGGGAGGCAACACAAACAGTAGGTGTACAAGAAAATCTACCAATGTTCTTGAAGATTGGGCAAAATCCCACTCTTTTTTCAGGGCTCTGGCTGCCTCCTCCTTTCCAGTCTTGAAGTGTCTCCATTGAGATGCTGAGCAATCCAAACTGTTTCTCTTCTCCTTTGGTGGCTGGGGTTTGAATTTAGGTGGGTGAAGCTCATCTCTGGAAAATAAGATAACTATGAACAGGGACCTGCAGTGGGAGGGAGAGACACCTGCACAAGCAGCTCCTGGTCAGGATGCAGCCCC
>NW_024528632.1:0-848 GCF_017590135.1 Pyrgilauda ruficollis | reverse complement strand
AAACTTGCCCTAAACCAGGACACCAGTTTTCATAAAGAGAAAGTGTTGCAGCAGAATAAATGAGAAATAATAATAATAAAACTAACTGGATAATAAGGAAGTTGGGCTGGGAAACCAAATGAAATTACATCTGTGTTGAAAGTGACAGTAAAACCTTTATTAACTTAGGTGAAATTCTGTTGGTAGAAATTCTTTGATATTTTACTGGTATACCACAAGGCCCCCTGAGACAGTCACCACCATTCCTGCTATCATCAAGTACCAGTTGAGAGCAAGGATGAGGCCAGGCCCTGGCTCCAGCAGTCCAAGGTGCGGTCTGCCCTACGGAGTACTCTATTCTCAGGTCCCAGTTCAGGAAAGCTCTGATTGCTAGGGTGCCTGTAATTTGGTAACACTGGAGAAGTAAAGAAACAAAAGTGGGCTGCAAACCAAAGCAAAATATTTCTGCCTTAAATAGCTTGAAGCTCCTTTCCCCCCTCTTCTCACTATTACTGCTAAGCCTAAGACACTCTGCAGGCTTTCTATTTTTGCTGGATTTCACCAGGACATAATATTTGTCCTGCAAAGCCCATATTTTGCATACTTTGCCTCTTTTCTTAGGTTACAGGTTTCAACTATTTTCAGTCCAAATCTCTGAAAGGAAAGCCCACTACATAACCTAAAACTGGAGGACTATCTTTAACAGGAACCACATTGTTTTCTGAGGCTTGCCACGACACCCCGCCGCTCCTGCTGCAGCTGCGGAGTTTCTGTCACACTTCGTATGCTACCCCAGGTGTGCTCACCTCTGCTGTTCTAGCCACTGCTCCAAGGTTCCTGTCTATCCTGGGGTGACTTTATGATGCTGA
>NW_024528631.1:0-848 GCF_017590135.1 Pyrgilauda ruficollis | reverse complement strand
AAAAAAAAACATCCAAAAGAGAGATTTTGAAACTGTGATCAAACTCTTATGTAGATTTTCACCAAATTCAGAGGATCAATTTCATAATTGCTTAGGGCAAGTGAACTATCCCACAAGCACTGCTGTGGGATTCCAGGTGGAAACAACTGAGCAGGATAAGGGCGCAAATGCACTTTCCAATGCCATGAAAAATCTAGAGAAAAGCTGAAGTGGATGGATTCCAAAATATTTCAAAGAGGCAAACTCTTGAGTCCAGACATCTGAGAAAGTAATTGATGATTAGGGCATGAATGTCAGCCTGAAAAACAGTTATTGACACACCTCGGAGTCTGGGACAACTTAACTAAGAGGGGGAAATTGCTTTACAAGAAGAAAGGCACAGAAGTGTGATGAAATGTGCAATTTTACTTGGTAGTTTTTGGGTTGACAATTTAAAAGACCCATTAATTCCTCTTGCAATTAGTTTCAGAATGTCTCCATCAGCAGACATCAATATCTGCAGTGCAGGTGTCTGGCCACAGAGGAGACCCTCAGGCACCCACTTACAATGGGATGATGTGCTCTGGCATGATTTTCATCTCCACTGATCATAAAGGGAGTGAAAATTTCTGAGAGCTACAGCCATCACAAGTGTAAGCAACTTCAGACTAGGGCAGAAGAAAGTTAGGCAGGAGTTAAGTGGACTGAAAGATTTTACAGTGGCAGCCTTTGGAACTGTTTTTTCACATACCAAAATGCTTCAACAGTTCATGAAGAAAGCAAGGAAGAGGAGCTTGTTTCATGGTCTGTAGGATTTGCTGATTTGAGTTATTCCTTCATTAAAAATCAGGCTCTCCATGCTGCAGCCT
>NW_024528630.1:0-848 GCF_017590135.1 Pyrgilauda ruficollis | reverse complement strand
CTCTGTCCCTCCCACCCCTTCTGATAATGGAGGGACATTAAGGAGAGATTATAAATTGAAAATAAAAATTTTACTAAAATTACAATAACGACAGCAGTAAGTACACAAACCATAGCAAAAAGTACAGAAAAAGAAGGTGTCTTATGCACAAAAGGGCACTCACTACTGGGAACAGAGCAAGACACTTTAAGACAGTGGCTAGTGTGGTCTCCAAACAGGGGCAATATGGTGGGGAGAGCTTCCCTGGATTAATGTTTTCCCCCATCCACACCCTCCAGCCCAAAGCCAATGAAAATCTGTGACAAAACAAAGCCTATAAGCTAGTTCATCCAAATAAAGGGGCTCTGCAGCTGCTGGCCGAGCTCAGTCCTCTGTGATTGCTCGAAATACCACCTCCAACTCTACAACTCCAACTCTGCCACTCTGAGCTGTCTGCTTTAACTCTGTAACTCCATAGCAGTGCTCTGGGTGGAAAACAGGAAGACGGAATAAAGCCAGCAGGCAGCAGAAGGGCCCAAGTACACTAGGGTTTGAGAGGGTAGTCCTCTGCACTGCAGTGACCTAGGCAAGAATGACAAGCTTCCCATTTCTGGTCCCAGCATTTTCTGCTGAAACCAGGCCCCCCAGCAATGACATGACTGGAATAAACAGCATTAAAATCTCCACTGCCTTTTTTCTGTAACCAGGACAGTGGGGGAGCCCTGGGGGGCGTCCTGGAGATGTCTGAATGCCTCCCTGCTCATGGGAAGTGATGATTGAATCCTCTGTTTTGTTTTGCTTGCATGCATGGCTTTAGCTTTACCTGTTAAAATGTCTTTATCTCCACCAATGAGTTTTCTCACTTTTAC
>NW_024528629.1:0-848 GCF_017590135.1 Pyrgilauda ruficollis | reverse complement strand
TTCTTGAAATGAAGGTAATTCTACAAGTAAGTTTCCTTCACTCAATTCATTTAGCAACAGTATTCTTTAAATAATACATCTCCCTCTCTTCTCAAATCCAGTAAAAAAGGACAGGACAGCAAAAGTCATCATTGTAACTTGCCATACACTGTTGTGTTGTAAAACTACACACCTTCTGGAGCTGCATTTTTTTTTTAAATGGTTAAGATCCCACACAAAATCAAAAAGCAAAGAGCTTAAGTAATCATCAATAGTGCAAAACATGGGTTTATACTAAATGTTAAATTTAAGTGACTCTGTTACTGAGAAAGGAGAGCAACACAGGACATTCCTGCAGTATAGGAAGGGAAATTAAGAATAGAGCTTCCAGCCCTGGCTTGACTGCTCAGTGGCAAACTACAACTAGCTAAAATGACAGAAGGCCCCCAAAATGGCTTACAACAGACTTCTGATGAACTACCTCACCAAAATCAACACACACTAAAGGAAGAATATTGTCAAGACAATTTACCAATAAAGACAAGACTCTAGGATCATCTTAATGAGAGAAGTCTTACACATTATTTCTACATTCCTATTTGGAGAAAAAAAAAATCCTGTGTAGAATCTTAGAAGTAGCAATATTGAGTTGTTATGTAGTTACAGAGTGTGATCGCAGCCATCCAGCCCCATGCTGGAAACCACTAGCAAGAAGACCCAAAAATCAGAGCAGATGAAAGTATCCCTAACTCAGAGCTTCTCCAGGGACATTCAGGACTTGCAGCTTGTCCTCTGAGCAACCTAATCTAATTGAAGATGTCCCCTGCAGAGGGCTGAGCTTTGTGAACTTTAAAGGTCCCTTCCAACCC
>NW_024528628.1:0-836 GCF_017590135.1 Pyrgilauda ruficollis | reverse complement strand
TTTTTTTCTTTTTTTTTTTAATTATTTTTTGCATTTTTCCTTCCAAGGCAATTTTTTTATTATTTTTTGGGGGGTTTTCTTTGTATTTTTCCTTCCCAGGAGATGTTTTCTTGGATTTTTTTCCCATCTGACCTCATTCCCCCCCCCTCTTTTTGGACATCCAGGGCTCAGGATGTCCCCCTGTCCCTTCCCTGTGGACAAAAGCATGAGTTTATTTTTCTCCATGTGCAAAGAAAATAAACCTGGGATTTATGTGGGGATAGCAAAGCAGGGAATGACCTTAAAGGACCTTAAAGATCACCTCCTTCCACGTCCCCGTGCTTCCATTCCAAATTAAGACAATTTACAAATTCCTGTCGAAGGCAGGGAATATCTTTTTTTCCGGCGGAGGGAAAAAAAAAATTAAAAAATTGAAAAAATTTTAAAAAAAGAAAGAAAAATTTTTAAAAAAGAAAGAAAATTTTTTAAAAAAGAAAGAAAAAAAGATGGAGCGATTGAAGTGGGTTTTTTTTTGTTGTTTTGACAGCTTCTGAAAGCCACCATTGATTTCACAAGCGCTGCAATGTTTCAGTTAAACATTTTCCAGGCTGAATATTCTCCCTTTCCCTTTGAAGCGCTGCATTCCTCGTGAAAAGTTTGACTCAGCTCAGAAAGTGGGGGTGTGGTGGGAAAAACAAGCCCAGGAAAAATGGAAATGAGCTGCTCCGGGCTGAATCCCGAGATTCCCCCACTCCTCCTTGGTGGAAAACCAGGAATTCCTCCTGGCTGTGTGCAGCCGAGCCTGTGTTTATCCCAGGATTTAACCCCGGATTTAATCCCGGATTTAATCCCGGATT
>NW_024528627.1:0-848 GCF_017590135.1 Pyrgilauda ruficollis | reverse complement strand
AACTGACTTTTTCTGAAGGAAAAGTACAAATGAAAAACAGAAACAAAGGGGAGTATTGAAAAACTTGTAATTAGTCTTTCAATCCATACTCTCAAGTCTCTGAATGTTTCTCTTTAATTAGTCTGTCTTTCAATTTCTTTCAGGTTTTGATGAAAGAGATAAGCATAGGCAAGGCTATACTGAACAGAAACCATTTTTGAAACATGTCTGAGGTGTTCATAATATTAGTTAGAGTTTTCTGTGTATCTTGTAGTTTTTTATATTATCTTTGTTCAATTCAGCCAAAAGAAAGGGAAGACACAATAAACATTCTTGTGCAGAAAATGAATTGCTGTGTCTCAAACATGATGATATAGTCACTGAATTCTACCAGCTAGTCTCTGCTACTGCCATATTGATTAGAAATCCATTGAAAAAAAATCATGTGCTTAATATATCATCAGCCATTTTCTATACAGAGCAAAACTTAAATAGATATTAAGGTAAACATTGATTGAATCTTTTGACTTATTGCCAAATATCAATAATGAAAATATACTATACAAAGTAAATAAAAGAGAATAAATAAATAGCTCAGAGGATACTCATGCTTTGATTCATTTCCTGTATTTTTATAAGACAAGAATAAGAGTAATATGCTGCTGATCAGAGAATCAATATATATTATAATGAATATCATCTCTATCCAGTATTTCAGGTATATCCAATGAACACTTGTTACAGAATGGTTTGCATATTCCTAAGTACCAGGTTAAGAGCTTTGGAACTATTATTGTAAAAGATAAACCTGAACAGTGATTGTTGTAATTAGAATGTGTTTTATTAATGACTGACAAATTATACCAATA
>NW_024528626.1:0-848 GCF_017590135.1 Pyrgilauda ruficollis | reverse complement strand
CCTGCTCATGGGTGTCATTGTGGCCTGTCACTGGTGGCACCGTGTGGGTGGGTGATAATGGGGGCACAGGGGTCCCAGGGAGCTGTAGAGGCCCCCAGAGCTGGGGAGTGATAGTGCAGCACCCACTGCCCTGAACTGGGAGCTTTGCTGGGAGTCTTCAAGGTTTGGTGGAGGGTCCTGCAGGGATGTTGGGGGTTCTTTCTAGATACCTGGGGGTGTTTGAGGGAGTCTCTGTTTTTGCTGGGCTTTGGGATCTTGAGGCTGATTTGGCCAGGGGCACTGAGGAGGTTCATGAATTCTTGGAGTCTTCAGGGCTGCTTGGAAGTCCTGTGAGGAATTGAGAGTCCCATGGGGACTCAGGAATCCTGAGAGGGGTCAGTGCCCTGGGACCCCGCAGTCACCCCTCCCCTCGTTCCTCTGCAGCTGCCAGGAATCACCAGGAAAGGTGAGTGGGGGGCTCAAACCACCCTCTTCCCTTTTACCCCAAGCCCCAAGACCTCCCATTCCCTCCTACATATTCCCTTTATTCCCTCAGGCCCCCCTCGGAACCCACAGCAACCCCAGAGGAGGGGGAGGTGCTGTACACCCATGTTGTCGTCACCAAGAAGGCAGGGGGTGAGTACAGGGGGGACACACGCAAAGGGACACATCACCCACAAGTGTCACCCCACCCAGATCCCACAGCCTGTGTCTCTTGCAGCATCCCCCCGTGCCACCACACTCCAGGATCCCCAGGTGACCTATGCGGAGCTGCCAGGACCCCACGTGCGACCACGGGAATCCAGTGACATCGACAGGAATATGCTGTGACACTGGGGGGCACTGGGGCCACTGGGAGTCCCCACCCA
>NW_024528625.1:0-849 GCF_017590135.1 Pyrgilauda ruficollis | reverse complement strand
CCCCAAATTTCCTCACCTGAGCTCCAACCACGCCCGGGGGGCCGGGGGGGCCCGGCTTGCCTTGGAAACCCTGCGGAAAAACCAAAATTTTGGGGGAAAACCGGCAAATTTTGGGAAAATTCGGGAATTTTGGGGACGAAATGGGAATTTTGGGGGGAATTTGGGATTTTTGGGGGGAATTTTGGAGGGGATTTTTGGGATTAAAAAGGGAATTTTTGGGAAAAAGGGAATTTGGGAAATTTGGGATTTTTGGGGGAAAGGGGGAATTTGGGATTTTGGAGAAAAAAGGGAAATTTGAGGGGAATTTTGGGGATTTTGGGGAAAATTTAGGATTTTTTGGGGGAATTTGGGAGATTTTGGGGAGAATTTGGGGGAAAGGAAGAATTTGGGAGATTTTGGGAGGATTTTGGGTTTTTTGGGGGGTCTGGAGGAGGTTTTGGAGGAAAAATTTGGGAGTTTTTGGGAAATTTGGGATTTTTCGGGGGTTCAAGGAGGGATTTTTGGGGGGATTTTGGGAGAATTTGGGGGATTTTGGGGTTCAGGGATTTTTGGGACGTTCTGGAGGAAATTTTGGGGGTTTGTGGGGCAGAAATTTGGGATTTTTGGGGGAAAATTCAATTTTTGGGGGGAAATTTGGGAATTTGGGGGGATTTTGGGGAGGATTTGGGGGGAATTTTGGGGGATTTTGGGGGAATTTTGGGAGGACTTTGGGGGGTTGGGGGGGAGTTGTGGGGGTTTTTGGGGGGAATTTTGGGAGGATTTTGGGGATTTTGTGGGGAGGATTTTTAGGGGTTTGGGGGGGTTTTGGGGAAGAATTTTTTTGGAATTTTGGGGAGGATTTTAGGGGAA
>NW_024528624.1:0-849 GCF_017590135.1 Pyrgilauda ruficollis | reverse complement strand
GGCTGAAAGCAGAGCATGAATGGCTCTGAATGAATAGTTCTGTAAAGGCAAGAGCTGTCTAGAGCACAGCCTTGGGTTCTGTACTAGGCACAAGAATTCCTGCACACCTCTCTGTTTTGGGGATGCAACCTGTAGAGGTTCCCATTAGTTGGGAAGTAGAGGAAAGTGAGCCATTGGATACTCTCAGAGGAATAAATGTTCCTGATCAGCTTTCCCTGGGAAATTCTGTGCTTTCTGAGGCACCAGGGTTTTGTAAGATCCTTTGGTCTGACAGCCAGAAGAACAAGCAAAGCGTAAGGCCATAGAGGGACTGCCAGCACTCATTTGCATTCCCTTTTCCTTCTTCCTCCTCTCCCTGCAGGAAGGAAATGCCCTGTCCCCAGTCTCAAACACTCTCCAGGTCACACCGGTGCTATTCTGGATTTGTAAACCTCCACTTCCATTCCTGGATCCCATCTGGAATTCTCACCTCTCTGCCTTAATATTTCAGGGATTCACTCCGAGGCACAGGCTGTGTTTGCCCTGCACCGGGCGGGATAACCAGCCCAAGATCCGGCTCGTTTCCATTGCTAGCCACCAGCGAGCTCCCGAGTGTTTACTGCCCCGGCTTCCTCTCCTGATGGTTCGCAGACTAGCAGGTCATTAACTGCTGCAAGGGACCGGATTTTGGGGGATTAGCCTCGAATGTTTTCAACTCAGTCCACACAGGACTCATTCTGATGAGCATTTTGCTTTCGTCCCTCCTGTCACTCTTGGGCTTCTATCACAAGTGCTATTTTTGTGTGTGTCGTCGCAGGGTTTTTAAATTTTGTTCAGTTTTGGTGAAGTTCTGGGATGGATGGATGGATG
>NW_024528623.1:0-849 GCF_017590135.1 Pyrgilauda ruficollis | reverse complement strand
ATATATATATCAATGCAACCAAATCTGCAGCACTAAAGAAAGAGAAAGCTTTCTCAGACCTCTGTCAAATACATTTTTTTTAATACTGCTGCAAACAAATAATAATCCTTTGATTTTCCATCCTGAAAATTGCAAAGTTGCTGGCAGCTCCAGTAACTCTTCCAATTCCTATTGCCAGCTCTGCCAGTCTCTCATAAATCTCACTGGTCTTGTCCACCTCTGTCTCCAGGCTGTTCCTTGCCTCAGATTTTGCCAGAATAAATTCTGGTAATGTCACAAAACATCCCCCTGCTCCTGCCTGAGAAGGCCCCTGTTGTGGTGTTTAATTAGATGGTGATCTTTGCAGGAATGGAAATTTGAGGCAAAGAGGTGAAAAAAGGGTCACTGGTAATTTATTGTGTGTACCTGGGCTGAGTGAGCTGGTAACTGCAGCACTGTAAACCTGAATAATGAGTTGTGGAGGAGCATTGGAAGATTTGGAACTGCAGGTGAAAAAAGAGAGGAATCTGAATCCCTATCTTATTGAATCCTCTCAGGAAGTGTAAAACCAGGCCATCTGTCAAGAATTCCCATGGCATTACTGGTAAGGAAAGATATAATTCAAAAGCAGCCTCTGAGATGATTTTCTCTTGCTCCTTTGGGATCACTTAGAATCACAAAGTCCAAACACGTAAACTAAGATATTACTTTGGAGACTTTCACCTTTAAATTTTCTAAAATATTTGCATGTCGTCTCTCTTGGGCTTGCTGCAGAAAGGCTGATTGGCTCATATGTACCTTTCATATAACACAACATCAGTATCAGGAGCACACAGATTTTGAAATTATCACTGAATTATAGAATGGTTT
>NW_024528622.1:0-22104 GCF_017590135.1 Pyrgilauda ruficollis | reverse complement strand
TATGAATTCAGTGTGGGAACACTCTTCTTATTCCAGAGTACAAAGTGAAGGCTCTGTCATTTGCCAAATTCTTTTCTTACATAGAACCACTTAGTTAGGTCTCTCCTTCGCACCATAGCTTGTCTGCTCCAAAATTCCTATGCCCAAATTTGTCCTCTGTTCACTTTGACCAAGTTCTGCCATGACCACTCTGAAAGTCTGTGTGTGTGTGAGGACAGGATTGATCTGGGGGTTTTTCTGACAGCCCTGATAAATGCAGCCATTTTCACCAAAAGCCTTAATAAATTATATTCATCTTAATGTCTTTCAGGATGAGCTGGAATTATTTTTTAATACTCCATTCTGCTGTGCTCCAGTCCATTCTAACTTCACAGAGCATGAATAATGGGGCATCCTGGGAAAAGAACCCATCATCAGAATCAAAAGATGCCTCTGTTTAACTTTGTCACACCCCCTGAAATGTGCCCCTTTGTACCACCTTCTCACAATTCCCACTTGCTGAGAACTGTTCCTTTTCTTTCTTCTCCAAAGACCTTCCCCTGTGGAAAGGGATCTGGTCATAGTTCACATCTTGTGAATGTAAGATCCCTTGAAGCATTATTGTAAAAAGTATTTTTCAGGAAACAATTGTCTGTTTTGTTTGAAGCAGCTACGAGACTACTGAAGTATTTTCTGTAGTCAAACACCATATAAATCTCTTGGTTCAGTAGGATATTTTCTCTCTTCTGAAGTGTTTTGAGGAGATTAAAAGAGTGACAAACACAGAGCAGGAAAAACAAGTGCATTTGACAGTATTATACCCATCTGTCCTCTAGCACTAAGATGCAGCATTCTTCTTTAATGACATGAATAGAGGTGTGACAGATTCCTCTCAAGTCTGTCATCTGATCATTTTGAAAGAAAAAACATTAAGGGTCAGGGGATTTTTAATCTACTCACCAATTTTTTTTTTTTTTTCACTACCATGGGGATTCTGGTGTCTTCACCAAGATAATCCCACAAAAGAACCATGTGAGAGAAAAAGCAGCTCCCATGCCTCTCCCAGGAGGATGTCACTTCTCATCAGGCTGGAGTGCTGTTTCCTTCTCTGCCACCTTTGAATCATGGAGCTGTTCTGGCTCAAAATCAGCCCCAGGCGAGGGCAGGCCTCCAAAGCCTGCAGCCCTGCTCGGCTTGTTGGCACACAGTGTAAGAACTGGATGAGCCTCTGCTGTTCCCATAACTGATAAGTAATTTCTACAGGGATTGTCAGTGCATGATCTTTAATGAGTGCTGCTTATGGCACTATTCCTCACGGAACTTTGTGTGGAGGACATTATTACTACAGAAGACCATATTTAAAAACAACTACTCATGCTTTTCAAGGGAAAAGAAGTAAAACCTTTATTCCTAAATCAAGGAGATGAATTCTTACCCTCAGTGCATTAAGGAGGTGCTACTTTTAAAGTACATTATGTTACAACAAAATATGATACATTATGATATGAAAGTGCAGAGAAAGCTCAGCAGTGATTACAAAACAGTGAAGAACAGGATGCAAGAAATGATTGAAAAACATTATATTCTGAAGTTCGTAGAAGGCCACATTTTTTTTGCTATGGGGAGGTTACAATCTTGTCATGTTCCTGCTGATGTGATGACAAGAGCTCTTCATTTATTCTCTTGATAACTTGACACCTCCCTAATTGAAAACAAAATGGGACAAAATAAGAAGAACAATAAAATAGCAATGACAACAACAACCACCAAACAACAACAACCACCAAACAACAGAAACAAATACAGGAATTGGCTGGATGACCTTGCCCAAAGAACTACCATCCATGGGGAATGTTCAAGTGGCCGTCAGTCACAAACAGTTTTGTGACCCTCAAGGGTCTGTACTGGGGCCAAAAGCATTTCTTCAACTTTCATCAGCGTGTCATTGATAGTGGGAGCAAGTGCACCCTCAGCAAGTTCACAGCTGACACGAAGCTGTGTGGCCATCGGCGTGTGTGAGGGAAGGGATGCCAGCCACAGGCACCTGGCCAGACTTAGGGAGCGGGCCCATGTGAACCCCCACCAATCCCACCTGCACTTCTGTGTCCAGCTCTGGAGGCCCCAGCCCAGGAAACACATGGCCATGACAGAGCAGGCCCACAGGAGGCCCACCAAAGCCAGTCACAGGGCCTCAGGGTGTGCAGACAGGCTGAGAGAACAAATCCTCTGGAGACTGGAGAAGAGAAGCCTCGGGACAGGCCGGCCTGAGGCCTTCCCATACACAGCAGTGGGGGACTTTTAAGCAAAACAGAGATGTTTTACCAAGGCCTGCAGTGATAGGATGAAGAGGCCAGGTTTTAAACTGATTCAGGGTAGCTTCAGATTAGAGGAAGAAATTTGTTCTGGGGAGGGTGCTGGAGAGTGGGACAGGTTTCCCAGAGAGGCCGTGGATGTCCCACCCCTGGAAGTGTTTAAGGCCTGGTTGCGTGGGGCTTTGAGCAACCGGGTCTAGTGAGAGATGTCCCTGCCCATTTCAGGGTGGGGATGGAACTAGATAATTTTTAAATGTTCTTTCTAACCTAAATGATTCTTTGATTCTATGACTATGATCATAGAATGGACAAATCTATGCTTTCCACTGTATCCGTGCAAAAGGACCAAAAAATACAACTGAGATTGTCCTCATTCTTGCCCTCAACTCTACCAGGTCACTTCTCAAATACATCTCCCTGTTCTGCTTTTAAACAGACAGGTACTGAGACTTCTGCTCCTGTCACTGCATGTATGCTTCAGCCACAGGAAAAGTTACTAAAAAAAAGCATTTCCTGGTGGTTAGTTGAATTTATCCCATTTTTTGCAGATTGATCCCACTGTTGTCTGTAAGTCTGTAAATGTTTGATCAGATTTATCCCCTGCATCACTTAAAAAAAATTTATTATTATTTTCACTGCAGGGGTAAGCCCCTTCTCAATGGTTACACAAATGTGTGACATATCTGATATTTCCCTCATTTACTTTCTGAGCAACTTGTCCTTAATTCTCATCTTTTTCATGTGTTTGAAGAGGATTGTTAGAAGGAATTTCTCTGCTAGATAGCATTGATTTTATTTGAGTTTTGGAAAAACAATAAGAGAAAACCTATCATTTCTGATTTCTCAAGCCGGACTGCACAAAGCCTGTCAGAGCACCTGCAGAACAGCCACACCTGTGAGAAGAGGTTTAACCTGCATCCACTGATCCTTGACCAGTGAGTGAGCCCAGCCTTCCAGGGCCACTCTGACTCACCTTGGCTGTCCACACCAGACCACTCACCAAAACTGCATAGACCAAGGCTTTGCCACAGAGGATGAGGTAAGTGAGCTTCAGGGAATTTCCATACCGCAAGTACGACTCTGCAAGTCAAACACCATTTGTGTATTCAGTTTTCATCACCATCATTACAAGGTGCCGGTTTGAATGGAGCTTTCATCAAATGACAACACTTGACATCTTTAGCAACATAACTGAAGCATTAAAGAAGTTCTTGAAAATCAGGAGTGTGTGCAAATATGTATACAAAGAGGAAAGAAATGTAATTTGCAATATGGATGTCCTCCATACATGACAGCAGTGTGGAGTGGAATGTGACTTCTCATGGGAATTGTTCTGAATTTGATACTGAGAAACGGTCAGAATATCATATACTGAACCTTGATATCAGAATCACTTGGATAAGTATGGATCATTTATTTCCTTACTGAGCAAGAATATTGCCAATGGAAGTCAGTTTCTAGGACTGGAGGAGGCGATAAAGAGTAAATTACAGTCTACAGGAAGGTACCATGATTTCTTCAATTTTCAAAATGGAATCATATGGGAGAGCTGAACCCCAAAGCTGAGCTACATACAATATGCACAAACAGCCCTACAAAAATTTTTTCTCTTTTCTTTAAATATGACATACAAATCACTTACAGGAGAAAGAAGAAGCTATTCCTACAGCAGATATCTCCCCCACATTGTATTTAATGTCAGTAAAACTGGCATTAAAATACACCCTGATAATCGCCTGAGAGAAGAGGCAAAATTCCCTTTATGTGAGAAGCCACACGTACCTTCTGTGAGTGCACAACCTGAAAGACAAAAATGAACTGAAAGTCATGTTTCTCTTCAGAGCAAACAGAATACAGATTTTAGAAGTTTCAGTTTATAAAACACTGCCTCATTCTTCCTACTACAACTAGGTGTTTTATGATTCTGTGCAATTTACTCTACTACAGAGATTTCTCAGTGGGAAGCCTTAGAAACACAAGAGATGTAGAATGGTAACACAGGGACAAAGGCCCAGGAATGGGAAGAGACATACACTAATTCCTAGATATTTAGGAATGTATTTGTGCCAGAAGAACGCCTTGTATGGAAGCTATATATAGAAGTGCTACCTATCCTAACACCTGCTCTTTAGATTTGTGACTTCTATCTTATACAGCATGGCAAGAGATGTTTTTTACTCACCAGCATCACCATGGATAAATTTGTTTACTGATGCTGTTGTTCCATTCTGAAAAAAATTGGCAACACACTCGAAGCGATTCAGAGGGTTGAACCATTCCCAGGCTGGCATCCTCAGTCGGCTGGTCAGTGAGTAGGTGCCCCCATTCTGTGTGGAGGACTCGTCTGTGCCCACCCCTTCGGTCCTTTTCACACCATTCACCCTCCACACCAGAGTCAGGTGGTCAGGGTAGAAACCAGAGGCCAGGCACACCAGCGTGGCCTTGCTCTTCTGCTGGATCTCCTGCTTTGATGGGGAAAAGATGGCCACAGCTGGAGGTATGATTTCATCATTCTTCCCTGAAACACAAAGCAACATGGTCCAGAGCCTCCATCCCTGTGTTCTGTCAGAATGCCCTGGAAATGGTCCTGAGTTTGTGTCATGTTACTCCTGAAATACCTGGCCTTTTAACTGCTGTCTATAGGACAATTAGTGTACGTTGGCTATGACACACCAGGAAAGTGGAAGGATTTCTTTTCACTCATCACACAGAAACACAAGTGGTCTGGCCACAGAAATGCACAAGCACATTAATTTCTTGTATTGCCTCTGTCAGTGGAATACAAAGCTGCAAAGAAATGGAGCAAAGAGATGGGCAGAAAAGTCCCAGTTTTGCTGTAAGTAAGGCCTGTATTTGTAACACTTCATTAATAGATAAGGGCATCTCTTTTAAGGCACAAACATCTTCAGCAAACTGAGTTACATTCCTGGGGAAGGAGTTAAGATATGGTGGTCACTTCAGAGTTTAGAATTATACTGTCATGGGATACCCTACTTGAGATCCCATCTACGAGATGACCCGGAAGGAAGGAAACAAGGAAGGAGCTGATCCTTCTCAATGTCTGAATTGAAAAACAATTGAGGCGGTAACATGAATCTGCCAGGGACAGGTTTCCCAGTTTTGCTGTAAGTAAGGCCTGTATTTGTAACACTTCATTAATAGATAAGGGCATCTCTTTTAAGGCACAAACATCTTCAGCAAACTGAGTTACATTCCTGGGGAAGGAGTTAAGATATGGTGGTCACTTCAGAGTTTAGAATTATACTGTCATGGGATACCCTACTTGAGATCCCATCTACGAGATGGCCTGGAAGGAAGGAAACAAGGGAGGAGCTGATCCTTCTCACTGTCTGAATTGAAAAACAATTGAGGCGGTAACATGAATCTGCCAGGGACAGGTTTTGCCTTGGATCTTAACCAATCCATTTTTAAGAACATGCAACATTTGTATGAAGGCACTATGAATTGTGAACGTTCTTCCTGGCCACTCTCTCCTTTGCAGAGGAAGAGAGGTAGCAGAATGAGCAGAAATCATTATCTTGCAGAGATCTTGTCTCCTAAGCCCTCGTGTTTGCATTCCAATGATGCCTTAATTGTGACCACCAGTGCTGACTCTGCCAGGATCCCTGGGCTGCTTCTGTATCAGCTTGTACAGACTTTAGATGTCCTGAATATTCAATAGAGATAACTGCCTGGAGGGTTTAGCACTGCTCTGCTTTCCTTTTAGTGGGTATGAAGAGAGGTTGATCGCTTCTACTTCTCCCTTCCAGCACTTGGAATTATGATTTTTTTTCCTATCTTAGAGGTATCTCTGACAAATTCTTTGGCTTATAGCCTTAACGGCTGATGAGTGAAGGGATGGAAATGGACAGGAGGACAAAAGAAATTATTAAAACCTATAGCATAATGCCACATTAAAAAAAAATAGAAGGAGGCAGGTAAAAAGGGAGACAGAAAGAATGATTAAACTACTGGAAAGAAAAATAAAATGAGGTGGTTAGAAATGGAATAAGGAGACTGTTAAAAGGCAGAATTGGAAAAAGTGCCTGATCAACAGCTCAATGTGTCTAGTCTTCTATATTGGTCATTTTCATTCCCAACCTCTATAATATTTCCTTGGAGAATGAGAGGAAACAAAATTATTTGTTCCTTTCTCCCGTCATGAATTTCCCAGAAATAAAAGACAAAGAATGCAGACAAAGAGATCTCAAAATATTTGCCTGCAAATTCCACAGTTTCATAGTAGGACATCATTTAATAAGCAAACAGTAAAGCATTAATCCTGCTCTCATGGTGGCATGAAAAATTGTCGTTATTAAGCTTTTAATTAAGAATATTCTTGTCCCCTAACCAGTATCACATAGATCACACAGATCTGTCTTCTTACTTACCTATCACCGTAAGTTTTGTCCCACTGCCAAAGAACAACTGCTCATTATTCACACCATTTTGCAGCTGCAGAAAAACCTCTCCTCTACTCCCAGATCTCTGAGCCAAGCCTGTGGACTAACCCTCCTCTTGTGTGGTATCAGCAAAAGAAGAAACACAAAGTACTCAGGTCTCTTAAAAAAACAAGTCAGTAATGGAACATCCCAAGTCTGTGTGTCTAAACAGCTGTGATCAACATCAGGAATGTCCTGTCCAGAGCCCTTTTACTTCAGGCGTAGGTGAAGCAGTTGTTGGAGGTTCCACCATTTCATTAGAGGACATTTATCTATTAATCTAGGTGTCATATTAGAATATTAGAAAATATTTTCCGCATGCAGACTGAGGAATTTCGTTTTCTCAGCTAAACAGACACATTTCCTTTAAATTTTGTTCCACATTTAAAATATTTTTCACTTATAAAATAAATGCTTTTTTTTTTTTAATGTGCAAAATAATTTTTAATATATCTCCAGTGTCCTGGTCCACTCTGCCCTTTGCAGAAGTCCCTAAACTTGCCACCTTTCCCTTTCTGTTGCCTTTTCCCTTTCTCTGGAAGGCTTTCCTTGAAAGGAAGTCTCTGCTTTTATTCTCTGTCCTCCCTTGGTGATGATTATTCAAGTTTGCTGCATAAATGCCTATGGTCACTGAGGGGTCAGCATATTCATTTTTAGCAGCTCAGGCACCTCAGATAAACTTTGGATTTCAAAAAATATGCTTATCATTTTTTTTCCTATGGAGACTGAATTTCACTGCTTATTAACAATTTATTCTGTAGTGGCACAACAAGGTACAGATATCTTCGAACTCCAGGAGCAGCACAAGGAGTAGAAGAGATCACCATCATTTATCAGTGTCTGAGCAGCAGCCTTCTTCTCCCCAGATTTGGACAATCCAAATCCACAAATGTGGCTCAGAAAGAAACATTCTCTGAGTGTTCCTTCCCCTTGAAATTAATCATATATTCTTCTCCTGTGGTTATCAGTGGCTGTTTAGCATCTATTCTGAAATAGTAAGACCGCTGTTCTTAATGATCTTTGTATCACCATCCTGGTAAGCATGTTCAGTGGAAAGAAACTGGCTGTGCTGTGGAGGGCTACTTTCTATAACAAGAAGCGCTTAAAAAGCTGCAGAGAGGTTTTAGAATTGCTTATTATAAAGTTGAGCATTTATATTTGCCTTCTGTTTTATCAACCAAAAATGCTAGCATACATGTTTTTCCCAGTTATCTGAGACAACACATTCTTTAATTCACTCTGCGAGGATCCAGGGTACTTTGAGTTTGTATCATCCTGATTTTGTTTCCTAGACCTCACCAAAGTGTAACTGTAAGTCAGTTCTTTCCAGACAGATAGACAGCTCTTCACTGACTTGTCCTTAATCATCTCTAGACCCAGCTGAACCAGCCTTATAGATAGTGTTTTTGGGGAATTTTTCATGTGTTGATTCAGTAGGACAATTTTTTTTATGTCATGCACACATTATTTGTCCCACTCCTTATCATCATTCTCCCTAGGGACAGTTTTTTCTTTACTGAAAACACATTCTTTCCATTCTCCAAAATGAAAGGTGTGTCCCTACCTAGAGGACCCAACTTATTCTATTCTCTGAAGTAGACAGGGTTACTAGCACACCAGGAATACCAGTTTAATAATGAAACAGCATATAATAATGAAATTCTATAAAGAGAAGACATGGCATTTGAAGTGAATTAAAAGAGGAAACAAAAATTTCTTACCTATAACTGTAAGTTTTGTGCCACTGCCAAAAGAGAACCCAGTGGTGTACACAGTGACAAAGTAATGTATCATAAACTAAGAGAAGGCATGTACTGTAGCTGCCTCACTATAAGCAAAGCCTAAGAAAACATTTCTACATTTGGAATTCTAAAGTTCACTCAATGTCTGTCTAAAGGGATATGGCAGAAAACCAACTTGAAATCAGTTGTATATTCTGTAGAATTCATAAAAGCATTTTCCAAATTTGTTTGATATGTTGTCTACACTTCAACTTAATTTGTTTCTGCAACCTTTCTCCAATGTCCATATTGCATCTTTGATTTTATCTGCTATTCTCATTTTTCAGATCTCAAACACAAGCAGACACACCAAAGTCTGTCAATGTCTAGGAACTGAACTTTTCTAGACCTAGAACTTCCTCACTGTGAGTCTTAAATTCCAAGCATTGTGACGCCTTCTTTTCTGTAACTTGTTAAGTTAATAATCGAATGAATCATGCTTTGTTGTTTTCATAGTCAAATGCAGGTGGTTCACCTTTGGCAGCAGACCAAAACAAAGACGATTGTTTTCCCTTCCATGGCAGGCCAGCTGACTTGAATAGACTTTCAGGATCCTGTTCATTTTTCTGATTGGTTAAAATAATCCACACAAGGAGAGCCCAGAAGAATCTCTTGACTGGTCCCAGACAAACCCTTCATAGCCATTCGGAAGAACTGCATTGAGACAGCGGGGATAGGGATTACAGGCAACCTTTGTTCTCACAGGCATGAGGCAGTCAACAGATATTGCAGGATTATTTAAGAGAGAAAAGCCCAAGTCATTTTATATAGTGCCTCTGAGAGATACCTGCTACATGTCAGAATTCTTTTTTGTAACACTTGTATCACTTTAAGAAAGAGCCATTTTGTCATCTATTGCAAACATCAGTAAATCTGGAAACAATAGCAATTCCAGCTTTGCATGGTTGATTTGCTTTAGGTGCATCTGCAGTCACAGTCTGGATTGGTAAAATTTAATTTCAATACCTCAGAATTTCCTAGCTTGCTTGCCAGGGAGGGCAGGCTCAGTTCTCAGATGATGAAAGTAAGTCCCAGGATACAAGGTCTGTTAAGACAAACCAAGGCAGAGCACACTTGCTCTGCTGCAGGACCCTGTGCAGCTGCCTTACCACGCTCTGCCTCAAGGCTCATGCACCCATGGGTTTTTGTAAAGGCTTCCTGGGGAATGTATCATCGTGGATCCCCCTGTCCCCACAATGATACAATCTCCTACAAAAACAATCCCACCCATGACTCCACCCCCTGTTTATTGTCAGCTAGGAATGACTCTCATGATTACCTCTTCTGGCTTGGACTGTGGTACAGTTAATTTCCTTCACAGTAGCTACAGAGAGGTTGTGCTTTGGGCTTGTTCTGCAAATACTGTTGACAAGACAGAAATGTTTTTGTTATTGCTAAAGTGCTTACACAGCATTCAAGGGCATTTCTGCTTCTCATACCACCATGCTGGCAAGGAGGCTGGTGGTGCATGGGAACTTGGGAGGAGGGACAGCAGGGAGAGCTGATCACAACTGATCCAAGGGATATTCCATATCTCATGGTGCCATGTTCAGTATGTGAAAGGGGCAAGTGGGGGGAGGAAGAAGGAAGAGAACTGTTATGTGGGATGGGGCCCTGCCATCCTGGGAATGACTGAACACCAGACTGCCCATGGGAAGTGGGGAATGAATTCCTTGTTATCATTTGCTCGTGTGCACAGTTTTTGCTTTACCTCTTAAACTGTCTTTATCTCAAGCCACGAGTTTTTCACTTGTGCTTTTCCGATTCTCTCCCCAGTCGTGCTGGTGGGGAGGGAGCCACCAGCTGCGTGGGGCTTGATCCTGGCTGGGGCTAAACCATGATAGAACCACAGACCACATCCTTCCTTTGCCATTGCTGTTTCTATGTGATAGTCCAATTACCTCTCAGTGTATCCATTATCCCTCAATTTATAATCTCAAGATGTTTTGCTTATACTCAAAAGGGTAACACTTCTTATTCTTTTATTGGTTGGCTTTAAATGCAGTAATTTTTCACTTGGTAGTGTCATGGGAGCCACCAGCTGCGTGGGGCTTGATCCTGGCTGGGGCTAAACCATGATAGAACCACAGACCACATCCTTCCTTTGCCATTGCTGTTTCTATGTGATAGTCCAATTACCTCTCAGTGTATCCATTGTCCCTCAATTTATAATCTCAAGATGTTTTGCTTATACTGAAAGGGTAACACTTCTATTATTGGTTGGCTTTAAATGCAGTAATTTTTCACTTGGTAGTGTGAAAAAGAAGCAGTGTTCATGCTGCTTTCCTTTCTACTCTTTCTCTCTTCTGCCCCCAGCACGACAAAAACTTCAAGCTCACAGTTTTCAAGTTTTGGTTTGCAATGAGAGTAATTTGCTTACTATGGGCTGGTGTTTGTCTGTAGCCTGGTGTTGCTTGAGAGCATCCTCCCAGGGCTTGTGACTCTGCCTATGAAAAGGCTTCATCTAGGGGTAAGAGCAAGCCTTCATTTTGCAGACTGTCTTAAAGGACCTGAACTGATGGGGAGAGGTAACAGGCTACCTTTATCTCTCCTCCTTTATATGTAAGTGGCGCAGTCTTGTCTCACAAATTTTTCGACACATAGTTACCCACCTAACCAAGTACCTGTAGTAAACCTGTTTTTCATATTGCTCTTTAATGGCTTCCTTTGAGTCTGTCTGGATATGAAGAATAGACTGTAAATCACAGGACAAAATCCCTCAAAAAAAGGTCATTCTACTAGGAAAATCACAAAATATTTTTTATATTATTTTCAGATATCAGAGAAGAGCCCATAATTTTTGATACGGCCTGTTTAGCTGCGAAGCGGTGTTAGTGTCCCAGAGAAGGGAATGAGAAGCATAGACTAAGGTGTAACATGTAGGATCAAGAGATAGGACTACAGAACACAAGGTATCGGGCTGGTCATCCTAGCATGCTTCTGGGTTGTTCTCTCTTGTATAACAGTGAACAGAGTAGTTAAGTCACTAATTATGTCTGTTTATATAGAACTTTTGTTTGTTTATATTGAATTTTTTGAAAAAAATACATTTAGGATTTTTTTTGGCTGTCACTGACTAAATAATAAAACTAATAGGAGAATATTATTTTCCTGCCTTGGAATTAGTATGCCAGTGGTCTCAAGACTATTTATTCAGGGTCTTAACCCATTGGACCAAAATTCATTTAAGATTATTCTGTCTGCATCTCCAGTCTAGAGCTCCATTAGTGTCCTTACTGACACTTACAGACTCTCTTCCATGAAGTGTCTTTCATTTAAAAAGACAGAAGTCATCTCTCTATTAGTTTTGAATGTGTATGTGGTGCTAGTAGCTCCTCAGGCCATATTCAAAAGGCAGTTTCCAAGACATGCCAGCAGAGACCAGTCTTGTTGCACCTTAACAATCCTTTGTAACCTGTTGAAAGAAAAGGACTTGCAGGCCATGAATTCAAATAAATACAAGGGACAGAACAAAGTGGAGGAGATCCTTGATTCTTATTTCCAAGTCTTTCATTGGAGGCTTTTTGACTCTTGGAGGCTGTGCTGCCTAAGACTTCAGACAAGGAAAAACAGGAATGTGTAACGAAGAAACATTTAGGGATATATTTTCTATCAATTATATTCTTTTTATGGGAGAATTTTACAGGAAACTACAGATTGCCTCAGTTATACCTGTCCGGCATTCTTTAGAGTTTACAGACGAAGCAGATACAAAGAAGCAGGACATACTACAGAGAACTCCCTGAGCTTTACAGATTGTTTAGAGACACTAGGACACTTTGCATAAACATCCAGTGCTTTTGACCACAACCCCATAAAGTTAAGCAACAGCTCTTCCTCGGGGCATATCTGTGCACTGAAAAGATATGATGGTGGAAGGAGGGATCTGATTAATAATTTGGCTTCGAAGACAGATGCGCTGCTCTATCTCTCTCCCATTCAAAATATCCTGCGTTCATTGCACCAGCCTCTATGTAGTCTTCTTTCTGCTCTTCCTCTGCCCCTCTCCTAACTGTCTCACATTTTCAAAGACTCCATTTCTCACTCAGAGAAGGTGGGGATTTTATCTTAGTGTTCAACCCCGTCACTACACTGTGCGATCGCTCGCAGCACAGAAATACGTGGCTTCATCCTGGGGTGTCACATTCTTGATTGTCATCAGAGAGTAATCAGTTTTCTGTCTGGTTACCTCAAACTTGGCCTCACTGTAACCATCCTCATAAAAGTTATCACTCCATGTACTACTGCTGACTATTAACTTCAAACTATTTCTTGGAGGCTGCAGGTACCAGTACATATAGGCAAAGTTACTGTAATTCTGGTAGCAGGAGATGGTCAAAGAATCTCCAGGTCTCTGAAGGATTTTTTCAGGCCACTGAGCAATGTAGGCTCCAATCCCAACACCTGCATTAATAAGAGATAACAAGAGAGTGAGGAGTAGGAGTACAGATGAAGGCCAAAGGGTGCTCTACCTCACAGTAGCCCTGCATGGCCTGGATGAGAGCCCTGCTGCAGACAGATCTGTTGTCTCTCACCAGGTAAAACAGCAAGCACAACAGCCAGCATGGCCCTCCAGCTCTCCCAGGACAGTGTGCTCTGGCTCACTGTGAGGTAAGAGATAGGAGAGACCAATGCTCCTCCCCTTGATCAGATTTGTCTGTCAAGCTTGGGCAGGGAAGAGAGAAGGGATTGTCTAGTTTTGATACTTTCTTTGATGAGCCAGTAAAATCAAAGCTAAATGTTCACGTGGCTCCAAGGTCTGCTTTAGCTTTTCCACAAGTCGGTGTTCTGAGCTCCTGACACAAATGTGGAATTTCTCCCAGACCAGTATATTGCTGGCTGAATGCTGAGCTGTCATTCCATGACTGAGAGGGTCTGGGTGTTGGAGGTCAGACCGGAACCTAGGATCAGTTGATTCATAAATGATTTTTTTAAATCCATTTATATAACTTGGGCCATCTTTGCAGAAGGATTTCCAGCAAATGTACAGCTGTACTGTTTCATTCTGAAGAGTTGTTCTTAATGTGTGGAGCACGGCATTTCACAATTGCGATCCTGTTAGTCAGAAGCAAAGACGATAGATCAAGATAGCAAAGGCACAAAAATTGTGTTTCATCATATCTTAATTTCTTCAGTTTTCCAGACAGGCATGCATATTCCCTGCTGGTTAATCTTCCTGGGAGCTCTAATTCACTTTTACAAAGAAGAAGGTATCTCCGCCAGCCGTTTTTTTCTCAAAACAAAAACCATAGTTAAACATAAACCTCATGAACACTCTGTTTGTTTCTAGCCTGCCAGAGACATCCTTCGTTATCCTATTCCATACATAGAATATATTCTCTTCTACTCTATACAGTTCTATATATAGGACCTATGCCACTCTCCATTCTTTTCTGAATATATAAGATTCAAAATTATTATTGCAACTGCTTCTTTTGTCCCTAGCACTTTTAATGTAATACACAAAATTAATTCCAATGGCCTTCAGTAATCCTGATATTGCATCTTGCAAACAATTGGGATAGTTCTGAGGTTCTATCTTTCTCTCTTTTTTCTCTTTTTGTCAATTTTTCTTTTTAAGGGCCTAGATGTGCACTGAAAAGATAAGACAGTTGAAGCAGGGATCTGGTTAATGATCTGAACAAATATGAGGACAAGCAATGAGACAAGAAGGAGAGTAGCTGTTCCACGAGAAACTTGTTAGAATAGTGGCTTTTTGTGACAACACAATTCAGCCTGGCCAAAAAGTACCTTATGGGAGAAAAATGTCCCTTAGAGATGGAAGAGGGAACTGCAACCACAGAATTCACAATGGCAATGAACTTAGAGATCTCTGTGGTTTGCTATTGCCACTTGTAAATTGCACAGCTGTGAGCACTCAATAGCTATCTCATTAAACTGCTCTATGTTGAAGGTGACTGATAAGTTTGTTATCACAAGGCCTAAAAATTGCTTTTGCCACTCAAAACTAAAAGTGCTCAGATGAGAAGTAAAAAGGATCCCTCCTCTGTTGTATTACCAGAGCTGGAAAAGTGGTTTGCAGTGCTTATGAAAAAGTCTGAGCTGGGACTGTAACATGATTTTCAGGAATGGGTAACTTCCTAAAGCAGAATTAAAAAAAATAACAAAAACAAACAAAAAACTAAAGAAAAAAAATCACCCCAAAGTCACCACCATAGTGTTTATATTTCTTCATGATTCCACCATGAACTAGTTTTCCTGAAAGTTTCTCAGGCAATTAGGATCAGCAGTAATAATTCAATAATTCCAGACAGCATCAGCGTGAACATGTTTTACAAAGATGATCTCTACAAAAAAGACCAGAGGCTGAAGAAAAACGGAACTCAGTATGTCTCTGCTATGTGAGAGACAACACTTTCCAAGTGCTTCCCTGCTGTTTGAGTGTAGCCTGACATGAACAAGGAGGAGATCATGGACCTGAGGGTGTTCTGAGCAGCAGAGGACCACTCCTTGAGAGCAAGGAGTGGTGTGTTACGTTTGCTGCTGAGCAGTCCTTGAAGTCAGGAGAATATTGGCTCCAAGGGTGTCACACATCTGGATTTCCCTAGCCCAGAGCAGTTTCGTTTCTTTCAGAGCACAGGTGTGTTTATGTAGTGTGGTTGATCAGGAGACTTGGATGCTGCCATGAAACTGAATGATCCATCTTGGTACTGCAGGAGTCTGCCAGCAATGCTGGTGAAGCGGAGCATGAGATTCTTTTACAGGACATGCTCCCAGCTGATTCCTGCTCCTTGCTCTCACCAGCTATTCTTATCACCTCCCACTCTTTTTCTTGCTGTGCTTATACAGTGTGTGTCACTTCAGCATATCCATATCCAGCTTTGCCACATCATGGAGCAGCACAGTACATTTGCTATCTGTGATAGCCAAGTGCTTCACATGCCATGCCCTCCACATGAGCACATGAGACAATCAATGGGTTCATGCTCAGTGGTAGGTATGCAGACTGTCAGGGCCACAGCCTAAAAACAGAACCCAAAATACACAGGGTATAGCCACACTTTCTTAAAAACACCTTTTGCTCTTTTGTGGGCTATTTGCCTTCCTTTGGAGAAAAGGTGAGTCCTAGGTTATGCAATAAAAACAGGAGCATGGACAGGCAATGGCAGGTGAGGGAACCCTAATAATACCCGACCCTCAGCTTTCCCAGGTCTATCACAGAAGAGCAAATAGTTCATCAAAAGTTCAGCTCTGCAAGCAATGGAGACAGAGGCACAATGGGGGGAAATTTCTGCCTTCAACTGTTTCTCACAAGTAACAGCAGCTCTTTGTGGTTTCTTTTCTCTGCCTATGAGGTTTTGCCCTGAAGGGATGCCTGGGTCCAGCTCAGAACTGTATGCATTCCTGTGGCAGGGAAGAAAGGGATCCTGCAATTAAGCAGTGTGTGGAGCAGGTGAATAAAATGCTGCAGTGCACACTGTGGCTTGTAAAGATGCCAAGAGACTGTTCCTTCCACAATGGCAGGTACGCCTGGTCCCCTGGGTATGTTTTCCTCCACTGTTACTGGCCCCATCCTCCCATGTCTTTAATCAGGGGTTGAGCTCTCCTCACACACCAATCAGTTTCACATAGGGCATCTCAGTTCTGTGTAGATCATGACTATGGGGAAGAACTTTGAATTCTCTGGCTGCTCTGTAGTTTTTTACTGGTGCTGTAGGAGAATCTGTGGGGAATTAGTGCCCTGGAACATGGCTGTGCATCTGGAATACTAATCATCAGAAATACCTGCTGCCTTATCTAACCATACCAGCCGTGCCTCAGTTCTCTGCGCTGATCTATGGGTTTGTATTTCTGAAGGTCTTTGCCTTCAAAAACAGAGTCTGCTGCACTGCTCTATCTCTCTCCCATTCAAAATACCCTGCGTCCATTGCCACAACCTCTTCGTAATCTTCTTTCTGCTCTTCCTCTGCCCCTCTCCTAACTGTCTCACATTTTCAAAGACTCCATTTCTCACTCAGAGAAGGTGGGGATTTTATCTTAGTGTTCAACGCCGTTGCTACACCGTGTGACCGCTCGTAGCACAGAAATACGTGGCTTCATCCTGGGGTGTCACATTCTTGATTGTCATCAGAGAGTAATTACTGCTCTCTCTGTATACTTCAAACTTGGCCTCAGAGTAACCATCCTCATAAGAGTTATACTTCCAAAATGTACTGCTGACTATTAACTTCAAACCATTTCTTGGAGGCTGCAGGTACCAGTACATATAGGCAAAGTTACTGTAATTCTGGTAGCAGGAGATGGTCAAAGAGTCTTCAGGTCTCTGAAGGATTTTGTCAGGCCACTGAGCAATGTAGAGTGCAACCCCAACACCTGCATTAATAAAAGATAACAAGAGAGAGTGAGGAGTAGGAGTACAGATGAAGGCCAAAGGGGTGCTCTACCTCACAGTAGCCCTGCATGGCCTGGATGAGAGCCCTGCTGCAGACAGATCTGTTGTCTCTCACCAGGTAAAACAGCAAGCACAACAGCCAGCATGGCCCTCCAGCTCTCCCAGTGTGCTCTGGCTCACTGTGAGGTAAGAGTTAAGAGAGACCAATGCCCCTCCCCTTGCCCGGATTTGTCTGTCAAGTTTGGGCAGGGAAGAGAGAAGGGACTGTCCAGCTTTGATACTTTCTTTGATGAGCCAGTAAAATCAAAGCTAAATGTTCACGTGGCTCCAAGGTCTGCTTTAGCTTTTCCACAAGTCGGTGTTCTGAGCTCCTGACACAAATGTGGAATTTCTCCCAGACCAGTATATTGCTGGCTGAATGCTGAGCTGTCATTCCATGACTGAGAGGGTCTGGGTGTTGGAGGTCAGACCGGAACCTAGGATCAGTTGATTCATAAATGATTTTTTTAAATCCATTTATATAACTTGGGCCATCTTTGCAGAAGGATTTCCAGCAAATGTACAGCTGTACTGTTTCATTCTGAAGAGTTGTTCTTAATGTGTGGAGCACGGCATTTCACAATTGCGATCCTGTTAGTCAGAATCACTTTTACAAAGAAGAAGGTATGTCCGCCAGCCGTTTTTTTCTCAAAACAAAAACCATAGTTAAACATAAACCTCATGAACACTCTGTTTGTTTCTAGCCTGCCAGAGACATCCTTCGTTATCCTATTCCATACATAGAATATATTCTCTTCTACTCTATACAGTTCTATATATAGGACCTATACCACTCTCCATTCTTTTCTGAATATATAAGACTCAAAATTATTATTGCAACTGCTTCTTTTGTCCCTAGCACTTTTAATGTAATACTCAAAATTAATTCCAATGGCCTTCAGTAATCCTGATATTGCAGCTTTAAAAAACTGTGGAATACTTCTGAGGTTTTCTCTTTTTCATCACATTTTGTTGTTATCCCCTCTCCCATATTTGCCTGGTGCTCTAGAGAGATTTGTATCTTCCCCTGGCCTCTAGACATTTATATAAAAGGCATTTTCCTTCTATAAGCCTGGCAATAGTGTGCTGTCTTAGAGCCTGAGGCTTAGTTCCAGAATCCTCCAGGATTCAGAGCCATATAAATCTCAAAAATTTTGTAGTGAATGTTCCCTGTCTCACCTTTTCCAACCTTCTTTTTAAGGGAGTTAACATAAATTACCTGAGAAGCTATAGCTTCTTCCAAATCATGACTGAAAATACATTTTATATGACGTATAAAAGTTTTGTGTGATCTCCAGTGTCATGAACACTCTGAATCTAAGAAATAGGGGTTTGGCCAGTTCTTAGGTTTTCTCAGGAGAAATTATTCCTTACCTGTGCTGCCATAAGGTTGAACCCTGTGCTGGAGATATTACAGTTTCAGTGACTTGTCAAGGAATTGCAGATGATATGGACCTTTTTTATTTTTTAATTACCTTTCATAACTTTTACAATTTTCTTTGAATTTTTATGCTGTTTTCAAAATCAGTACATCAGCAAATAAATTTGAACAAATTTAATATACTTCCACATCCTTTTATGTTTCAATACTGATTATTCTTTTATGCTTATTTTTAGCTTTTACTCCTCACAAGCTTTTCTTCTTTTTATGGAAGGTTTATTTTGATTTTACTTGTTCTTCATTTTATTTTATTGACACTTGGCCCTTTCACCTTACTGCTGGAATGGGACACTTTTCAGACACTTCCATGGACCCTGCTGAGACAGTTCTGTAGGACACTGCTGCTTTGATCAGTGTCCCAAAATGCATGCCTTGTGCGTGAAGACAGTACAGGATTTTTAGTTTGATTATTGTCTGTCAAGCCAAACAGGCTGTTAAAAGCATTTTTTTCCCAGTAGTAATCAGACCTTAAATCCTGGAGGGAGAAACTGTTTCGGAGACTTGATGGGAAATTAAACAGATTGTGGAGGCTGTGGGAATTAATTCTAAGATTGTTCTGTGTAAGAACTCTGAGACAAGGAAAAAAAACATTTCAATGCAGTTGGGCTACATCTGCTTCTTTAATCACTTATGCTAGAATTTATTACTCATTGCAGGATGAAGATTTCTATTCAGATGAGCTTTTCTGTCTCAGGAAACAAAAGATGATTGCAGACTCTCCAAAGGAAGGAAGCAAGAGGAAGATGTAACTCAGGACCTCTAGTGTGTCTCTCAGGAATTGCTTAGTATGTTACTGCTTTTTGAAGAGCAGCTAAATTGACAACCCTTTCATTTTTCAGTTCAAAATGCCTAATTCTTTCAGACTGTTTTCTTCTAAGATTAAAGATGAAATAAGGGAAAACAAAAAAGTACCAAGATAAAGGCAGGTATGGTCAATCTTCCCAAGTAAGACCCTGAACTACTGTATTTGGGGAAGAACAGATGCAGAAGAGTGGAGGAATACAGTTATAAAATGGGCCTTTCACAGGTAAACAGGATGCTAGTGAGTACGCTTGCCTGGCTTTGCTTTGTCTGGCTTAGCTGGCTTCGACTGGCTTAGCTCAGTCTTACTAAGCCCTACCTTACTAAGTTCCATTTCTAAGTATTTACCTGAGGGAGGAACTGTCTATTCTATGTGCATGTGTTTTGTGTCTGGACATCTAAGGGCTAGGAACTGGATCAGACCACAGGCACCAGCAGCTGGAGAGACCAGAGTGGGTGAACTTTAAGCAGCAGACACGAGTAGGGCCACAGGCAAGAGGGGCCATGTGTTCCCCATGCTGGCAGCTGGGGAGAGGGAGGGCGTGCGAGTGTGTGATCTCTAGGGAACATGAAGGCAGACTACCTGGCAAGTAAGTGGGGTGACATGGGCTCCAGGTGTGTGTCTGCAATGGCAAGAACAGTGAGAGGTGGCAACAAGAGGAAGCAGGGGAGTCCCAGGCATTCTTTGGAGAGGGAGCTGTGTGAGACTTGTGTGTGTGGACATAATGACAGCTGGTCTGCAGTGCTAGGGGACTCAGAGGTCCAAGGGCTGGCACATGTGGAGACTGGGATCCAGTGGCAGTCACTGGACTCAGTATCTCAGCACAGAAACATGTGAAAAGCTTGCACACTGTACATGTATATACATATATTTTCCACTACTGAACCTTTGTCTAGAATCCTGATTTCCCACTGTGAGCCCTAGCCAGAGAGGGACAAAAGATGAGGCCATCGGTGCTGTTTCTGTGGGTGCATCTATGTTGATCCATGTGTTCAGCTATGTATAGATGTATGTATGCTTGGTATTTATTGGTATAAATACTGGGGAGACATTCTCATTCTTACTGCCAGCTGAGCCAGGGAGCCAGGAGCTGTGGCAGCTTCCCCTCTGTCAGCCCAGCCTAACAGTGAGCCTTGGGGGAAAACTGTGAGATCTCCTCCCTAAGGGTAAAAGAGACCATAGAAGAGTTATGACAATGAGGAAAAGGCTGAGGTATGCTGCCCACATGGAAGAGAACCAAGGGAACAAGGAAAAGATTTGCACTGAAGAGTGTTTAACATACACTGGGAAACAATAAGTATTGGCTTAGCAGGGGTTTGTGCTGGATTTGGAAAATAATGTCATGCAACAGAGCATCAGGCAAAGGTGATCTTCCCTGTCCCAAATGTTAGAGAAAAATGCCTGTTGCAAAGCGACGAAGGCACTGGCAACCCATTATCCAACCTACATGTAGGCTTAGTGCCTAAGATCCGGACTAGAATTGCATCCAAGTCAGTGGCGACTGTGAGATGGCTCTGTAGTTTTAGGGGATTTAAGGCATCTCAGGTCAGTCCTTTTCAATAGTCTACACTAGTACAGGAAGGTCCTCCAGGGCCAATTCTTTGCAGACAATTCTTAGAGGAATCCTTCCTCCTCAGGCTTGTCATCCCTTGCCCAGTCAGACTCATGTTGCTCCTTTACAGCTCTCACCCACAAACAGTCCAGTCAAATTCTATTTCTAATAGAAGCAGCTTGTCTGTTTGTTTGGAGAAAGTTCCTTTTCCTCATCCATTCTATTTCACTGTGCCAGCCTTGCTGGCTGCCACCTCTAAACTTCTTCCAAAGTTTTTCAGACTATCTGACTTTGCACATCACTACCTTTACACTTTTCCACATCCTTCCTTGTCTTCCTTTTTGTTTCCCAAACTCTCCATCCCATATTTTTGTAGCAAAGAGTCAGATTCTAGGTTTAGAGATGTTAAAATTGCCCAGTTAATATAGGCTTGGGGTACACAGACCTTCCAGGGAAGGTTCTTCAGCTCTTCTGCTCTCTTGCAGATCATATGCTGGATGAGATGGATTAAATAAATATTTTCAAATCTGATGTCCCACTCTGCTTTGTCCTTTCAAGGTCCTTCCTTCCTGGTCCAGCCATTTGCTGAAGATTACTGGGACACAGTCTGTTTCCCACCTCAAAGCCTGAGGCTTTATATCCACATCTGGCTCGATGTGGAACCCCTGTTCTTAGGATTTTCCTACCCTTCTTCCTAGTACCATGCTATTTTCTTACTTTTTTATTCCCTCAGTGCCTCTGGCCACAGTCATCCAGAATTCCTTCCCAGTTCCTGAGTTCAGGCACTCTGAAAGAAGTCATAACTTTCCTTCTTCACCCCCCCAAAACTTAACAAAAAACAGAATGGCTGCAAGGTAGTGAAGAAATCAGAGAGGACATGAAGGCTCTGCAGAATTGGACACTGTTGGACACTGGATGTTGCAGCAAAATGTGAGAAACCCCATGTGAAATATTTTTTTACAGTACTAGAACAGTGTTCTCCAAAAACTCTTCTTTGTATCTCCCTATCAGGGAAGTACTTTTTAACACATACACACAGTATATCTACAATTAGTAGCTGATAATTAGATATGTGTAACACTAAAGTTCTAATGCTTCCACCTCACACCTCAGTGCATCGTCTTGCACCCCACTTTGAAGACTCCTGCACAGGAACATCATAAGCCAGAAGACTGCCACTGAATATGGATTTCAGATGCAAAGCCTAGAAGATTCACAGCCCTTCACCAAATACTCTCCTGATCCCCAGCAAGGAGTTGATGTTCCAAGTCCCAGGTGTGCCTGTCCAGGAACACTTCACTGGCAGAAGACACTTGGGAAGAGAGGAGGAATTGCTCCTCCACCACAAAGTCCTGTGAGATCACAGAATCACAGAATACCCAGAGGTGGAAGGGACCCACAAC
>NW_024528621.1:0-849 GCF_017590135.1 Pyrgilauda ruficollis | reverse complement strand
GGGGGTGTCTGTGCCTTTCCTTAGAATGAGCTCCCAAACAACCCCATCATTTATTTCTAGTACAATTAGAACAAACAGCTCTTGCCTTTTTAATAAAGATAAATCTGCTAGGTGAGATTTCAGGAAAAAAAAATATAAGCATCAACACTCATTTGATCATTGTCAAACACAGTTTTAACTTGTGGCAGAGTGTGCCAAAAGAAAACTTGGGTGGATGGCTTTATATATCTAGAAGAGGTAATCAGTTCTAATGAGTAGGTGGCTACTTTGCATCTTTTTTTCCCTCTTTTGTAGATTATATGTGCCTTCCAGATGGTAAATATTTTTAGTTCCTATTTTTGTCCTTCTTTCAAAAGAGATTTGGAGATCTCAGAGGAAGCATGTTCATTTTCCATTATGCCAGTTTAAAGCCTCTAATGAAGTTTGAGAGCAGGATTTGGCCCATAAAACATATTTTTGTCTATGATACATATTGCACAACTCCCCAAGGAACTGCAATAAATGCACTTATTGAACTACTGTAACACTAAAATATGCTGCTGGGCCCTTTGGTTTTTTTTTCTATACTAGGACGTTTCTGAGAATTGTTGTTTACATCAGCACTTGTACAAATGGGAAACCAAATCATTAATTTATAAAATGGCATCTGGAAGTCTTAATTTCTGATTGATCTAGCTCCCTCTGGATTTTCCATGTCATACAGCACCACAGCTTTTGAGCATAATGTAGCTTAAGTAGGTTAATATTCCATGAATCAGAGAGCCTTTCAGGGATGTTTCCACCCTGAAAAATTCTTCACTTTGACTGAAGAATCAGAATGATTCCTTCTTAAACCACTTTCAAGCATAC
>NW_024528620.1:0-849 GCF_017590135.1 Pyrgilauda ruficollis | reverse complement strand
CCGCACCCCCACCCCAGCAGGACAGGGTTAACGGGACCTGGGGGTGCCCAAGGCCTTTGGAAGAGGATTGCTGTGGGGACAGTGACAGTGACAACGCTGGGTTGGCTACAGTTGTGTCTGTGGGGAATGGAGGCTGGTGAGGATTCTCTGCTGCCTGATACAACCTGAGTCCTTCCCTCATCTTCCCCAGAAACAGAGTTGCACAAAACCTGTAGGGACAAAATCTGCTGGAATTCACCCAAAGCTGTCAGAGGGCAGTGGCCAGAGGAGCAATGCTGCATGGGCACAGGGGGAGCAGGGCCCATTCCCAGCACCTATCTCTCCCAAAATGTCCTCATGGCCCAAACAAGGTCTTGCTGTCCCCAAAACAGCTGCTCAGCCCACGGCCATCCAGAAATCCATGGCACAACCAAGATGTGGCCTCAGGGATAGAGCCCCTTGCCATGGGACATATGCAGAAATGGAGTCCCCACATCTTGGCAAACAAACATCAGCCTGGGACAGGTTTTGGGCCTCCAGGTCCCCTGAGTCCCTGTGAAAGGGTCTGAGTGTGCTGGGGACAGCAGTGACCTGAGCTGGTCACACCAGTGCTGACACCAGGAGCGTGTGTTTAGTCAACTGCAGAGCAGGGGACACAGTAAGAGCATCTCTGTGCACAAAAAGCACCACTTTTTGCAGTTTGTTTTTCATGTTTTAAAGAAACAAGTCTCTTTGTCACCAGGGAGGGGATACTGAGCACAGGGTGGTGGCACCTCGCTGCTCACAGGCAGGAGGGGTGTTTGGGAGGTGCATGGGGGTGACTGTCCCCATGCACAGGCACCTGAATGTCCCAAACCCACCAGTTTTCCC
>NW_024528619.1:0-849 GCF_017590135.1 Pyrgilauda ruficollis | reverse complement strand
CCCCAGGTCAGATCTACTCGTACCCCGCCCGCTGCTGGCGCAAGAAGCGGCGCCTGAACATCCTGGAGGCGCCGCGGCTGCGGCCCTGTGAGTGCGGGGCGGCCGGAGAGTGGCCGGAGGGTGGCCGGAGGGTGGCCGGAGGGGCTGGAGGGTGGCCGGAGGGTGGCCGGAGTGGCCGGAGGGGTGGCCGAAGGGCAACCGGAGTGGTTGGAGGGTGTCCAGAGGGTGTCCAGAGGGTGTCCAGAGGGTGGCCGGAGGGTGTCCAGAGTGGCCAGAGGGGCTGGAGGGTGTCCGGAAGGTGTCCGGAGTGGCCGGAGGGTGTCCGAAGGGTGGCTGGAGCGGCTGGAGGGGCCGGAGGGTGGCTAGAGGGTTCCCAGAGTGGCCAGAGGGACGGCCAGAGGGATGGCTGGAGTGGCCAGAGGGTGGCCGGAGGGTGGCCGGAGTGGCTGGAGGGGCCAGAGGGGGGCTGGAGGGGGGCCGGGGGGGGTGGGGGGGGGCGGGGGGGGGGGGGGCCGGAGCAGCTGGAGGGGTGTCTGGAGTGTGTCCAGAGTGTGTCCGGAGCGTGTCCGGAGTGTGTCCGGAGCGTGTCCGGAGCGTGTCCGGAGTGTGGCCGGAGTGTGGCCGGAGGGGTGGCTGGAGTGTCCGGAGGGTGTCCGGAGCGTGTCCGGAGTGTGTCCGGAGTGTGGCCGGAGTGTGGCCGGAGTGTGGCCGGAGGGGTGGCTGGAGTGTCCGGAGGGTGTCCGGAGTGGCCGGAGGGGTGTCTGGAGCAGTGTCCGGAGCGTGTCCGGAGCAGTGTCCAGAGCAGTGTCCGGGGTGTGTCCGGAGTGTCCGGAGCAGTGTCCGGAGCGT
>NW_024528618.1:0-863 GCF_017590135.1 Pyrgilauda ruficollis | reverse complement strand
TTTAATTGTGAGAGTCACCCTTCCCATTACTCATCTGTCACACAGAATCAACCCCTCTGATGACAGTCAATAAAGAGTTGTTGTTTGGGCTGCTCTGGTTGAGCAGGTCAATGACAGCTGTGCCACCTTGTAAGTACTTGTGGTGAGCTTCCTCCCATAAATAAAAAGCATGGACAGTCTGTACCACTGACTAGTGATGATCAAGGAAGCTCCCAAATGATTGGTGCCTTTTGATTAAGGGAGCTGGGGATACCAAGCAGGGCTTGGCTGGGGGTCCCTGGGAGCCTCCTGCTCTGGCTGTGCCCCTGGCCTTGGAAGGGAGGGGAGGCAGCTCTGTGCTTTGGGCTGGGCATTCCAGTGAAAGGCAATGTCCTCAGTTTGTGGGGACACGGGGGCTTTGCTCCCCCTCTGTCCTCAATGTGCCACTGTAAGGAGCAGCTCTGGTTCTGTGGTTTAAAAAAGTAAGACATAAAAGAAACCCCTTGACTGCAGACATCTCTCATAGCACAAGGTGGCAGCAATGCTCTATTATTTTGAGCAGATGAAGTTAGAGCAGCAAAATGCAAAGCTGAGGCTTTTTTCCTTGGATGTTACTTCATGTCCCCCTTGTCCCCCAACTCCTGATATCTGGGAGTGGATAAGGTGGAAGTGATTGGGAAAAGCTTGTGCCCTGAGTTTCAGTCTGGAGTCTCCAACCTCAAAAACACAGAGAACGGAATCAATTAGAAGTTGGTGTTGTAGGAAAATGGCAGGGAGTAAGTTCATAGTGCTAGTTAAATTGTGCTCACTAACCCTTGTACCACTGCAGAGCCTGTGCTAACTGCAGGGCCCACAGAGCCCCCCAGGAGTAGCACTGTAGAACT
>NW_024528617.1:0-849 GCF_017590135.1 Pyrgilauda ruficollis | reverse complement strand
GTGGTGGTGCTCCAAATTTCGCATTAAGAAAACGCTGAGAGCCATAATTTCCACCTTTCTTTATGGATGCACACAAACATCAGCATTCCTAAGCTCAGACCGTTCTCTGCCTTTTTTCGGATGAGCATAGAGCACTGCTTTTCTCCAGGAAATTTCCCAGCTAACTCCCCACGGCCTGCCATAAACAAGGCAGGGGGGCTGTGCTCCGACCCTCCTCCGTGCCGATGCCCGAGCCGCACGCCGGCCAGCGCGGGATGATGCTCCCGCCAGGAGCTGGGATCCCGGCGTGTAATCTTGTACGCGGCCACTAGATGGGAACGAAAGCAGCGCTAGGAATGGCACGGGACGCCGAACCTGCCAGGAATACCGGAGGATGGACAGGTTTTTTTTCTCTTTTCTCGCCTGTTTGATAGGAATCCATCGAAACAAAACAACCTGGGTGAGCTGGAAAAAACCAACAAGCGCTGACCAGTGATGAAGAAACTGGAATGAAATACCGAAGCTCAGTTATCACAGCAGAAAGGAAATCTAAATAGGTGAATGTGCTGGGAGAAGAAACAACCCTGAGTCTGATTACCAGTCTGATTTCTGATATTTGCCCTTCCCTCTTTAAATGCTCCTCTCCTCCTGGTGAGCGTTCCCAGGGGCTGGATGAGCTGACCCTGAGCGAGCTCCATGTGTTTGGGAGGTCACAGATGCTCTGATTTTGTCAGGTACTGAGTCCCGTTTCCTCCAGACTTGGCTTCTGCCTAATTTTTGCTGCCAAAACCCTCACCAGCCTTTCTTGCTCTCACTGAAACTCCGTTCTCTGATTTTCTGTCCTCTTATTACAACTCCTCAGTCAGGTTT
>NW_024528616.1:0-849 GCF_017590135.1 Pyrgilauda ruficollis | reverse complement strand
TTTTGGGCATTTTGGGTGAATTTTGGGTTGAATTTCGGGGAGAACTTTGGACTCGGGAAGGCATTTGGCTGAATTCTGGGGAGAATTTTGGGGTGCGGGGAAGGATTTGGGTGAATTTTGGCTCAATTTGGGGTGCGGGGCTGAATTTGAGACAATTCCGAGCCGAATCCAAAAACTCCGAGCTGAAATTTTTGCCTTTTTCCCCCCAAATTTTTTTTTTTTTCCTTCCGTTTTTTTTTCTTTTTGGGCCGGGATATTTTGGGTCGGCTTGGGATATTTTGGGGGTTCCCTGGGGTTTTATTTTTGGGGTTGTTTTTGGGGTGCTCGCCCCCATTTTTTGGCAGTCGGGACCCCCCTGGAGGTGCCGCGGGTTCCTCGCCCCCCGCCCGAATTGGTCGCCCACTACCACGAGCTCTACGTGCAGCGGCTGCAGGAGCTCTTCGAGAGGCACAAAGTGGCTTGTGGGGTGCCCCCCGAAACCCCCCTGATCATCGCCTGAACCCCCAAAAAATCCCCCCAAAAATCCCCCCAAAAATCCCCCCCAAAATCCCCGCCCAAACCTCCCAAAATCCGGGTTTTTTACCCAAAAATGGGAGGTTTTCTCTAAAAAAAAAAGGGTTTGGGCGGCTGTGAATTGTGTGCGTGTGTTCTCTGCGCCCCAAAAAATGGGGTGAACCCCACAAAAAAGGGGGTGTGGCCCCCCGAAAAGGGTGTGGGGGGGGGTAAAAGGCGCTGCCGGGATTCGAACCCGCGAGCTCTGGGTTGCTTTAACCAATAAAACCCCCCAAATTCGGGGATTTTCACCCAAAATTCGAGGGTTTTGGTCCCAAAACTCGTTGTTTTCCCCCA
>NW_024528615.1:0-850 GCF_017590135.1 Pyrgilauda ruficollis | reverse complement strand
CCCTCTCAACAAGGTCTGCCAGTTCATCAGCTACAAACCTTCTGCCCTTAACAGAGAGATGTATCCCATCTGATTCCAGTAGAGCAGGTGCCGTAAAAGTTGCCCCATGATCATAGAATTAAAAATTTTGCCGATGACACCAACCCTTGAGCCACTTGTTAATGATGTGAGTTCTCCTATTTATTTTATCATTTTTCTCTGCCACCAAAGGGACTGAGCAGAACACTACCTGTGCACCTGTCCTGCCAACCACTTGACCCAGTGCCCTAAACTCCCTTTTAATGGCCTTGACACTCCTCTTTTTGATCTCATCACTGCCAGCCTGGAGTATCAGCAGTGGGTAATAATCAGAGGGCTGAATCAGCCCGGGAAGTCTCTTAATGATATTTCGTACCCAGGCCCCAGGGAGGTAGCAGACTTCCCTGTGGGATGGGTCCGGTTGACATATGGGGCCCTCTGTTCCCCTCAGAAGGGAAACACCCACTACGATTACCCTTCTTTTCTTCTTGATGTTAGAGGTGATAATCAGTTTTTTAGACGAGTCATAATTGGGAGGCTCACTGGGGAGATAATTTTCTTCTAAATCATCTGGCTGGCTCTCTAGATCCAGGGCCTCATACCTATTTTGAAGTGGCACCTGGCTAGGGGAAGGGGAGGTGGGAGGGATTTTTGTTATTACCTCCCCGAGCAAGGACGCATTTCCACTCCCCTTTGTCTACCAGGTGCCCCTCTAATGCCTGAGAGTGAGAGGCATATGAGTCCTCTGACTCTTGGTGGGCCTCCCTTAAAGATGTAAGGGCTGAACTCTACCAATCTATTTCCCTTTTGTAGAGGATTTTGTGGACAGTTA
>NW_024528614.1:0-850 GCF_017590135.1 Pyrgilauda ruficollis | reverse complement strand
TAACACTGCTCATGGTGTCCCTGGTAGGGACACTGGGACAGGGGCTGCTGAAGGCTGGTCTATATTATTTGAAGTCGTGGAAGAACAGAAGCTCTTTTCTGTGGATTCAAGATTGCTTACCTTCTGGGGACTACTTAAAATTCATTTTTATGAACCTTTCATTTCAGTGATTGCTTATGGAAAAGTATTAAATTTTTATCAGCAGGATGTTGTGTTGCTTAACATTTGTTCAACAAAATCCACATTTCATTATGGGCTGTTGCTGAAGCTGTAGGCGTGGCATTACTGTTGTACTGTTGTGGTAAATCCAAGGTAACTTTAGTAGGGTGGCTCTGAATTTACGGTACTGGATGTGGGGATGAATTTAGCACACAGCACTTAGCACCTAATTAAAGCTTATAGTATTACAGCCATAATCAGGGCACTCTTCGAATCTCTAAGAAATTACTTTTTCCTTTGTCTATTCTTCTCCCTTTTCTTTCTTGCAATCTCACTGTGTGGTGTTGGGAGCTTGCTTCTCCATGTTGGGCCTGTCATATTTATGTCCCAAAGGAAATGCTTTCCAGCAGTGTACTTCAAATTGCAAAGTAGAAGAATTTTGTGGCTCCCTAAATATTTAAGGCCAGTTTCTAAAATGATCTAGCTTTTAATCTTCTTTTCAAAGTAAAATAAAAACTACAAAGCGTATGTAATTACAATTTGTAGCTATTTTTAGACTCCTGACATGTTTCATTTATAGTATAATGATAAAAACAAATAGTACAGCAGCTAGACAGACAATTTTCAAACCAACAGCATCCACTTCAGCTACCCTGTGTGTATTTCATATGTGTTTCTTTTTTTTGTTTTT
>NW_024528613.1:0-850 GCF_017590135.1 Pyrgilauda ruficollis | reverse complement strand
TTAATATAGGTGTTAAAACCTTAACATTTAGATTCTTCTTCCTGGATTGTCTTTCAACCTGATATTATCATCAGTGCAAGTGAAGGTAAGTGGTGAGCTCTTGGACTCTACAATATTCAATATCAGAATGGCTGGTTTACACTTGCAGTGCACAAAGCAGCTTAAAACTGAAGGGACTTCCTAGGTACATCTGCTGAGTTGATTGCTCTTGGTAGTATTAACTAGAGGATTATCTATCTCTACTACAACTTTTCAAGGGTAATGCTGCTCTAAAATATGGGCTTAGAAAAGCAAATAAACAATCTCAATGTGTTTTCATTTAAGGGTGGAAAAGTTGTATGTCTAGGCCATACTGTACAAGACAATTGACTTTGTTTACTCCTTCAAATCAAGGTTACCTCTGGAGTCTGCAGGTGAAACTTGAACCTGTAGTTAACCTCTTGCTAGATAAAGGAAAACTAATGGATTTCCTTCTCCAAAGAAAAGAATGCAAAATGGTTATCCTGTCTGTATGCTCTCAAAGTAAGTTCAAGTGTGTTTTCTCTATCTTGAAAGTACATACTGCTTATTCATAAATACTCACCCAAGTTAGCTTAGCTGTTCTTAGATATGAGATATCACCTCTGAAGCTGCCTTGGTCCTTCGGATGTCATTTGCCTTAACTACCCTCAGTCACTATTCTGAAGGAATTTAACAGCATGAAAAATTCAACTTTCCCCCCTCTTCAATTCAAATACACCTGACATGATTGGAAATATTTCTTAAAAGTTAAAAATTAGATAGAGAATAGAGATCACCTTTTGAAAAAGGCAGCATTTACGTGTCTGGTTATTTCTCCTCATAGTTCTTT
>NW_024528612.1:0-850 GCF_017590135.1 Pyrgilauda ruficollis | reverse complement strand
CCAAGGCACGTGGAGATGGTGTCAGAAAAGCCAGGACATGTTTGTAGAAGCTTTTAAGGGCTCAGAGAAGTGCTGCTTCTCTCACACCCACGACTGGGGTCATGGCAAGGCTGCTGTCCAGGATCTTTGAACAGTTGTGGGCATCCAGAGAGGTCCTCAGCCACTGATGAAAGATAAAATGTTTCAGCTGCTTCAAGAAGAGGCCAAAACTTCTACCCAAGGACACACAAACTGCTCAGCTTCCCTTCAGTTTGTGGGGAAATGATGAAATGAGTCCTCCCAGTACAGATTTCTGCATGAAGGAAAAGGTGGTGACTGGGAATAGTCTGTGGGAAAGGACATGGAGGTCTTAGCAGGCAGCAGGTGATGTGTCCTGGCAGCAAAGGCAGCTGGCAGCATCCAAAAGGAGCATGGCCTGTGAACTGAGAAGAAATGCTGAGGGAAATTATTCACCCCCTTGGCTCTGTGGGGTTTAGATCTCACAGGGTCACATCCCCATCCTCTGTGCAGAGGAAATGTCACACACATTTCTGGTACCCTGATACAAGGCAAATAGAAAGTTCAGGAGTTAGAAGGGGCTGGCTGTGAGCAGCCAGGGCTGTTTGTCTTTGTGCGCCAGGTCAGTGCAGTCTGTCCTGTGTGCTCATGAAGCTTTATTTCCAACTACTCTCCCAGGTAAGTTACTCTCTATTCTATGGCCCTGTGTATATTCAGAGGTCTGACTCATCTGCTTCTTTCTTGTGCTTTTAACTCATTTACCCCCTAGCTCTTCTGAACGAGCTAAGGGGTGAAAAAAAGAGACAGGCAATAGAAAAATAAGCAACTGTGGACCAAAAAAAAAAAAAAAAAA
>NW_024528611.1:17043-22195 GCF_017590135.1 Pyrgilauda ruficollis | reverse complement strand
CCTAATTTGTCCTAAACCAGGACAAGAGACGATCTCCTGGCTGGCTCTCGCCACAAATGATTTGCAGAAAAAAACCTCCACAAATTGCAAAAGTTGTAAAGCTGGTATGATTTTTTTCAGCGCTGGATACATGCGCACCCCTGAAAATTCTCGAGTCTTCTTTATCTCCTAACCTGTTGCATATGCATAAAAGACATATGCATATGTATTAAACTGTCTTATCAATTTTTATGAGCCTGCGCAGTTCTTCAGTCAAATAACCCAGATTCAGTTTTTCTGTCTGCTTCAGCCCCAAGGTCGGTAGGGCCTCTTCTTATCTCTCTTCAGCTTGGATGCGGTCGCACAATAAATTTTATTTTTCATTTTTTTAATTAAAATTGGCTATTTTTCATTTTTCATTTATAACAATTTGGTGACTAGTCCGACGCAATCTGATAAGGATTCCAGGGTCCCCCTTTCGAAGTCCGGGCGGCGCCCCGCTGATTTTCAGCGGCCGGACAAGATTGGGTAAACCCATCGGAACCGATCAGATAAAACCAAACTTTTCTGTAGCCAGAAAATTAGCCACAACCAAACGGTGGAACGGGCCCAGAGCTCTCGAAGACGAAGATAGTGCTCCGTGGAAGCCGGCTATTTTTACCCATAAAATCTACATGCACGAAGATTCCACATGGGAAAAGGGTGGGGGAGTGGTCACGTGCGTGTGTGTGTGTGTGTGTGTGTGAGACGTGATATTATCGCGAAGCGAGTGCGGACCCCAAGATCGCAGTTCTGTCTTTCCCGCGAGGGAAACGGTCGGTCGCGGGGGAAGTGCGTGGAAACTCGTTTTCAACCCAAAAGAGCCCTGGAAAGGAGTCCAGGGAGGGCAGGAGGGTTGCTCAAACACACACATTAACCCAAAAGAGCCCTGGAAAGGAGTCCACGGAGGGTAGGGGGTTGTTGGACCACTGGGTGGATCGGGAGGAACGACGAACCTCGCTGGATCCAGGAATAAGGTAAGAGAGCTCATAAATTGTTGACTAAAAATCCGTAGTTTGGTTCACTGCGTGACTGATAGGTTGGCAACAAGGTTTTTTTTGTTTTTTTGATATACTGGTCAGAATAGGAGAAAAGCAGTTCTGCAACTATAAGTAGGCCTAAGGAGGTAAGTAGGATATAAAATATGGGGTTGAAAAAGAGTAAAATCCAGGGAAAAATCCCTGACAAATTAGGGGGAAACGGAAAGCTTAGTCTCCCTGGCATACCGAGGTATAGCCCTTTGGGATGGATGTTAGAGCACTGGGAGGAGTGCCCTACGAGAAGGCAAAAGTCTAAGAAAAAGGTAATTTACTACTGTATGGAAAAATGGGCGCATGTGGAAATCAGGAAGCATATATTCTGGCCCATATTTGGGTCATTCAATAAAGAAATTTGCCGGGCTTTGGGAGAGTTTGTGTTCGAGGAGGGGGTGACTATAGAAGAAATGGAATATGCTCGGATATGGGAATACACTAGCATCACATTATATCCCGTTAAAACATGTAAACAACTAAAAGGTATGGAGAAAACCTGGGAACCCCTGGAAAATTTGCCTCCCCCATACCCAAATCATCGGGCGCCCGAATCCCTCCCCGAGCCCGAGAACCCTGGACATCACCCGGTGGCGCCACAGGCACCGCCACCAGAGACCCCGCGGGAACCCGTACCCGTGGTCCCCTCCCCACCGGAATGAACCCCGTCCCCTATCCCTCCTCCCGCACCACCCGGGGGACACACAGTACACACACATTCATCAGCAGGGGATGAGTCCCCGCCCGCCAGCCGCACGAGACGAAAAACCCGGAAAACACACATAGACGATAGCGGGGATGAGGAGGGACAGCGGGGGCTTTTTCCACTCAGAGAAGTCCCGACCACCCCAGGGGTCATTGGTTATGTAAATGTACCAATAAATTCAGGGGACGTGTGGGCTTTCAAAAAGGAAATGGGAAGAATTATGGACGATCCACTGGGGGTGGCGGAGCGACTGGACGAATTTTTGGGAAATAGTATTTATTCATATGATGATATGTGTGCCATTATGAGATCACTGTTTAACGCTGAGGAGCGGGATATGATACAGGTGGCTGCGATTAAAGACTGGGAACATAGAAACCCACAAGGGGGGAGCGGGGAGGCTAAATGGCCCACTCAAAGGCCACCCTGGAATGCCCAGGTAGAGGAGGACAGGCAAAAGATGATAGAACTAAGGAATATGGTCATCCAAGGTATCTGGGGGGCGGTGCCGAAGGGGCAGAATCTGGGGAAAGCCTTGGGGGAATGTCAAGGGAGGGACGAGACTCCTACTGAATGGCTAGAGAGACTAAGAAAAAGTCTTCAGATGTATTCGGGTACCGACTCTGAGTCCCCGGTAGGAGTCATATTATTAAAGACTCAATTCGTGGCTAAATCGTGGGAGGATATACGGAAGAAATTGGAGGATTGGCAGGAAAGGTTGCTGCAGGAGCTATTACAGGAAGCTCAGAAGGTATACATGCGGAGGGAGGATGAGAAGCAAAAGGTGCAGGCTAGGGTTCTTGTGGCTGCAGTCAGGGAGGCTCAAAAGCAGGAAAAAGAGCCTGTCAAGGGGGGAGCAGAACGCACTCGAAAACCCTTAAGGAACTCAGTGTGTCCGGTAAGGAATCCGGCACCTGGACAGAGAGAGGCACCGGAGTGTTTTTACTGCAAGCAGAAGGGACACCTTTGGAGGGATTGTAAGAAAAGAATGAAAGACGAGAAAATGTTCCAGGAAGATTAGAGGTGTCAGGGACTCTTTAATCTGGGGTCCGTAACACTAAGAGAGCCCTTGATAAAACTTAAGATTGGACCCCATAAACAGGAGGTAATGTTTTTAGTAGACTCGGGTGCCGAAAGAACTACGGTGCAGCACCTTCCCCTGGGGTGTTCAAGGAGCAAGGACTCCATGATGGTAATTGGGGCAAAAGGGGAACCCTTCAAGGTACTGGTAATAAAAGATGTTGAAATAGAAACGGAAAATAAAATATGTTTAGGGAACTGGTTGCTGGTGGAAGAAGCAGATTATAACCTGTTGGGGAGGGATTTGATGGTACTCTTAGGAATCAGTTTGATTGCACGGGAATCACAGCTTATGGTAAGTCTGTATAAACTAACATTGGAAGATGAGGGAGAAATTAACCCTTGGGTAATGGGGGGGGAAGCGGAGAAATTAGAAATGGAACCTATATGCATAGAGGTGGAGAGACCCGAAGACCCCATCAGGATAAAACAATACCCGATCCCTCTAGAGGGTCGGTGGGGTTTAAAACCAATAATAGAGGATCTTATTAGGAAAGGTACTTTGGAGCTGTGTATGTCGAGACACAATACTCCCATCCTGGCAGTCCGGAAGCCGGATGGGAATTATCGCCTTGTACAAGACCTCAGGGCAGTGAACCAAAGAACCAAGACCCTATTTCCCACGGTCCCCAACCCATATACCCTGCTGAATAATGTCTCACCAGAAGATATCTGGTACAGTGTAATTGATTTAAAGGATGCTTTTTGGACATGCCCTCTGGCAGAGGAAAGCCGTAATTACTTTGCCTTCCAGTGGGAGGATCCGGAGACAAACCGCAAACAACAACTCCGGTGGACCTCCCTGCCCCAGGGATTTTTAGACTCGCCCAACTTGTTCGGTCAGGCCCTTGAGCAGCTTTTAAGCGACTTCATCCCAGTAAAAGGGACTAAGTTACTACAATATGTGGATGACCTATTGATAGCAGGACCCGAGGAGGAAGGAGTAAGGGCAATGACCATTGCTCTGCTGAATTTCCTGGGAAATTGAGGGTTAAAAGTATCAAGGACCAAACTCCAGTTCATGGAGCCCGAGGTAAAGTATCTGGGTCACTGGCTCGTAAAGGGGAAGAAAAAGCTCGATCAGGAAAGAATTACAGGGATTATCTCCCTGCCCTCACCTCAATCAAAGCGAGAGGTAAGACAAATCTTGGGGCTTTTTTGTTTTTGCCGACAGTGGATAGAGTGATATAGTGAGAAAGTTAAGTTCCTGTATGAGAAATTAACTACTGAAAAGCCCAAGTGGGGTGAACAAGATGAACGGAGCTTTAAAGAATTAAAGGAGGCACTTATAATGGCTCCGGTATTAAGCCTACCCGATGTAAAAAGACCCTTTCAATTATTTGTGGATGTAAACAACCACACTGCATATGGGGTGCTAACTCAAAACTGGGGGGGGATCAAAGAAGCCGGTGGGCTATGTATCAAAACTATTAGACCCTGTTAGCAGGGGATGGCCCACCTGCCTCCAAGCTATAGTGGCCACGGCCGTACTGGTTGAGGAAGCCAAAAAGGTAACATTCGGGGCTCCTCTAGAGGTTTATTCTCCACATAATGTGAGAAACATTTTACAACAAAAAGCGGAAAAATGGCTCACCGATGCACGGCTCCTGAAGTACGAGGCTATTTTAATTAACTCTCACTACTTGGAACTTAAGACCACAACAGCCCAAAATCCCGCCCAGTTCCTATATGGAGAAGCCTTGGGCATCCCCACCCACGATTGTGCTGAGATTGTCCAGCTGCAAACAAAGATCAGACTTGATTTGGAGGAAGAGGAGCTGGAAATAGGGGAAAAGTGGTTTGTAGATGGGTCAGCAAGGGTCATAGAAGGGAGACGAAAGACAGGGTACGCTATTATAGATGGAGTAACTGGGGAAACTGTGGAATCAGGACCCTTAAACGCGGGATGGTCAGCTCAAGCTTGTGAATTATATGCAGTGCTAAGGGTGCTTCTAAGATTAAGAGGTAAAAAGGGAACAATTTACACTGATTCTAAGTACGCCTTCGGGGTGGTTCACACATTTGGAAAACTCTGGGAAGAAAGGGGGTTGATTAGCACCAAGGGAAAGGGGCTGGTACATGAAGAGCTAATAAATTCTGGCTGCTATCAGAGAACCTGAAGCAATTGCTATAGTGCATGTGAAAGGGCACCAAACAGGGACTCAATTTAAAATGCGGGGTAACAATTTAGCAGACCGGGAGGCAAAACACGCAGCACTCTTACAAGTAAGTACTCCAAAGGTTGGTGAAGGGGAAACTCAGGAATTCCCCCCCCCCCCCCCCCCCCTCCTCAAAAGCAATTGATTAATTTTAAAGG
>NW_024528611.1:0-16735 GCF_017590135.1 Pyrgilauda ruficollis | reverse complement strand
GGAAACCCCGGAATCCCCCCCCCCCCCCCCCACCCTTCTGAGAAAGAAATTGATGAATTTAAAAGGTTGGGTGGGGAGTTCGAGGGAGGTAAGTGGAGACTACCTGACGGCAGAGAATTAGTCTCCAAAGAATACACCAGGAAAATTCTAAAGAGATTACATGCACAGACCCACTGGGGAACCCGGGCCTTAGCCGACCAGTTCCTAAAATTCTTTGGGTGCAAGGGCATATACGAATTAGCAAAACAGGAAGTACAGGGGTGCATGATATGTCAATGGATAAATAAAACCCAAACAAAACTAACTGCCATGGGAAGCCGCCCAGTGACATACCGACCCTTTGAGAGAGTCCAGGTCAACTTCACTGATCTGCCAAAGGTAGGAAGATACCGGTGTCTCTTGGTAATAGTGGATAAATTAACTCACTGGGTAGAGGCATTTCCTAGCTCCCGGGCAACCGCTCACGTGGTATCCAGAATACTATTGGAAGAGATTATACCGAGATACGGGTTGGTGAAATACATCGACTCAGATCAAGGTACACATTTTGATTATCATACCCCGTGGCATCCACAGAGTTCAGGTCAGGTTGAACGAATGAACCGGACCCTTAAAGTGCAACTGACGAAGTTAATGTTAGAAACTAAAATGTCCTGGGTTAAATGCCTTCCCTTAGCTCTGCTAAATGTCAGAACTCTGCCAAATTCAGATACGGGGATATCGCCTTTTGAAATGCTTTATGGGATGCCCTATGAACACGGGATGCCAGTGGGGCACCCCAGGATTGAGGACGGACAAATAAGACCATACTTGATAGCTATTAACAAGAACTTGCAAGAGCTAAGAAGGCAAGGGATTATAATGCAAGGAACTCTGGTGGGTTTTTCCATTCACCCTGTCCGTCCCGGAGATCACGTCCTGATAAAAACCTGGAAGGACATACCATTATCCCCTCATTGGGAAGGACCTTTTCTTGTTCTTTTGACTACAGATACAGCAGTACAAACCGCTGAAAAGGGATGGATGCACGCATCAAGGCTTAAATGAGTAAAACCCCAGGAGGATACCCCGGAGTGGAAGGTCGTCTCTCCTCCTGGAAACCTGAAACTGACCCTACGCAGACCCCGCTAATGACTGAAATTGACAAGATAGAATGCCAAAAGCCTTATTGTCCTTGTCACCCATTTACAACGTTTAGGTGTTTCTATTGTAAAATATCGTGGGTAGCTCATTGTGATAGGGGGGTGAGGCCCAAGGGTTTGTGTGAGGATTGTTATAATCACGAAGTACGTGTGACTAACCTGTTCTTGACGCTCCTCACAGAACTGCGAGTGATCGAAGCAGATTCCATATTGTGGTTTAGAATATTCCAAAACGGACTAAGGGGAAAGCTTCAATATCGAGCCCAAATTCTAGCTGTCGAGTGCCGGAGAGAGAGTAAAGTACCCTGCAGTGCTCGGCCAGTAAGACTCAGCCGGTGGGGAATATTTAAATGAAGGTACGCAGCTCGGGCTAGTTATGATCTCCGCGAGACTAATTCCTGCTGCCAAGAAGATGGTTTTCCCCGCCGCTGGTGGCAACCCAGTGGGCGCGAGTGGGGGCAGAGGAATGTTAGTCGGAGCAACCCTGATGAGCCTGAGTCTAGTCATGTGCCTCAGGACTAGCGCATGCACCGAAAAACAAAGCAGTTTGGATCGGTGGAATCCCAACCGGATCTGTAAGGCTTGCACTGAGGACGGTTGGGCTGAAGCGGAGGCTTCACCTAACCACACCTCTGACAACTGCACCAAAGGCACGGTGAGCAGGTACTGCTGGCTCAAAGGCACTCGATATGGAGCTTGTATAAAAGGGGGGGAGGAAATCTGCATCTCGCAAGGAGGAGCGTCCAGAGTGGGTAAGTCAGCCCATCTAAGACACAAGCGGGGTATAGAACCTGTTAAAATCCCAGTGTGTGATAAATGCAATCATACTGTATGGACTGGGGGGAAAATGGAATCGATTTTTGTGGGATATTATCAAGTGAATCAGTTGTGTTATGAAGGCAAACAACTAGGAATGTGCACAATGGGGGGAAAAACATATTGGGTTGGAAAGAACCTGAAATATGAGAATAAGATCCCTTTAGGAAGGGATCCGGTTATCATTGGTATGCTTGAGGACCATGATGACCGAACCTGCCTCTAATATGATAAAACCTTTTGCTTTTCCTGAAACAAAGAAGGAGTGGACCCTGAAAGTAAAATTCAACAGGTCGCTCAAGAATTAAAGAGGCAGGAATCTGAAATGAGAAAACACCGGATCGAGCAAGAAAGATTGAGAACTTTAAGTGAACAGTATGACCAGCTAGAAAAACAATATAGTGAGCTCGGTTTGCCTGCATCAGACAAAAACTTATTCATAGATCTCATGCAGGAAATTGCCACGGAGTTAGGTCTATCAAACTGTTGGATATGTGGGGGATTAAAGTCGGCCGAAAAGTGGCCATGGAAAGGAGAAGGGTTGATCCCAGAGCAGTTACTAAGATGGAATAATACCAAAATTTCAAAAATATTGCAACGACCTGAGGGATGGATATTAGATAAGCGAGTAATTGGAACTATCTGTATAAGCAGGGAAGGCAAAGGATATACAGAGACGGTCGGTTATATGCCGTGTCTTGCCACTTTAGATACTAATAATAAAGGTCAGAAGTGGCATTGTCTTTTCCCTCCATTCCCAAGTTAGAGCCTGCTTTGTTCTGTTCCCGGGTCACATCTCACAGCAACCATTTTGGGGGATACACCTTTCATGGGGGCACTGGCACTGTGCCAGAGTCAATCCATGACACAACCTGAACCTCCCTCAGGGTATTGGAGTCTGGAGAAAACTAATCATTGTGAATGGAGTGAAAAATTGAAGTTATGTTGGAATAAGAAGCCTGGGGCTAATCCTTTCCAGTCCTTAGGGGGATTAAGAGAATTTTGGGATAAACCGAGTGAGATAAAATTTTGGAAAGCTCCAAATGGGATCTACTGGATTTGCGGGAAAAAAGCATATAGCAAGCTGCCTGGGAAATGGAAGGGGTCATGCACTCTAGGAATAATCAGACCGGCTTTCTTTACTTTACCCCGATCAGAGAGTAGCTCACTAGGGGCACCTCTATATGAAACCCTAAATCGTCAGAAGAGAGAGATAAGGAAGAAGTTCCCAATCTTTGAAGGTAGTAAAAAATGGGGGGAGGAGGAATGGCCTGCCGAACATATAATTGAATATTATGGGCCCGCTACCTGGGGCCAATTTATCTCTTAAACCGTCTGATCAGACTCCAAGCAGTGGTGGAAATCGTGTCTAACCATACCTCAGATGCCCTGGAGTTACTATCTTGGCAGCACTCCCAGATGAGAGCATTTGTCTATCAAAATAGGATAGCACTGGATTACCTATTAGCCGAAGAACGGGGAGTATGTGGAAATTTCAATGAGTCTGAGTGCTGCATTGAAATTGACGATTACGGGGAGACAATCCGGGGTCTCGCTGCCGAAACAAAAAGGGTTGCCCATGTACCCATCCAGAAGTGGAACTCTATTCTGAATACTTCCTGGTGGGACAACCTGTTCAATGAGGCTTGGTGGAAGAAACTAATTTTCTTTATTCTTTGTTCAGTAGCTGGAGTTATTTTTTTGCCCTGTTTAATTCCCTGCTTTATCCGGTTGATACACTCAGTAGTGCAAGGAATGCAGCTATGCCCATGGATCCAGAACTCGCAGCAAAAGGTAACCCGGTTTCAAAGATCATGAAGCTGGAGGAGGACCCATCACATAAATGGGCAGCCCAGGCATTAGCACAATTCGAAAAACAGATGGAGAGTGATGAGTCAGATCTCAGGGAATATCAGAGAATACCACTGGATGATTAGAAGGGGGGAAAATCACTCAAGTACATGTAGATTCACTAAAAACAAACTAAAAATAAAGCACATAGGTTTATTTATAGAAAACTCCATTTCTATGATAATAGGTGTCCCTTAATACTTTGCCATGTACATTTGATAAGGAGGTCAACACCACTATTCGCTGTAGTATTCTCCTAATCTAAATTAGCACTATAAAAGATAACACCAAATTCACCCCAACTGATATAAATAAAGCTAAATTGGGTGGCACAACGTACTGAAAATTCTAGTTGCAGTTGGTGACCATCCAAAGATTACATCCCACCAGTGATGATCTGCATTTCGTTTTATTCTTTGCAGAATTCTGCTTATTTCTCTAGTATTATGATGGAATGTAATTAGAGTATTTTCTTCACTTTTCTGGATCTTCTTCAAAATCTCAATTAGTTCTTGGTGTCTAATTAATTGTCTTACCAATGCAAGGTCTATTCCAATAGGAGTAGGTGATAGCCTGTGATACATCGTGTAATTGTTCCTGATCAGCTGGTGGGATGTCACTGGTGCCAAATACAAAAAACCACATCCGAGAATCTTAACAAAATTACAAATACAAAAATTAGAATGATTTCTACTAGGTAAAACTACACTCTTGTTATTGATTTCTACAAAAGTGCAAGCAGTCCTTAAGTGTACACAAACTTTACCAGTGTATACTGAATCATGGTTTTAAAGGGTTAAGATTTTAGCTGAGGGTTAGAACCAATTCATATTGAAGTTAGATACACCAATGATAGGTTAATGATTATTAGATGCTTAAGCTAAAGCTAATTGTTATATTATGAGCTCATTTGTAGAAAGAAGTGGAGCAAGTGAACCATTATAGGAACATATTGAAACCAGCAGAACAACACCCAGCACCTGGACTCTATGTTAATCCATCATGAAGCAGGGGCCTTGGATCGTGCCAGAGGGTCACAGAGACCTGATGAAGACCTTCCTGACCTCATCCCTGGGACCACTGACCCAATTTGAGACCACTGACCCAATTCAAGAGAAGAATTGCTCATGCGTGAAGGACTAATAACCTAATTTTAATACAAAGCGGGGATAGGAGGTTCTGGGGTTATGCATATGTATTATTTTGGGAAATAAATAGAAGGCAAAGAACCTTGTGCGGTGTGGTCAGGCATTTCAGGGATGGCCCCCCCATGCCATCTGCCGGCGTAATAAACATACAACTTTCTGACTTTAACTAGTTAGAGAGTCTTTGTCCGTGATTTTCGGTTTTAACAATTCAATTGGTGAGCCAGCCAGGAAGAGACTGCTCGGCTGTGAGACCAGCTGAAGTTGTGGACTCCCTCGGAGCGCCCCTGGGATATTCCTGGAAGAGTGGGCTCTGCTGCCCAGACTGCTCAACCAGCAGCAGACAAGGACCCCTGACTACTAAAACTCCAGACAAAATGGTATGTTTAAAATTAAAACAGTTTTAAACAGTGACCTGTAAGAAGTACACGTGGTCAGGAAAGACTGTTTGGTAAGTTGTGGGAGATGTCCCATGCACAACTTGTGCCTATGTAGTGTGCTTGCAGGCTGAAATTGCAGTTGAAATCTGCTTGTCAGCAGAAAGAATTGTTGAACTGTTGTACCAAGCTCAGGCTTTTGTTGCTGGCAGAAAGGAATTTTGCCATTTGTTTTGCCGTAGAAGGCTCAATTTGCTACCGATGGGGCTACCAGTCATAAGGGCAAGTCCTGGTCTAAAGTTGCTATGCTATTGTGAGTGTGTCCTGACTGTGAGTACAATTGTGAGAGCATTTGTTGAGACGTGCTTGTTAGCACGACACAAGTGGGAGTTTGGACTCGCGGTTCCGTTCTCGGGCGACTGAAACGGCTGTGGAAAAACAAAGCGAGTGGGGTGCATGATCCTTAATAAAATCCCCTCCCCGCTGTGACTCTCTGTGTGTGTGTGTGTGTGTGTTTTGGTTACGGGGGACGAAATTTACTGTAACACCCGGTGTTCACGTTAAAAGGGTTCGGACTCTGAAAATTATAGGGGCACCGCTTTGCTGTTCAGATGTTTATGTTTGTGGAATTTGAAATGTAGAGGTTAAGTGCTTTAGTATAGTGTGTTTGTATATTGTTCGACTGCATGAAGTGATTCCCGCAGGAATAATAAGAGTATAATGTTGTAGTCGTGTTTGGAGCTGTGGTGTATTTTTGAGGCAACACTGCCATCTTGTGTCAAAAGTTATAAGTGTAGCACACATTGAGTGTGAAGTAGTAAAAGTGGTTTGTTTGAAAGAGTTGATTAATTTTTGAGAACTGAGACGTGAACATTTTGAAGTAAATTGGAGACAGACAAAGGACGGGGCCAGTTTGGCAAGAAAAAGTAGAAGCCTTTGATAAGAGTTTACTTGTGGTTTTAGGTACAGGGATTGTGTTTATAGATGTTGATTGCTAGAATCATAATAGGGGTGTTTTGGTCTGAGAATCCAATCTGGCCAGAAGGATAGAAGGAATTCCTTTGCTTCAGTGGTCTGGGCTCGACCCGTGGGAGTTTGTGAATTCAGTAAACTGGTGGATAGACAGGGGAAATGAGAGAGTATTGAAACAGGGGGCAGAATAGAATTAGGTATTAATACCCCTGCCACAGCCCCCGAGACCTTGACGCTTGCTCAAGAGAGGCCAACACCTCCTAAACTTGACAACCTTTTACCTGGTGTCCCCAGGTGCTCTTATCATTCATTTTTCTTTTGTAGGCATCTGGACAAACCATCAACATATTTTCTTTCCCCTTCTAGGAGGGCTTGTTCTGCTAGATCTTCCCAAACCCCAGTTTGGCACTGAACAACCTCCAAACAACCATGTGTTAAGGCACCTCCCTGCCCTTCATACAGAAATTATATTCAAACTCCTGTCCTCCTCCAGTACCCAGTTATCATTATTCCACATTCCGACATCCTAATCTGTTAACCACCCTTCCTCTTTTTCAAACTCTGTCTTCTTTTTTTTATTTTTCCTCTTTTTTCCTCTTTTTCCTTTGATTTAACACACTTTGGACCACACAAGGTGTACACACAACTAGTTTATTTCTAAAAGTAACTCCACAGCCCTTTTTTCTTCTGGTACAACCCCCATTTCCAGTTGCATCTGCAAGTTTCTCCCCAACAAGCTGATGCGTGCCCCAAGAATCAACAATATATGGCCTATCCCCATGTCAGTCTCTCTCCTAATTACTCCATCTTCAATGACAGGGATTTTAAACCTTTCTCCTTCTGCCCTTGCCACTTCCACCGTGTCACCACCCATATCACATCTCCCTGGAATCCCCACCACACAAGGTCTCGCCACCCCAGAATCAACCACAAATTCCAGTACTTCCTGTTGGGGGCCTGCTTCCCAAGTTATCAAAGACTCTAGACAGCATTTATCCCCCAGAAAACAGAGCCCATGTCCTTTCCACTCTACACACAACTAGTTTATTTCTAAAAGTAACTCCACAGCCCTTTTTTCTTCTGGTACAACCCCCATTTCCAGTTGCATCTGCAAGTTTCTCCCCAACAAGCTGATGCGTGCCCCAAGAATCAACAATATATGGCCTATCCCCATGTCAGTCTCTCTCCTAATTACTCCATCTTCAATGACAGGGATTTTAAACCTTTCTCCTTCTGCCCTTGCCACTTCCACCGTGTCACCACCCATATCACATCTCCCTGGAATCCCCACCACACAAGGTCTCGCCACCCCAGAATCAACCACAAATTCCAGTACTTCCTGTTGGGGGCCTGCTTCCCAAGTTATCAAAGACTCTAGACAGCATTTATCCCCCAGAAAACAGAGCCCATGTCCTTTCCACTCTTTCACAGGGCACTTCCCCTGAAGCACCTCCATGTGTCCCTCTAGATGAGGGTTCCGCCCCCTGCTACAGCAGAAACAGGCATCCCTAGTCCCTTCCTGGGACCCTGACCACACCGGGGCTCTGCCTCCCTCTTGAACCCCTCCCATAGATACAGCGGGAGCTGGATTTGCTGAGGGAACAGAGACAAGAGCGGGGTTCGGCAGTGAGACTGGAACCAGTAAGCCTTGCCACTTCCACCGTGTCACCACCCATATCACATCTCCCTGGAATCCCCACCACACAAGGTCTCGCCACCCCAGAATCAACCACAAATTCCAGTACTTCCTGTTGGGGGCCTGCTTCCCAAGTTATCAAAGACTCTAGACAGCATTTATCCCCCAGAAAACAGAGCCCATGTCCTTTCCACTCTTTCACAGGGCACTTCCCCTGAAGCACCTCCATGTGTCCCTCTAGATGAGGGTTCCGCCCCCTGCTACAGCAGAAACAGGCATCCCTAGTCCCTTCCTGGGACCCTGACCACACCGGGGCTCTGCCTCCCTCTTGAACCCCTCCCATAGATACAGCGGGAGCTGGATTTGCTGAGGGAACAGAGACAAGAGCGGGGTTCGGCAGTGAGACTGGAACCAGTAAGGGGACAGAGTTAGGAGCAGAAGTCAGCAGGAAAGCTGGAATCAAGAAAGAAGCAGAGGTAGGAGCAGGAGCAGGTGGATCCAGAGTCACAGTGGAGACGGGAGTGATTGCGGTCAGTACGGACGGGGAGGGCTGAAACTCCTGACACAGGCAGAGAAGCTGATGCGGGTCAGGAGACCAGAGCTCCTGGCATGAGCAGAGAAACTGGAGACAGGGAGAGGCAACATTTCCGGGGGGTCCCAGCCCCTTTCTCTGGTTCCCCATCTCATTTCCCCACGACCCTGCCCACATGTCCCTGGCTTCTGTCTCCCTGCTCCAATCCATTCCCCTGACAGCTCGAACACCTCTCACTCTTCACAACACAGAAAATCCTTCCTCTCCAACAGTATAATACAATCCACCATCCTCCAGAAAATAAGGTTAAACTTTAAATCAACAATCCATATCACATATACTTTCATTCGTTCACACTCACTTTTATTTCTTTAATATCTCACTCATTCTCATTCACAACAAGAAAACAACAAGGTACCTCTTACTTTCAAGTCACTTGCTAATATCCACCCATGGGTATTGTAAAATCACAAAATGTTATTGGCCAAACCCAGATTTTCTTGAGTATCCCTCAATCCAGCAGTGTTGTACAATCCCAGATTTTCTTGGGTATCTCTCAATCCAGCAACTTTGTGGGGCACCCACTTTTGTCCTGTTTTCCCAGTGGCTTGTGCCAGGAAAACCCTCGGCTCCCTTCTTCCAAGGGGGCCAACCCCTCCCTGGGACCCTGTCCCAGTTTCCCAGGGGGCCTCTCTCACTCCTTTTATCTCTCGCTTTGTCTCCTCACTGGCCATCTTTCTCACAAAAGATTGGAAACGCAGCCCTCAGAAACCCCTTACTCGCTTCGCAGGTCTAGAATAACCAGCCTGCGTCTCATTCACACACACATTCATCCCCCGTATCTGCATCCCCAAAAGAATACTTTACCAATCCTCTTTTCTTCTTCGGGTCTTTGTGCACAATATTTTTTGTGGGGCCACCGTGGTTCTTAGGGAACCTTTTTTTCCCTTTTTCTTTGCTTTATGTGTCTCCTTTTGTCCACCAGGTGTTCTACCTGCAACCTCCGATCACACCAGGAGAGATAGAGCAAGGCTGCCTAAACCTGGCAGGGTGCATCTTCCCCCACTCGGGATCTCCTGGTGGTCTCGGGAGCAAGGTGTTACATCCCGGAACAATTGTCCATTTGTGAAAAACACATTCACTCTCCTGTGAAAATTAAAAAAGTTTAGTAAAGGACAATAGGAGACAAGGACCATAGAGCAAAGGTTATTATGGCTGGGTGCATCTTGGCCATCAGCCAAGAGCACACATCTTCGGAGATACCCCTTAAATACCTTTTCCCTTACATCAACCTGTTGCATATTCATAGACCCTTATGCATAGTAAACTTTTCCCCAAACTAGTTTACATGTTCCAAGAATTATTTAGCATATCTCCTCCTCGGATCTGCCTTTTTAGAACATGCGTATTCCTTGGCTGTAGTTTTAGTCCTTTTTTATCATCTCCAGGTTTTTTTGGGCCTTGGTCCACATTGTCTTCAGATGGTGAGTGCTGATAGTTGGCATATCTGTAGCAGGTGTCCTCTTCATATGTTCATTGGATGTTATCCCATCCAAGCAAGCATTTTAACACAAGCATACTTACATCAGCTATTTCACTACTATGTCCAAGCTTAATTAACAATAGAAATAAAAACTATATCTTTATAACAAAGTTACTTTAACATCACACATATAGAATCCATTTTAATATTTGCGAAAAGCCAATATTATAATATGTATCTATAACATTATCCATATATTTGTTTTTGGGTGATTAACAGGCCAAGTAAAAGTAACAGGAGGAAGCACTAATACTAAAAAAGCCTTTTCTAGCATAAACCAAATATTACTTTGAGGTAATGGCAAGCCACTGCTTGCTTGATAATTCTTGATGTTCAGGCAAACCATATCGATGCCCACACACCAGCTGTTTAATTTGTATATTATTCCGACTGCTCCTTGAAGGATCACAATGCTCACAATCAGCTCTTCTTTTGTGAGATGCACAATATCAAAGGCACCCACAACTTTGACACTCAGAGTCCATGCTTGATAATCCCCTGTGTGACAGGCCAAGCAGGGAAAAGAAGGTAACAGACCTGCAACCACCTCTGGACATATGATCAACTGGTTCTCTGAGGATGAAAGATTTATCTTTTGGTCCTTTTCTGTGTTTTGATCGGCTGGCTGTTCAGTGGGGGGTCTGGTGTTTTTGGCTGGAACCTAACAGGGACCAGTGTCTGTGGAGATGCAGGTATGACCCGGTGCTCAATCAGACCAGAGCTGTGGCTGAAGCTCTTCCCACATTCCCCACACTCATAAGGCCATTCCCCAGTGTGGATCCTCTGGTGAGTGATGAGGTGGGCCTGTGGTTTTTCCACTTTCTGGGTCTTTTGCAGGGACTCATGCTTTTTTCCCTGTGTCTAATGATGTTGGGGTTTTTTTCTTTTTTTTGGACTTAGAAGAGTGTTTTATTGTGGGGGAGTGGGAGATGCCAGTGATATGGGAGATTCCCCATGGGGTGAAAGAGGAGGAAGTTCATTGAGAATTGTACAAACTTTAACATATCTTTATGTAGCTACATCCAAGACATGTATAATTTTGAGAAATTTTCCTCTCTGCCATTACTGAGAAGCTTGTTTTTAGAATATATTAGAGAGACCCAGTTAAGGCATGGACCCTGGCCAAACCCTGGCCTTACCTGGTTGGGAAGTCTGCCAATAAACCCAGGTGTTTTCTGCACCAAAACTGTACTCAGGTCAGTTTGGTTTGCCGAATTTGGACTTATAATAGCTGGACCCCCTTTTGAAGTGAACTTGGAAATCTTAACCAGGAATGATTTTCTAAGCTCTCACTCTAAAATGAGGCTTGCCAGCTATTGCAGACCTTGGGTGATGGTACAGTATTTAGGGAATTGATAATGTATTGTTTTATATCACTATCCTATCTTTCATGTACTATTAATTGTGTCTATTTTCTGATTTATTTCAGCTTGGTGTGAATTTATTGTTTTGCCATATGCGTTATTTTGCTTTTATGTTGCCTTCATGTTCATAATGAGAGACACACATATTAAAAAACAACAGAAGGGGGAGTATGGCTCCTCAAGAACGTTTACACTAATATTTACACTAAAAATTTTGAAAGCAAATAAAATCAAACCAAATTTGATCCCCAGCAGAACGATACTGTTTTGAAGATTTGCATGTGCAGAGCCAATTTCTAAATATAATGTCAATCCTTGCACTTAGTACATTTGCTGAGGATATCAGACTGGAAGCTGCTGTTGACTCTCTTGAGGGAGACAAGAGGCCTTGCAGAGGGATCTAGATAGATTGAAGCATTGGGCAATGATTAATGGGATAAAATTTAACAAGTCAAAATGCCAGGTTCTGCATCTAGGATAGAGTAATGCTAGGCACAATATAGATTGGGAAAGGCTGGAGAGCAGCCCTGCAGAAAGGGATCTGGGGCTGCTGGTTGGGAGGAGGCTCAGTATGAGTCAGCAGTGAGCTCTGGCAGCCAAGAGGCCAAACCATGTTCTGGAGTGCATCAAACACAGCTGGTCAAGAGAAGTGATGATCCTGCTGTATTCAGTGCTGGTATGGCCTCACCTTGAGTACTGTGTGCAGTTCTGGGCTTAACCATTTAAGAAGGATGTGAAGGTCCTTTAATGCATCCAGAGAAGGACAACAAAGCTGATTAAAGGGCTGGAAGGAATGTCCTATGAGGAGCAGCTGAGGACTTTGGGTTTTTCTAGTTTGGAAAGAAGAAGGCTGAGGTGTGACTTCATGGCAGTCTACAGCTTCCTGAGGATGGAAGTGGAGAGGGAGGTGCTGAGCTCTTCTCCCTGGTATCCAGTGATAGGATGCATGGGAATGGTTCCAAGCTGTATGAGGGGAGGTTTAAATTGGACATTAGGAAGCATTTCTTTACCCAGAGGGTGGTGAAACACTGGAACAGGCATCTTAGACAGGTGGTTGATGTCCCATGACTGTCAGTGTTTAAGAGACATTTGGACAATGCCCTTAATATCATGCTTTAACTTGGTCAGCCCTGAACCAGTCATGCAGTTGAACTAGATGATAATTTCAGAGAGTGGATATAGAAGGGAGAAGAGAGATTCAATTTGTTCAGAGTTCCTGGGGGGCTGCAAAGAAGAAATGAGCTACAGAAGTTCTCCCAGACACTGGAACAGGTTGCCCAGAGAAGTTGCCCCATCCCTGGAAGTGTTCAAAGCCTCAACAAAGTCACACCATCACTGAGTACTTCTGTGCTGGACATGCTGGAACTTCAGCATGATCTGAAGTCCAAGGCAGCAAAGTGGTACCACCATCAACATTGCTAATGCATTTTTCTCCATCCCTTTGGCAGCAGAGTGCAGGCTACAGTTTTCTTTCACCTGATATGGCATCCAGTACACGGGATGCCTCGCTCTGCTGCAGCGCTGGCTGGGCCAGGCCCCACTCTGCTGCGCGACCCAGCCGGCTCAGCCCATGGTGCATCTCAGCTGAGATTCTGCAGCCAGCCGCTGAGTTCTAACTGGGGCTGGTGGGCCGGGCCAGGCCAGCCCCAGCTCTGCTTTGGGTAGAGCTGAGCCAGGCTCTGCTCCAGCTGCGAGCCACTGAACCATTCTGCTGGTGCCGTGGAAAAATCATGCAGCTAAGAACAGAGGCAGCCCTCCAGCCCTGCGCAGAAAGCATCCCTGCAACTGGAATTGATCATGGCAGGGGCCAGAAAACAGCCACGTCACCGGCAGAGATCACATGACCATCCACAGGCCCAGGCAACATATTAACTCTTTCAGTGCACAGATGAAACTTGCAGACATCAATCCTCTCTCAAGTGAGAGAAAAATGAAAGGGTAAAGACATGTAAAGAAAACAACATGGAGACACTGAGGTCAGTGAAGAAGGAGTCAAATCCCAGATGGAAGGAGAATGAGGAGATGCCTTAGTCTTGGGCAGAAATTCTCTTGTAAGGCTATGGTGAAGATATAATTGATACATCAGACTCTTTTATTTTTCCTCTTGTAACTCATGGAATGCATTGGGCGGGGTGTAGTGTTCTAACCACAACTGTGAGAAGAGGCATCAGTGTTGAAGCAAGCAGATGTTGAAGTAGCTGTTATCCAATGAGAAACTTGAACAAAGAGAGATGAGAGATGAGATGAGATGAGATGAGATGAGATGAGATGAGAGAGATGAGAGAGATGAGAGAGATGAGAGAGATGAGAGAGATGAGAGACCTGGCCCCAGGGATGGGAGAAAAAAACCCTCTGTTCCCAGAGATAAAAGAACTTTTGTTTCTACATTAGAATAGCTCATCCTTAAAATTGCACCCCAATTAGCTGAAATGACCCATGGTGGTAGTTGTGGGAAGACTACCAAACCATGGGAGGGACTTCAAGATTGCAGATTTCCGGGTGGCTGCTATTCATGAAAATTAAAGCCACAAGACAACTGTTTCTTGTGGAAAAGTCTCCATGGCATGGCAGGAGAGACTCGACTCCCTAAGTGAACTCAAGAAAGACTATTCTAGAAGTGGTAAGCTGGCTGAAAATACCAAATTTTGTCTCTTTACATTATCAGTGGGAAAGGAAAGAAGAGTTTTGGGGGAGGAGAAGTGTTCTGAAGGTTTATTCTGATTTCTTATTATTCTTCTTTTAGTTCTGTTAATTAAGTTTTCTTTATACTCTTTAAAGTTTTGAGCCTACTTTTGCCCTTCTCCTAATCCTTATCTCACAGCAGAAAATGAGTAAATAATTCTAGTGAGTGCACTGGCATTTGGCCAGCACTCAACACACCTCATTAATTGAATTAGAGAACCAAAACCACTACAAAGTCATCAGAGTCCAAAGGACGTGGGTAAAAAAAATAGCAGCTATGTCCGCACTGACCAGCAAGAAGGAAACACAGGCTTTCCTAGGTGCTGTGGGTTTTGGGAGGATGCATATTTCAGATTAGTCAGATTGTAAGCCCTCTCCATCATATGAAGCGGAAGAAGAATGATTTCAAGTGGGGTCCTGAACAACAACAAGCTTTTGAACAAATTAAGCAGGAGATTGTTCATGCAGTAGCCCTTGGACCAGTGAGGACAGGACAAGATGTGAAAATGTACTCTACATCACAGCCAGGGAGAATGGTCCTTCCTGGAGCCGCTGGCAAAAAGTAACTGTGGAAACTCAAGGATGACCCCTGGGATTCTGGAGTCAGAGATTTGAGGCCTGTTGCAACCCAACTGAAAGGGAGATACTGCACCTTGTGAAGGGATTTGAGTTGCTTCAGAAGTGATTGGCAGTGAAGCACAGCTCCTACTGGCACCCCTACTGATGGACTGCTGGTGTTGGGCTTTGTTTAAAAACAAAGTCCCTTCTACACATCATGCAACTGATGCCACATGGAGCAAATGGATTGCTCTGATCAACTCAGGCTACAAGATGGATGTTAAATGAGATAAGGAAAAAGATGCAACCCTGCAAGGCAAGGGAGTGTTTCTTTTTCTTCACACCAATGACTCCCTCTGGGGAAGCACCAGCACAGTAACACCCATCCTAAGGGGTCACCTCTGCTAATGGGCCATAATGGATTTAATGGCACAGGCAGAATAGGCAGCTGCAACAATTTAGACCATCGAAGACTCACAAAATATCCCATGACTCCCAGTGTTACATCACACATTGTGAAACTCCCCACCCTGGGGGAGGTACTGAGCATTCCCACCTGAACCTGAGCATATATATAATCTTTGGCCTTGGAGACTTCAGGACCTCTTGACAGATCTGGAGGAAGACCAGAACTTCAACAGGGCTGCGACCAACACTCTGACCAACAAGATGCCAGTTTATACTCTGCCTTTGTGGGTTAAAACCAGTTTTGTCTGAATCATTGTATTTATTGTAACCTCTTTAGTGAATTGTAACTCCAACCTGTAATCTCTCTTGAGGCAGCTGTGGGGTTCATTTCTTCCACTGCTTTACTTTTAAACCAGCACATGTGATAAGGAGACCCCGCTATATAATCAGCTACCTGAAAATGAAAAGCAATATGCTCTCTTTACTGACAGTTCCTGCCATATCGTAGGGGTACATCAAAAATGGAAAGCTGCCATATGGAGTCCTACATGGCAAGTTGCAGAAGCTATTGAGGGACAAAGTGGACCAAGTCAGGTTGCCGAGCTGATAGCTGCCCAGTTGGCTTTGGATACTGTTGAACAAGAGAAATGGCCAGTGCTCTACCTCTACACTGACTCATGGATGGTGGCAATTTCTCTGTGAGGGTGACTAGAATGATGGAAACAGACCATTTGGCAGCACAGAGGGAAATCCATCTTGTAGGAATGTGCCCCCTAATGACAGAGTGGCAAAACTATCCTTTGTCCCCCAAAAAAGCAAAGAAGCCCAGAAGTTTCTCTCAATGATTAGGTGAAAAGCCACCTCATAGGACCTCAGGGACTTCACCAAAAACCTGAGGACAGCTAATTGGATAGAAACCAAAAAGTCCCGCCTGAACCATCAGGTAGAAAAAGAAGAGAGCAAAAGAGCTAAGGGCTTTTGTGAGGTGTTTTTACCAGGAGCAGACCTCTGCACCTGGCTCGGGTTTTTCTGTTTGTTATTTTGCCTTTTATGAAACCTTTTTGTTTCTAACACTGCAGCAGAAATCATCCTGCTTATTTTATGCTCCCAAAATAATAGCTGAGCTATCCTTGGGTGTATTATATTTCTTTTGAGAGCTTATGAGACCTGGCTCAAGAAAAAGAAATATAATACGTGACGACCTGGACAGGATTTCTCACATTGAGAAAGATAGTCTGGGGATTTTTTGATTACCTCAATCACAACTAGGACATTTTTTCCTTGGTATTTGTGTTTTTGGGAGAGCAGGCCTGCACCTGAGTTTTTTGTTGCTTAAAAAGAAAACTCAGAAGAAGGGATATGAGATTTAGAGGGAATCTCAAATTAAAGCCTCACACCAGTGAAAGAGGTTGGAACCGGACACGGGACTGGAGCACGCATCGCAAACCTCAGAGGATTCTGCCCTTCAGCTAAGCTGAAATATTGTTGCAATCTAGTACCGGGGAGTTTTATACCAAGGAGGATAACTTGGCTGAAAACCACTTTGGTGAGTGCCAAGATGGGAAACTGATTATCTTTAGCTGAGCAGGATTTTTATTCTTATTTAAATTATAAGTTAGAAATTCAAGATATTCAGTTTGAGAAGAAACAGCTTTAAAAACTTGTTAAATCGGTTTCAACACAGTTCCCAAACTCAGATATGTCTCAGA
>NW_024528610.1:0-850 GCF_017590135.1 Pyrgilauda ruficollis | reverse complement strand
CGGGGGGGCTCTGGGTGAATTTTGGGGGGGTTCCAGGTGAATTTTGGGGCTCCCAGGTGGATTTTGGGGGCTCCCAGTTGAATTCGGGCCAGTGCGAGGTGGAACAGTCCATTACCGATTCCGGGGGGGTTCCGGTGAATTTTGGGGGCTCCCAGGTGGATTTTGGGGGCTCCCAGTTAAATTTGGGCTAGCCCCGGGGTGGAACAGTCCATTACCGCTTCCGGGGGGGGTTCCAGGTGAATTTTGGGGGCCCCTTCCCCCCACCCAGTTTAGGGTGGAACAGTCCATTGTAGGTTTGCGGGGGTTCCAGGTAAATTTTGGAGGTTCCAGGTGAATTTGGGGGGGTCCCAGTTAAATTTGGGCCAGCCCCGGGGTGGAACCATCCATTACCGATTCCGGGGGGGCTCTGGGTGAATTTTGGGGGGGTTCCAGGTGAATTTTGGGGCTCCCAGGTGGATTTTGGGGGCTCCCAGTTGAATTCGGGCCAGTGCGAGGTGGAACAGTCCATTACCGATTCCGGGGGGGTTCCGGGTGAATTTTGGGGCTCCCAGGTGGATTTGGGGCTCTCAGCTGCGCTTGCTCCCCCCCCGCGCCAGCCCCGGGTGGAACTGGCTGTTGTAGCGCCGCTGCCGCTCGGGGTCCCGGGGGTCCCGGGGGTCCCGGGGGTCCCGGGGGGTCCCGGGGGGGTCCCGCAGCCCCCGGAGCAGCTCCCGGCTCCGCGCCGCCTCGGCCGCCTCCCGGGCCAGGCGCTGCCGCCGCAGCTCGGCCAGCCTGCAAGGCAATTAGCGCTAATTAGGGCTAATTAGTGACCGGGGAGGGGCAACGCGCCGGGTTGGGGGGGGAGGGGAAC
>NW_024528609.1:0-850 GCF_017590135.1 Pyrgilauda ruficollis | reverse complement strand
GGGGGGGGAGGGGCGGGGGGAGGGGGAGGGGGGCGAGGACCCCCCCGAGCTGCGGCGGCGCCGGCTGAAGCTGCAGGCGCTGGGACGGCGCTGCCGGGAGATCCGGCAGGTGAGGGCGGGGCCGGGACACTCCCACAACATGGCGGGCGGGTGGACAAAATGGCCGACATGCTCCCAAGATGGCGGCCACGCCCACAAAATGGCCGACGTGCGCACAAAATGGCCGACAACGCTCGCAAGATGGCGGCCATGCCTTTAAAATGGTGGCCACGCCCACAAAATGGCTGCCAGGTGCTCAAAATGGCCGACATACGCACAAAATGGTGGCCACACCCACAAAATGGCCACACCCACAAGGTGGCGGCCGTGCATGTAAAATTGTGGCCACGCCCACTAAATGGTGGGCAAGTGACAAAATGGCGGAGGCGCTCTCAAAATGATGGCCACGCCCATAAAATGATGGCCACACCCACAAAATGGTGGCCACGTCCCTTGCATGGAGGCCCCGCCCCCTTTGCCATAAGTGGTGCTGCTCATTGTTCTCAGACCACGCCCCTTTTCCCTTTAGGCCCCTCCCCAGAGCGCAAACCCCACCCTCACCATTCAGGCCACGCCCCTTTCCATTTAGGCTCCTCCCAAGGGCTCAAGCTCCGCCCTCATTGCCCAGACCACGCCCCTTTTTAAGACCCCCTCCCAAGGCTCAAGCTCCGCCTTGCTGGCCAGGCCACGCCCTTTCCTCTTTAGGCCCCTCCCCACCGCTCTAACCCCGCCTTCACTGTGCAGGCCACGCCCCCAGAGCCCCTGTACTCCCTGGCCCCGCCCCATTCCCTGGCCCCGCCCCATTCCCTGG
>NW_024528608.1:0-850 GCF_017590135.1 Pyrgilauda ruficollis | reverse complement strand
CCAGGCTGTGCCAAATCAACACAAATCAACTGTTTGCTGTGCTTCCTTTGGGCAGTGTGAGCCTGCATTTGAATGAAAAAATGGGAATTCTTGGCTCAGCTCTGTTTCCTTGGGCCCAGGGCAGCTTTTGGCAATGATCCCAGACCTCTTACCAGCAAGGGAGTTGTTTCTGACAAGCAGCCCAATGCTCCACCAGCACTGTCAGCACTGGCACCATTCCGGTGCCACCTGAACCACCAGCATCCCTCTGCTGCTGGAGGGACCATGACCCCTCATGAAAGAGAAATGAGAAATGGCAGAAGCCTGTCTGGAGAGGGAAGGCAGTCAGAGAATGGGACATTGCCCGGTAAGGAGTGTTTTGAATCAGGAGGAAAAGAGTACCCATTCTATTCTTTAAGTGGAGTTTTGACAAAACTCATTTCCTCGGTGGAAAAAAAAACAAAAAACCAGATGAGAAATGGCAGAAGCCTGTCTGGAGAGGGAAGGCAGTCAGAGAATGGGACATTGCCCGGTAAGGAGTGTTTTGAATCAGGAGGAAAAGAGTACCCATTCTATTCTTTAAGTGGAGTTTTGACAAAACTCACTTCCTCAGAGGAAAAAAAACCAAAAAACCAACAAACTCCTCCCAACCAGACAAGAAAAAACCACAACCCCCTCCCCCCCTCCAACAAAAAAACAAAAACTAACACACACACACCCAAAAACATACCACCAAACCCACAGAAGTGAAACTAATGCAGCCAAAGGTGCAGTTTCCTACTTCCCCATGACCGCAACAAGTCTTTGGGAAACACCAGTGGGATACAGCACAGAGAGAGCCAAAAGGATGGGAATGGGGAGCTCCTGGTGA
>NW_024528607.1:0-850 GCF_017590135.1 Pyrgilauda ruficollis | reverse complement strand
TTTTTTTTTTTAATTAAAAATGCGAAGAAAGAGTCACAAGATAAATTCCGGGAGGACCTTGGGCACTCACAAGAAAAACAGACTTTCTTTCTTGTAGGAAGAACTTCAATCACTAGGCTGCACTATGTGGTATAACTGATGGGTCCCTCTTTCCATCTAATGACTTCTAAATTATAGTACAAACATGCAGCTACTTCTAGGAAGAGTGTCTTACCTCCCGTTATTCTAAATAAATTCTTCTCACCTTCAGGAAGAAGGAAGAAATGGATGCTGAACCCTCCTTAAGATGAATCCAGGTCACATAATTAAAAATATCAGTAGAGAGCAAGAATATTTCTCCCTCAGGTCTCACACTTCCCAATCAAAGAATCCTATATAAAGAATAGCATCAGCAATTGCTTTTTATGCAGTCTACTACAACTGGTGTGTCTTAGGTATGCTTTGATAACATCTTTAGATCTAAGCCCTAGAGAACTGTGGCCAGGATGCGGGGAATTGAGAAATGCCTGATTTCTCAATTGGATTTTGTTTGATTTTAAAGGAATTAAGTACTGAGCTGTTCTGTTCTCTCAAGGCAAGGAATTTGGAGTGCCCTTGGTGTCTCACTGCTTAAGAAACAGAAAAAGTAAAGCAGTTAGGGACCTAAGATGCTTCCTGGGATATGTAAAAGGAGTTTTCAGAGACACTATTTTATGTCTAACTAACTGCTCAGACTTTAAGTCCTATTTATCACAGCTACAGTACATGTTCTATACTCTCTCTTCTACCAATATGGATTCATATTAAGTGAAAGGTAATACACACATAGGATAAAAAAGGGAGGTTAACTTGCAAAATTTATGTCATTGAT
>NW_024528606.1:0-850 GCF_017590135.1 Pyrgilauda ruficollis | reverse complement strand
TCCCCCCGAATTTTAACCCAAAATTGAGCCCCAAATCCCCAAAATTCACCAAATTTCACCCAAAATTGAACCCCAAATCCACAAAGTTCCCGAAATTTAACCCCAAATTCCAAAAATTCCCCAAAATTTAACCCAAAACCCCCAAATTTGAACCCAAAATTTAACCCCAAATCCCCCCAAATCCACAAAATTGAACCCCAAATTCCCAAAATTCAGCCCAAAATTGAGCCCAAATTCCAAAAATTCCTGAAATTCAACCCCAAATTCCCCAAATTCCCCAAATTCCAACCCAAAATTTAACCCAAAATCCCCAAAATTTGACCTAAAATTGACTTAAAATCCCCAAAAATTCACTTTAAACCCCAAAAATCCCCAAATTTATCCCAAATTTCCCACCAGGACTCACCTTGTGCAGCTTCCTGACCCAAAATCCCCCAAAAACCCCCAAAAAATCCCCAAAAATTCCCCAAAAATTCACTCTAACCCCCCAAAACCGCTCCAAATCTCCTCGAAACCACCCCAAAGTTATCCCAAATTTCTCCCAAATTTCCCCCAAATTTCTCCCAAATTCCTCTCCTGTCCCACCTGGACTCACCTGGGCGGATCTTTGTGCAAGTTCCTGACCCAAAATCCCCCCAAAACCCCCCAAAACCCCCCAAAAAATCCCCAAAAATCCCCCAAAAATTCACTTTAACCCCCCAAACCTCCTGGAAACCACCCCAAATTTCTCCCAAATTTCCCCCAAATTTCTCCCAAATTCCTCTCCTGTCCCACCTGGGCTCACCTGGGGGGATCCTTGTAGAGGTTCCTCACCCAAAATCCTCCAAAAACCCCCCAAAAACCCCCAAAA
>NW_024528605.1:0-851 GCF_017590135.1 Pyrgilauda ruficollis | reverse complement strand
TACCCCCCAGGTGTTACAAGGAGCCCCTCAGGTGTGACAGGTGAAGTCAAAAAAACCACTCAGGTGTTAAAAGGAGCCATTCAGGTGTTACAGGTGAGGCCAAGGAGCCCCTCAGGTGCCCCCCAGGTGCTCCAGGTGAACCCCAGGTGCTCCAGGTACCGTGAGCCCCAGGTGACCCCCAGGTGTCACAAGGAGCTCCCCAGGTGTCACAGGTGAGCCCCAGGTGACCCCCCAGGTGTCACAAGGAGCCCCGCAGGTGTCACAGGTGAGCCCCAGGTGACCCCCAGGTGTCACAAGGAGCCCCCCAGGTGTCACAGGTGAGGTCAAGGAGCCGCCCAGGTGTCTCAGGTGGGCCCAGGTGTGTCAGTCGCCGCCGTTGGTGCGGATGGTGCGGCGGATCCAGGTGGTGAAGGCGCAGACCCGGCTGTACACACCTGGCTTGCCCTGCTGGCCGCACACCTGCAGCCCCCAGGAGACCACGCCCTGCAGGTACCCCTCGCACACCAGAGGGCCCCCGGAGTCACCCTGGGACAGGTGAGAGACAGGTGAGACAGGTGAGGGACAGGTGAGGGACAGGTGAGGGACAGGTGAGTCCCCCCAGGTGTTTCCCACCCATTCCCCCCCATACAGGTGAGTCCAGCCCCCGTAGAGGTCAGTCTCCCTCCTTCCCCATACAGGTAACTCCCCACAGGTGTTCTCCAGCTGTTTCCCACTCCCATTGCCCCCCACACAGGTGAGTCCCTCCAGGTGTTCGCCAGGTGTTCCTCAAGTGTTTCTCACTCCCATTTCCCCCATACAGGTGAGTCCCCCCCATACAGGTGAGTTCCCCCAGGTGTCCCAAATACAGGTGA
>NW_024528604.1:0-851 GCF_017590135.1 Pyrgilauda ruficollis | reverse complement strand
GGATCCCAGTCAAGAAAATTTGGGATCTGGCATCTCAGCAACATGTTTTGGGAGCAGATGAGTTGCCTGGATCAGAATTTTGGTACCTTGGGGCAGCTCTGAAAGACCTTGATTGTGTGTTGGGTTGTGCTGCCTTGATGGAGCTCCTTGGCTGGAGCAGACTGACTGGGAGATGTCTCCATGCAGCTGAACTTGTGCTGTGTTTTCTCTGCCTCTCCTCCGGGCTCAGCTCAGCAGGGCTGTGCAGCAGGTGCGGCGCAGGCTGGCCTCCCGCAGGATCGTGTCCCACGTGTCCCCCGGTGCCTGCAGGCAGGAGGTGAGGAGGGCTGGCTGGGCTGAGGGCAGAGAAATCACCTTGCAAACTGCTGTAAGTTTGTCTCTAATTAGCAAATCCAAAACATCATTCAGGAAGTTTCTCCAGCAGGAATGAAATAAACTGCTTTACTCATGCACCTTGTGGGTAGCCCGTTTCAGAGAAGGCAGCAGGATAAAGTGTGTGAAAACATCTCTGAGATGAACTCAAGAATGCAAAATAGACTTTTAAACGTTGAGATTGTGATCTGGGTATCTGGGAGAAATGTGATGACCAGCCTTCCCTTCAGGTGCCTTTATTTCTTCAAACCTCAACAACTCTTTCCATTGCATCAATTGCTTGTTTTGTGTGGGTGGTGAAGATCTGGAGGGTTTTTCCTCACCCCGGGCTGGCTTCTGGTAGAGAATGGTTGGTATGCAGCTGCTTTCCTCAAAGCAGTGCATGGAAGGAGGTCAGTCCCACTTTTTGTTATGCTGAATTTCACCCTGCTTTTGCTCCTTCAGTTCTCAAGACCACTTTTGTGTTGTAGCTATTTTCC
>NW_024528603.1:0-851 GCF_017590135.1 Pyrgilauda ruficollis | reverse complement strand
CCCAATTTTATTTCAATTTTTCCCCATATTTCCCCCAATTTTATTTCAATTTTCCCCAAATTTTAATTCAACTTTTCCCCATTTTTTTTCTCAATTTTTTGCCAATTTTTTCCCAATTTTTCCCCCAAATTTTCCCCAATTTTTCCCCATTTTATTTCAAATTTTCTCCAATTTTTTCCCATTTGAAATTGAAATTTTCCCCAATTTCTCCCCATTTTTTTCTCAAATTCACCCCATTTTTCCCCAATTTTTCCAAATTTTTCCCCATTTTTCCTCCAATTTATTCCAAATTTTTCCCCCAAATTTTCCCCAATTTTTTCCCATTTTATTCCTAATTTTTCCTGATTTTTTCCTCATTTCTATTTCAATTTTTCCCCAATTTTTCCCCTATTTTATTCCTAATTTTCCCCCAATTTTCCCCTAATTATTCCCAATTTTTTCCCTAGTTTTTGTCCATTTCCCCCCATTTTTTCCTCAATTTTTATTCCCATTTAATCCCAATTTTTCCCATTTTTTCCCAGACTTGCCATCGCTCAGCTGAACCTGGGGAAAAATTGAAATAAAAATGGGGAAAAATTGGGAAAATATTGAAAAAAACTTGGGGAAAAATGGGGAAAAATCAGAATAAAAATTGGGGAAAAATGGGGAAAAAATTGAAATAAAATTGGGGAAAAATTAGGGAAAAAATTGAAATAAAATTGGGGAAAAATTGAAATAAAAATGGGAAAATTTTGATATAAAATTGGGGGAAAATGGGGAAAAATTGAGATAGAAATGGGGAAAATTGGGAAAAAATTGAAATAAAATGAGAAAAAAATTGAAATAAAATAGGGAAAAAATTGAAATAAAAT
>NW_024528602.1:0-851 GCF_017590135.1 Pyrgilauda ruficollis | reverse complement strand
TTCTGCCTCTGCTGTTGATGTGCGCTGGAGGAGAAGCTGCCTCCTCCTACCAGCTCTGAATTTGCACCTTATAAAGTAGATGAGATAAATAATGTGAATATTCTGCAATTTTAGAAGTTGATAGCATGTAGAAAACACTGGAAAGGAACAAAATTTTTATTTTGAGGTTTAAAGCAGTCAAAACAGTTGAGGATGGGTCTTTCCTCTTTCCTTTTTAGTGAGTTTCCACCTGTAATGGGATGTGCATTGGTCCAAGACTAGCTAGATCCAGCACCATAGCCACAGAGTTGCTCCCAAAGCCATTTTCACCCGTTTCCTTACACTCCCTTCAAAGTCAACCCAAGGGAGGGAGTGCCTGAAGGGTTCGGGCCGTTGTCTCAAACACTTGAAAAACATGTTGGCTGAGGCTTCAACTGGGAATCAATCAATACACTCTTTTTAGCATCAAATCAGTACAGCCAGCTGGCATGCAAATGGGCTGATGTATCATGTGCTGTCTCAGGGAGGTGCGCTGAGGAGCAAGATTTGAAGACAGAGTCATGTGTAGAGAAAAAGGTTGTCTGCAAGGTTTATTTGGGTTTTTTTAATACTGAAGGCGCCTCACGTGCAGCTGAAGGCAGAGTGTGTTACAGGTTGGTGTCATGGACAGTGCTTCACAAAATACTCTGTGCTCAGGAGTGTGTGTTAGATGTTCACACGGAGTTGACAATGAGTTTGTCTTGGGCCTCATGGATTGCTCTGGGCTGGGATGGAGAAAGGGACATAAAGAAAATCCTGACTTGTGCAATTTATAGGTTGTTCATGAGGCTTTTTTATGAGCTCTTGGTTAAGCAGGGTGTTTCAGGACAATG
>NW_024528601.1:0-851 GCF_017590135.1 Pyrgilauda ruficollis | reverse complement strand
GACTAAGGCTCTTCAGAAAGTCTGCAGAACTTTAACTGTGTCAGACACTGCAGACAGAGCCTGTCCAATGTAATTCTCCCAGCTCAGTTTTGAACACTCTGACCTTAGCTCTGCTGGGATGAACACTCCCAGAGGGTTTAGAAGACTGCTAAGGGAAAGATCAAAGATAAATTTCTTCCTCCTGGTTGCTGCAGCATATCTGACCACATCCAGTGACTTGTCTCTTGCAATGGGCAGCCCCTTGTGAAGTCTTGTGCTTTCATGCTGACTTCTGCCTGCATAGACATCAACTGTGGGTTTATGTCTTCAATAGCAGCTCTGAGGGACTACTGTGAAATGGTAATTTCTAACCAACAGAAGTTATGAATTTTTCTTAATGTTTTCTATAACTTATAGCATTAAAAAAACCAGTATTACATGAGGTAGGAAGTTATTCCAAAAACAAATGGTTATTTGCTTCTGTTTGGGGAAAACATATTCCAGGGGAAAAATAATTCAAGAATTTTCATTATCTTTAAAACAGATAAGAGCTATATCACGGAAAGTTGAAAAAGGGTACTGTCTCCCTTGGCTACCCTAGAAAGCTTATACAATAAGAGTGCTTGAGGCTCACTTACTCAATGCTATAGCCCTGTCACCCTGCTAAGGCTCAGCAAAGCAGAAAAAGTACAGCAAAGGAAGAAGCAGCCCCATACCAGAGTCCTGCTACAGGACTAGAGGGCATGGTCTTTTGGAACCCAGTATATCTCACACTTCTGAACCTCCTTCTACAACCACAGGAGATCCCTACCACAAAGGAAAGCTCCAGGCTTCCCATTTCCCAGCTTCCTCGTTCCTGTTGCAGGTCTCCC
>NW_024528600.1:1441-22281 GCF_017590135.1 Pyrgilauda ruficollis | reverse complement strand
GCCAAGGGAAAGAAGACATGTCTTCTTTGAACAGAGGCACTGATATCCCCCAAGCATCTGAAAAATCTCTGCTACAATGGAAGAAGTGCTTCCCCCGGGAAGTGCTGGATCTGCTCTCAGTGTTTTCCAGAGGACCCAGAATCAAGGCTGTGGCAGTGGGCAAAGGCTGTAAGAATTCTTTTCAGCATTCAGTGAATCCATGCTGCATCTGACAGCTGTCATCTGGTGCCTTTAGAGGTTGATGAGTGCATTAGGACTGGCCACAGTTCATCCGTGCTCAAAGCACTGAATAGAAACATCTCCTGACCCATTGCTCTCTTTCAGCATCTGCACCCTCAAGAAGGAACCACACAAAAGAGGAGATGCCAGGCATGAAGGGCATCAGAAATGAAGAGCTTTGAAGCTGCCCTCCATTTGGTTCAAGAAAGATAAGAGTAAGGTTTTCTCACTTGTCCATTGCCATTGCCAGTGCAGTACTTCAGATCCACAACTCCCAGGACATCGAGGGTAATGCAGGATCCCAGGTTGACTTGGACTCCTTGGGAAGCAAGAAAGGAAGAAACAAAACCCCATGAGCTGATGCCTAAGACCTTGGCTGCCACTCATATCATCAGTCAGCTCTGACCTGAAGGACAGCTGGTGATACTTAGGGTGACACTTCTGCTTGACTGGGCATTTTACGGTAGCACAGTGTGAGCTGAAATACTCTGGGCCCTAATTTAAGCCTCCTTTGGCTTCCTGGGACGGAGCTGTAAGGGTTTGCTTTGGGTCATCTTGGCTGCCATTCAAATTGTCAGTCAGCTTTGACCTGAAGGACAGCTGGTGACGCTTAGGGTGGCACTTTTTATTGACTGGGCATTACACAGGAGGCCAGTGTGAGCTGAGACACTCTGGGCCCTAATTTAAGCCTCACTTGGCTTCCCAGGAAAGAGCTGTAAGGGTTTGCTTTGGGTCATTTATAGGGAGCTGTGACACCACCCTGTTCCAGTCCTGATTTGCAAAGATGTTGAACGCTTTGTACAAGCGCTGAAGCCCTTGCTTTCTGCCTGACTCAAGGTGGAAGAGTAGCAATTGTCCATTGGTCATTCCCCAAGAGAAACAAATGCCAGAACATTTAGAGGCAGAATTCCTTTTCCTGCACTCACCATGAACTTCATGAGCCATGTAGGTGGTGAGTCCACTGCACATGGAGAAGACATCTGACCCATAAGACCTGAGGTTGCTGACCAATCCATTGGTGACAAAGGTAATTTTCTTGGTTGGTCTTCCATGACCAAACTGGTTCTAAAGATCAAACACCAACATTCAGCAAGATCAGTGCTGGGATGTGGTTGTGGCTAGGCACATTCCCTAACAGGAATAGGGAGATGCTCTCCCACATCCCAAAGGAAAAGGGAGTCTAGACAAGCTGCCATGATAAGTTCTGAGCTGACCAATGCAGTTTGGTATTGAAAGGCTTGCAAAGGACTTTAAGGTCCTGGCATGCCGAAAGAAATAAGGCCCCCAATGAGCTTCTCAGAGCAAGGGTTTTGAGTAAGCTGCAGAGCTCAAGATTCTCAGAGAAATCAGAACTCAGAAACAGAATATGCAACCCTTTTCCTCTTCCAGCAAAACATTCCTATGGAAAAATTCCCCACTCCTTTTGAGAGAAAGAAAGTCCTGCCACTTGTGACAACATTCTACTGTCCAGAAGGAAAGAGCACATGAAGGAACAGATCAATGAACTCCAGAGTCAGGACTCCACTGCTCATTGGGAGCCTTACCCTGCTCTCTTGTGCCAGGTGGGCCAAATTACTGAGTCCACTGCACATGGAGAAGACATCTGACCCATAAGACCTTAGGTTGCTGACCAATCCATTGGCGACAAAGGTGATCTTCTTGGTTGGTCTTCCAAAACCGATTTGATTCTAAAAATCATAAACCAGCATTCAGCAGGATCAGTGCTGTGATCTGGCTCCTGCTAGGCACATTCCCTATGGGAAAAGCTGAGGAATAGAGAGAAGTTCGCTTACACCCCAAAGGAAAAGGGAGTCTGGCCAATCTGCCATGCCAAGTTCTGAGGTGGCCAACAGAGCTTGGTATTGAAAGGCTTGTGAAGGTCTTTAATATCCTAGTGTGCCAAAAGAAATAAGTCTCACAAAGAGCTGCTCAGAGAAAAATTGTTTTGAGCAAGCTGCAGAGCTCAAGATCCTCAGAGAAATCAGAACTCAGAAACGGAATATGCAACCCTTTTCCTCTTTTAGCAATGCATTCTTATGGAAAAATTCCCCACTCCTTTTGAAAGAAAGAAAATCCTGCCACTGGTGACAACTTCATCCTGTCCAGAAGGAAACAGCCCATGAAGAAACAGGTCAATGAACTCCAGGGTAATGAACCTGCTACTCCCCTGGAATCTTACCTTGCTCTCTTGTGCCAGGTGAGCCAGATTATTGAAGCTGGGCATCTCATTTCTGTTCATGGTGGAAATGTAGCAGGCGTTCTGTTGAGTGACTTTGGTTGCAATCACACCCTGTGAAATAAAAGTTTTTAGCACTTACACTTCAATCTTTCAGGCCTTGGGATTGTAAAGACCTTTTCTGTAAACCAGAACGAGTGCAGAAAGTTCCTACTTGAAATTCTGCACTCCACATGGCCAGAATGAAGAAACAATCACCTGGGCCAGCTGTACGAGCAGCCAGACTCCTTGGATTTTTTTCAAGCAGTCCCATCCCTGCCACTCACCGTGTTGTAGTTCCAGATGGTTTTCCAGGACCCGCTGAAGCTCCTTTGCTCAATGATTGCCACACGCCATTGCCTGTTGATGGTCACAATTTGGGACTGGCCACCAATGATCACTTGTGTGTTGTTGAAGATGCCGCCTTGCGTGTTGTTGAAGATGCCACCAGGAAACTGCTGAGACTAAAAAGCCAAGGCAAAGAAGAAAGTCATCTTTGAAGGGAGACAGTGATGTCCCCCAAGCATCTAAAAAATCACTGCTATAATGGACGAAGTGTTGCCCCCGGGAAGCCTCAGTTTTTTCCAAAGGAGTTTGAATTAAGCCTGTGGCAGAGGGCAGAGGCCGTAAGAATTCTTTTCATGGATTCAGTGAATCATTGCTGTATCTCACAGCTGTCACTTGGTGGCTTTAAAAGTTAATGCGTGCAAGAGCACTGGCCAGAGTAAATCCCTTCTCAAAGGTCTTGGATGGAAATCTCTGCTGAGCCATTACTCTCTTTCAGCATCTGCTCCCTCAAGAAGGAACCTCACCAAAGAGGAGATGCCCGGCAAGAAGGGCATCAGGGCTGACTTTGGGCAGGAGATCTTGAGCCTGCAACATTTTTCACATGAAAAGCTAAGGGCTAAGGTTTTCTCACCGGGAAATTGCCATTCCAATTGCCATTGCCATTGCAGTACTTCAGCTCCACAATCCTCAGGACTTCAAGGGTAATGCATGATCCCAGATTCAGCTGGGGTCCTGGCAAAGCTGGAAAAGAAAAGACAAAACCCCCTGAGCTGATGCCTAAGACCTTTGCTGACCTTCTAGAGAAGGGTGGTGTTGTTGCTCAGAGCACACCAGGTATGAATAGCTGCTGCTCTGGGAATGTTTGAGCTGTGCAAGTGACAGATTCTCTTGGAGTCCCCAGTGAGCACGAGCTTGGTGGCTCAGCCTGGAATGCTCACAAAGACCTGCCCTTGAACACCCTTGGGCATTTGCTGTGCAGAAATCGGGGCTTTGTTGCACATTGCCTGAGAGTCCCAATGGCTGAGTATGGCATGGCGGTGCAGCTGCCAGTTCATGGGCCCAAATCACATGGGCTGTGATGTTCTGGAAGAATCCTGCCAAGAGTTAGTCATTTTAGCCCTTGGAAATGGAATCATTGCCCCAGGGAAAAAGTTACAGGTGAGGAAGCCACTTGGCTTAGTGTTGCGAAGCACAAGGCTTTGGTGGGTGCCTGGGTCAACTCAGCAAGCTCCGACCTGAAGGACAGCACTTCTTAGAACGCCCATTCTTGTTGACTAGATATTACAGGGAAGCACAGTGTGAGCCAGAGCATTCTGGGCTCATTTTTAAGCCCCATTAAGCTTCCTAGAGAGTAGCTCTAAGGGTTTGGTTTGGGTCATTTTTGGGGGCTGTCACCCCACCCTGTTCCTGTCTCGATCTGCAGAAGTGCCAAACCCTTTGGGCAACTGCTGAAGCCCTTGGTTTCTGTCTGGCCCAAAGTGGAAAAGCAGCAATTGTGCCTTAGTCATGTCCCAGAAGACAAAAAGGCCAGGTCAGTAATACTGAGAATTGCCATGCTTGCACTCACTGTGAACTTCAGTAGCCATGTAGGTGGTGAGTCCACTGCACATAGCCGTGATGTCTCTTCCGTAGGAGTTGAGGTTGCTGACCAATCCATTGGTGACAAAGGTGATCTTCTTGGTAGGTCTTCCAAGGCCAACCTGGTTCTAAAGAACAAATACCAGCATTCAGCAAGCTCAGTGCCAGCAGCTGGTTCCTGCTAGGGCTGTTCCTAGCTCAGGAAGGATGACTCAGGGCTGGGTGTTGGAGTCCCAACTGCCTTTAGGGACACCTTTCAGTCCCTGGGAGACTGTGGGACCAGTGGCAAGCCTTGAAGGCAGCTCCAAAGGCAGATGGTTTTGAGGGAGCCAAGGTGCAGGAGCCTGAGGGGAAGCGGCTGCACAAGGGAAGTGCTGAAGAGGAGAAGAGGAGTGCGGCCGCTCTGTGGAGCCAGAGCTCCTTCCAAGGCATGTGCTCAGTCACTGCCCTCGCCCCTCAGGGGCACCCGGGCTGTTGGCTGGCAGAAGTCTCCTCCTGATTCCCTTCTGCCCTACAGGTTTTCCTACTGTTTAAAGTGTTGGTTTTTTACCAACTCAGTTGTAAGATTTCAAGGGAAGCTTGCGTTTAGCAAAGGTGAATATGCTGAATGCTAAGATAATTTTTTCAACGTCTATGCTAATGCGGATGGCTGAACTGAAGAAATACGGTGCATAATTTTCTTCAAAATGTTTGAAAGCTTACTTAAAGATTTTCTCTGTAATACTGCAATATTTGTTCTTCCTCATTTAGAATGTCTGAAGAAAAATCCTTTTTTTACACTTTGAGAATGTGAAATTATGAAACATACTTAATGAAAAATCATAGATATTAAGATAGTAAAAAAAGAGCAAATTGTATAATAATTTAAATAATTGTAAAAATAATCTAATCTGGGACTTGGGCTCCATATGACGAACCTGTCCTAAAGGCTTCTGAAAAAGAATATTGTAGTTTTTGAGTGTTTACAAATAATGTAACTGAAAAATATTACCAAAAGTATCAGCAATAAAATGTCCACTGGTTAAGAAGTTTTGGAAAATAGCAGTGTGTCAGACAAAAAATGCATATCAACTACAGTAACACATTTTGAATCTTACCCCGTTCTGTGAAGCCAGGTGGGCCAGATTCTTGAAGCTGGGCATCTCATTTCTGTTCATGACAGAAATGTAGCAGGTGTTCTGTTGCACCAGTTTGGTTGCAATGATACCCTGTAAGAAAAAGTTATTGATCACTTGCAATTCAGTTTTTCCACAATTGGGATTGGAGAAAACCCTTGGTTAAAACAGGAATGGATGCCAAGAGTTGCTACCCTAAATCATGGGTAATCCAGACAGTCAGAATAAGGAAACAATCCCAATCCCTGTGCCAGCTCTACCAGGAGCCAGTCTCCTCACACACTTTGTGATCAAGCCTCCTCCCTGCCACTCACCGTGTTGTAGTTCCAGATGGTTTTCCATGAGAATTGCTCGCTCCTTTGTTCAATAACCACCACACGTGTCAGACTACTGAGAGTCAGATTTTGGAAAACTCCACCAACAGAGACCTGGCAGTTGTTATCCGACTGCTGAGACTGAAAAGCCAAGGGAAAGAAGATGTTTAGTCCTTGAAGGGAGGCAGTGATGTCCCCACAGTTTTAGAAAAATCCCTACTACTTTGGAAGTGCTGCTCTCTGGTAAGTGCCATCACAATCTGTGATTGGCCACTAGTGATGGGGACCTCAGTCTTTAACCCAAGGATGACTTGCTGGTGTTTAATTTTTTGCTGGGACTCAATTAAAAAATGAAATTTTTTCAAATTTTCAGGCTAGTCAGTGATGTCCTAAAATTTTTACAAAAAAATCTTTGCTAGACTAGAGTAAGTTCTACCACATATAGAGTGCCAGAGTTTCATCTGTCTGAGAAGACTTCAATTTGTTTCCTCCAAAGGGGTGGTGAAAGAAAAAGGAGATCTCATGAAGCAGGGAACATAGAAAGATGAGCACTGTGGAATTGTTCATTTGTACTCACATAATCAGCAAGGGCTGGAGTCAGGACGAGTCCTAGAAGGACTGCAGTCAAAATCTGAAATGAAAATCAAATACAAAAGTGTAACTGCAACTCTGGCTGACAAATCTGGTCATGACCCTCCTCCTTCCCTCTTCCTAATCTGATGTTCAAGGGTCCTCCTTGGATCCTTTTGTTGCTTTCAACCTGGGACTGCATCAATGCCCCCAAAGGGAGGCACCCTTGCTTTACCCCAGGGTGCTCAAAGCAGACACATTTCACACTTGCTCTCTCGAGAGCTGAACCTCAAGTTGTTTCTCAGAGCTGTGCAGGCACACACAGGCATTCTACAAGAGTAAAGAGGAGAAAGCTTTTCCATTTCTTCTGCTCTGGCATTCCAGGGAGGGCTTGATGCACGAGTGCAGTGCTGCAGTGGTGCAAAAGCGCTGACAGCAATGGGCATGGATCAGGCTTCCTGCTTTCTGAATAATGTGCAGCCAAGCCGTGAAGAAAGCCTTCCCTCCTCAGCTCCTCTGGGGAACAGGGGCTGAGCTGCTCCTTCTGGAGGAGCACGGTGTCCCCAGAGAAAGCCTTAGTGCTGCAGAGAGGCAGAAGCCCTTCAGAGAGATAAAGGAATGGGTCTGAATCAAACTTTCAGTTCATAAGGAAGAAAAGCATGCATACTTACAGAGAGATCCATCCTGACTGCAGAGCTGATGCTGCTGCAAGTAGGAAGAACAATGTCAACCCTACACCTTTTATATGTTTTCAAAATTAGGTGTGGAAGGGCTGAATGTTGCAATAAAATTATTTTGTGATTTGTATCCCTGCTGCATTTCACTGAAAATTATTTCCTGCTGTAACTACTTGATAAACACGGGGATTGTACTTCTGCAAATTTTGACCCAATAATTATCAGATAAAGCTCCATTTCTCTTAAAAAATTAAATATGCTTTGTAGTAACTTTCTGACATGTACTAATTACTTCTGAAACTTTACATCAAACTTACGATCAGAGATAGCCTTGGCTTTAAGCAAACAAAAAGAAAAAAAACCCGCTTTCAATTAGTTTGAATAAATAAAAGCCTTTGCACTTTCCAAAATGCACTTTATGTTCTTTGTAACCACAGTACCCATGAAAACACATGCCCTAAGTACTATATGGCCACTGAAAACTGTTTTACAAGAATCACAGAGGGCCCACAAGAATCATCAGGTCCAGCTCCTGGGCCTGCACAAGAACAATCCCCAGGATTCCCACCTGGAGAACATTGTCCCAACACTCCTTGAGCTCCATCCCGCTTGCTCCTGTGACAACTTTTTGTGGCAGCCTGTTCCAGCTCCCAAGCGCTCTCTGGGTGAAGAACCTTTTACTAATATCCGACCTAAACCTCCCCTGATCCAGCTCCAGCCATTCCCTCGGTCCTGTCACTGATTACAGACAGCTCCAGCCATTCCCTCAGGTCCTATCACTGGCTCTAGGGCATGGAAACTACTTTTCAGCTGCAACCCAGCAGTTTGTTTTAAAAGGCAGTATGGCTAGGTGTGGGGATTTACACATAAAAATAAGGTCTTAACGTTGTTACATGCGCAATATGAAACTGACTATTTGTCTCAGTTTCACTTTTTGAATCTGCAAGCCCGAAGCGGTATTTTTGATACGTACAGCTACACCAAACCGGCGTTAATTTCAACAGGCTGCTTTACGAGCAGCAGCGCCCGTGTGGATTTGTGAGGGGCGGACCGCGCTTTCCCTCCCTCACTGCTGCCCGACGAGAAACACCGAGAAAGCCCCTACTCTGTCCGCGAGGAATTCGCTCAAGGAATAAAACATCGTGCTTTTGATGCGGTGCGGGACGGTTTGAGAGGGCCGGAGGGAGCGAGGCTGAGGCGGCGCCGCGCCCTGAGGGGAGCGGGAAAGGGCGGAAAAGCCCCCCTGAGGCGGCCGGGGAGGAGAGGATCACAGGAGGGTGGGAAAAGGGCGGAAAAGCCCCTCGTGAGGCGGCCGAGGAGGAGAGAATCAGAGGATCACAGGAGTGTGGAAAAAGGGCGGAAAAGCCCCTCTGAGGCAGCGGCGCCTCAGCGGACCCGGCAGAGCGGCTTTGGGACATTTACGTCGTTGCAGCTCGGTTCATTTACAGTTCTTGAGGTAATTTTTACTCACAAGACGGGTATTAGGCCTGCTGGTGGTGTGTCCAATCAGAATATCAATTTTGTGTAAAAAAAAAAAAAAATCCCCTCAGAAGTCAGGTTCTTTCAAAATCTGCAATTTGTCTTAACATACATGAGGGAATTAAAACACATTTATTAGATTGCAGGTGCTGGCATTTTAATGGTACTCTCTGTGCTGCGCGGTGACCGCGGGGCTGTGAGATCGGCAGCACAGGCTCTGCTCAGGTCACATCCCGGCTGCCTGGGGCGTGTGGAAGGAATCATCATCTGTGCCAGGGCTCACGGGGACACATTCCCAGTGCCTCCCAGCAGGATCAGGGAAGAGGGCTGTGCCTGTGGCATCTCAAGGAAAATGCAGAGTCAGGTCGGAAAAGGAGAGGAGAGTCTCTCCAGAAACCCCAGGCAAGGCAGATAGGAACGATTCTTTAGGTGCTGCAACTCTACTTGGAGGTGCTAAAAAATTCTTGGGTGCAGTTTTGCTTTGGTTTTCACATCAGTTGACCCTTGGAGTCCCCAGCAGGCTTTTCCTGAAGAGAACGGGCTGCTGCACCCTTTTCCTTGGAGTAACCCTGGGGCATTCCCGAGTGGGTAAAGTGTCTCTTGGAGTAACTCCTGTCAAAGAGCAAGGAAAGGGCCCCGAGTGAGGAGGGCAGGTGAAGATGTGGTGTTTTCCAGACACAGTGAGTTGCTGAAGTTTTTGATGAAGAAAGCAGGCTCAGGCTTTTTGCTTTGCTTTTAACCTAACTGTAATTTGACTCTTTCAGATTTCCAACTTGCACTTGGTTAGAGTATGCTTCTTTTCTCCTGTGTTAAACCTTTATGAAATGTTCTTAAATAGCATGTGTGTGCGACTCCAGTCTGTTATTTGTACCTTTATTTTTGGGTTGATCAGAATAATAATGCATCTGTCTGTTTGCAATTGGCCAGATGGCATGACAGTGCTTATTTCTAAAATAAACTATTTCAATATGTTGGTAAGATGTTAAAGTAAAAATAACTTAGTTATGCTGATCTCTATAAAACCAGATTTTAGTTCACCTGATTTTAAATGGTTAATGTAGAAGATATAGCAAAATAATAGGCAGTTAATTTATCTTAACTTTCAAGTGTGAGTTATCTTGCTCTAAGAAGTTTGAGCCTGATAAGAACTTTGATCCTGAAAGAAAAAGAAACAGCTGATTAGACTGAGAAAATAAGAGAACATTGCAGTGGAAATTTTTGCAACTTAGTTTTGGAAATGTACCAGGAAAAGTCACTTAAAACCTGAACTGCATCATTCTTAACGTATACAGCAAGCACTTGTTTATTTTGGAACTGCAGGGCTGCTGAGGATCTGCTTTCTTCTTGTCAGACATGGCCCTTAATCTTCACAGAGTCTTTTCAGGAGAGTAGCACCTGATTATGGACTAAGGGGTGATTTGAGAAAGGGACCACAAACTAGAGGGAGCAAAACGTGTGAGGGAGGAGCAGTGACATGGTGCATTGTATATCCCCTGTTATTTAGGAAGTAGATTTTAATCTTTCTCTGAATTTGATACACAGAGCCATGGCCCAGGAGCCTGTGGTAATTTGGATTTGCTTTTTTGCTGTGCCTTTTCCAGGTTCCAGAAGCAGCACTCCCAGAGGAGCTCACTTCCCAACTCCCCGAGTGCTTTGTGTTTGACAGCAGTTCTGCCAGTCCCCATGTGCTGATTGTGCCCTTGGCTGCAGTTCAGGGTGGGCTTGCAAACTAAAGCTTCCTCTGCAGTGCCAGACTGGCACGATGGGGACTCAGTCTCTCTGATCTGATGTCTCTGAACACTCTTTTCCTCTGCCATCCATTGCCGAGGATCATTATTGCAGCTGTTCCTGGAAAGCCCAGTGGATCTTTGTTTGGGAAGGGGAGGCCAAATTGTCACTTGTGCTGCTCAGGGCCACACTCTGTCCTTGTGCTCCTGCCTGGCACCTTGCTGGAGCTCTGTGAGTGCTGAGGAGGTGCAGCAGTCTGCCAGCACTGTGAGCGGAGCGCTCGGCTTTTCATGTTTCACATCCACTTCATACTTTACTCGAGGTGTCAAATACGGTGAATGAAAGTGATAAACTACCAAGGGGGAAGATTTATAGGTCTTCTAATCGGACTGATTTGTGACTGCCAAATGGAGACAGGGTATGTCCTTTGTTTCCAAGATACCAAATACACACCAATATCTTGTTTTGCATGTTATGTACATTTCGTAAGAAAGTCCTCTTTTAGAAATTCCATAAATTGAGCCCTCCTCAAGAAAGGCAAGACAAACCAAGCTGTACAATCCTCCTCCCTCCAGTGTCATTAGCAATGAGTTGGAAAGCAGTTTTGTCCCTGGCTTCTACCATCCAAGCCAACGTGGCCATTACAGAAATGCATCACCCCTGGAACACTGACCCTCCACATCTTCCATCAGCCTCTGAGTGCTTGAGCAGTTTGTGTGGCAAACGTACAGCTCAGGCACTTGCCATTAAGCACAGCTTATGTAACTAGTGACAGCAGTAGAGTAGCCATGAAAAAGGGCAGGTACTGTATGGGGCTTTGCATAAAATACCCTGTTTTCTTTCAGTACAGGTTTGTCTCTGTGTCAGTTTCAAAGCACTCTGTTTCTATAGTAAATTCTTGTCCCACTGCGCAGCAACCTCCGAAGGGTAAGAAACATTCCAGATTTCACCCTTTCCACAAATTGCTGTTTCTTTCTGTACCCACACATTTTCATGTGTTTTTCTGCTCCTTGCTATCTAGCAAGAGTAAAACTGATGAAATTATTTCTGGTTTCATCCTTGAAGCTGGAGCTTGAGTTAAGCTTTTAACTATGGAATGTGATTAATTCTGTCCTTGAGCCACAGTGTTCTAGGCTATGTCACGCTGCCTTTATCTAAAGCATGACATGCCCACCTGAGTGCCAATGGGAGCATGCAGAATTATGTTGGTTTTTAGAGGTGTTGCTTCACTCTTTACCTTTTCTCCCACTACCTGCTGACTCCCTGATAAAGTAAATATTTGTGAAAAGTACCTGGAGAAAAACCCCGTGTGTCCCCCAGGAGAGTTTATTGTGATCATATAATCTCAGCATAACTTGATTGAGTCTTCCTTTTACATGTTTAAATTTCTGTTTGTTAATCAGACTTGAATTGAAATGCTGCAGTTTTCCTTTTCACTTGATGCTCAGGGTTCTCCTGTTTACCTGGTTTTTAGTGGATGACTAATGGTTTTTAGTGTCAAATAATGGATCAGATTTTTCTGGCAATTTTATAAGTTAAGAGTAATTTTGTAGCTTTATAATGTAGAAGTAGATGGGGACTGGCATTTTGTCAATTGCTCTTGTTAGCTCAGCAGAAACATGACTCTATTCCTAGCTTGATTTGTGTTCAATTCATACTACTGAACACTGGGAGGATCTCATAGAGAGAATCTGGAATTTGCTATCAAGAAAGAGATGTTCCTGGCAGCAAAAATGGAAGAAATCTTTCATTTTGTAGGTATCATTAGAGCATTAAGGAAGACAGGGTTGGTTTTTTTTTGTTTTTTGGGTTTTTATGTCCATGTCTGAACCAAAGGCCTTTGGGAGGAGATGAGTGGGAATCTTGCACTGTCCCAAGGGATCAGCAGTTGTGTTTATACTGTGTATGCAACTTTGGAGCACATTTTCATCCACGTCAGTGTTCAACACAATGCCCTGTAGCCAGTCTTTGCTATGCACTGGAAAATGGAGGGCTTTATAAAAACAACATGGTAAGTTCCACAGAGACTCCTCTCCCCCTAAAAAAGGCAAATTCAATGCTTTGCCCTTCTTTCTTTCTGCCTTTTGTGCCACCTGAATCAAGATTCTTAATGCGAGGAGTCTTTCCCCAAACAGGAAAGGAAGGTCTTAACTGTGAATGCCTTGTTTGTACCATACACACCCTGGGGCTTGCCCAGCTCTTTGTCTGTGCCCTGTGTTGAGAGCTGGCAATCAAAAGAGCATTTGAAGGGCTTAAATGGGGCAGAAGGAAGACAATAAAAATATTCCCATGTAAGTTTCAAAGATGATTGAGGGGTAATGAGAAACAAGCCAGAGGTCATCTATGCAAAAGGTTTTTAATTGAAAGCTTTAGTCAACGAATGATCTGTTTCAACTTCTGAACCATGAAGAACAAAACTCTTGAAAGAAGAGATATCAGGGAAGAACGGTGTCAGGGTTGGCTTTGGGCAGCAGCTCTGAAGGCTGGATCTTGGTTCAAGAAAGGTAAGATTTTCCAACCTTTCCATTGCCGCTGCAGTACTTCAGCTCCACAAGTCTCAAGACGTTAAGTGCAGTGCATGATTGTTGATTGTATTGGGGTACTTAAAAAAAAAAAAACAAAAAAATTACATTTAGTTCAGGGGGAAGGTTGATTGTATTGGGGTACTTAAAAAAAAAAAAACAAACAAAAAAATTACAATTAGTTCAGGGGGAAGATATTCTTAGGTAGTCGATAAGAGCTCATTTTTGTTGCTTGAAATGGACTATGTTGTCCATAGCTGCTGTATAAGAAATAATTGAATAGACAGAAAAGAAATCTCTTTGAAGTCATGAAAAAGCACTAGGTCTATAATACAGAAATGAGAGAACAATGGTGCTTAGAGCTACCCTTTCTATTAGTGTAGGCATTGCAGAGGATATCAGTGTGTAAAATCCTACACAGTAACTTAAGCCACCTCAAACTTCACAGAAAGGGGTAGTAGTGGTATAGATCAGGTCATTTAAGGAGGCTGAGACTCTGCCCTTGTTTCTGTCCTGAGCTTTGGAGATGTCAAACTCTTTGTACAGCTGCTGAAGCCTTTGGTTTCTGTGCAGCTCAAGGTGGAAGAGCAGCAATTGTGCATTGTTCATTCCCCAAGGGAAACAAATGCCAGGTCACTTAAAGACAGAATTCTTTTGTTTGCACTCACCATGAACTTCATAAGTCATGTAGGTGGTGAGTCCACTGCACATGGAGAAGACATCTGCTCCATAAGACATGAGGTTGCTGACCAATCCATTGGTGACAAAGGTGATCTCCTTGGTAGGTCTTCCAAAAACGCCAATCAGGTTCTAAAGACCAAAAACCAGAATTCAGCAAGCCCTCGGGAGCTGGTTCCCTTCTAGGCCTCTTCCTAGCACTGCAATGATGACTCAGGGCTGGGTGTTTGAGTCCAAACTGCCTTTAGGAACACCCTTTAATCCTCTGGGGGCCTGTGGGACCAGTGGCGAGACATGAAGGCAGCTGCAAAAGCAGAGCTTGTTCTAAGGGGGTAAAGCCTTGAGGCAAGCCATGATTTATAGCTAAAGCTGAATCTTTTTGCCATGCCATTACTGATAACACTCTGCTGGTTTTCTTCTTCCCCCTAGTTGTTCTTGTTCTTTAAAGCCTTGATTTTTTTTAATGCCTCAGTTCTGAATCTTCCGTGGAAGCCAGTGCCTACCAAAGGTGAGTATGCTAAATGCTGATACCATTTTTAAAATGTCTGTGTTAATTTAGTGGGTGGAGCTCATGCTAACATGGTAGTTATTTGCAAACATTTTGAGAGATGATTTAAAAAATTTTCCAGGTTATTGGGATATTTGTTCTTAATCAACTACACCTAATCCAAAGAAATTAATTTTTTTACCATGCAAGGAGTGGAAGATTATAAAGATTACCTTACCACATATCTACATTCTTGGGTCATAAGAGAGTATTAAAAAGAGGTCAGTATAAAAACTCATTGCAAACTATGTGAAAATTACCCAGGATGTCTACAACATTAATTAAAAATTAGAAATCTTTACCTTAAAGAGCTTATTCTTATTTTTGAACCTTTTAAAATAAAATGTAATTCAAAATAAATTGAACTACGTAATTAAGAGTGTGATAGAAATCACTTCTAAACACCTAATGGTTTAAAAGGCTTTGAAAATAGCAGGCTTCCACATCTGTTCACTTTCAAATACTGAGCAACATTCCAAGTATCTTCTCCATTAAATTCTTACCCTCCTCTCTGCAGCCACTCTGACAAGTGTAGCAAAGGTAGGCATCTCACTCCTGTTCATGGTGGAAATGTAGCATGTTCCCTCTGGCATCACTTTTGTTGCAATGATACCCTGTAAAATTAAATTATTCAGCACTCACAATTCAGTTTTTTCAAACTGTTTAATGTTTGAATAAAGTTTGGATTGAAACAATAGGAAATGCCACGAGTTTCTACCCAATATGGACTCAGAAATCTAGCATAAAGGCAGCAATCCCAGTCACTGGGCCAGCTGTATGAGTAGCCAGTCTCATTCTATACTTTTTGAACAAGCCCCCCCTGTACCACTCACCGTGTTGTAGTTCCAGATGGTTTTCCAGGACAAGTGATTGCTCTTTTGCTCCATAATTGCCTTCTGTGTTTGGCTATTGATGCTTATGCTTTGTGAGACACCAGAGATGGAGATATGAGAGTCGCCACCAGAGATGGAGATGTGGGAATCTCCATCAGTGATGATTTGTTGGTTGTTATCTGACTGCTGAGACAAGAAAACCACATTAAATATTTAAGGACTGTGCAAGTAGCTAGATCTCACACCATATATTTACAAAACATCCCTGCAAGAAAAGAATAAGAGCTCTGATCTAGGAAGGGATGGCAGTAGAGATGTATTTTCAAAGGAGGGAAAGATATTTAAAATAACAAACAAAGAAAAAGGCTGTGGCATTCGGCAGAGGAAATAAGAATAGTTTTCATGGATTCAGTGAATCATAGCTGCATCTGACAGCTGCCATCTGGTGCCTTTAGAGGTTGATGCATGCAAGAGCACTGCCCAGATTAAATCCACACTCAAGAGCTTGGAAAGAAAGCTCTGCTCACTCAGTGCTCTCTTAAAAAATCTGAAGCCTTAAGCAGGAACCTCTCAAAAGAGGACATTTGAGGCCAGAAGTGCATCAGGGTTGGCTTTGGCAAGCTCAAGTTCCACCCCCCATTTGGTTCAAGATATCTAAGGACTAAGGATTTCTCACCGGGAAATTGCCATTCCAACTGCCGTTCCAGTTGCCACTGCCATTCCAATTGCCATTGCCATTCCAAATACCATTCCAGTTCCCATTGCCATTCCAATTGCCATTCCATTGGCCATTGCCGATGCCATTCCAATTGTTGTTCCAGATATTGTTGCCGATGCCATTCCAATTGTTGTTCCAGTTGCCATTGCCATTCCAATTGTTGTTCCAGTTGTTGTTGCCAATGCCATTCCAACTGTTATCCCAGTTGCCGTTCCAATTGCCATTCCAGTTGTTGTTCCAGTTGCCATTGCCATTCCAATTGTTGTTCCAGTTGCCACTGCCAATGCCATTCCAAATGCCATTCCAGTTGCCATTGCCATTGCCATTCCAATTGCCATTCCAGTTGCCATTGCCAATGCCATTCCAATTGTTGTTCCAGTTGCCATTGCCAATGCCATTCCAAATGCCATTCCAGTTGCCATTGCCGTTCCAGTTGCCATTGCTATTGCAGTACTTCAGCTCTACAACTCTCAGGACATCGAGGGTAATGCATGATCCCAGAGTCACCTGGGGGCCTTGGAAAGCTGGAAAAGAAAAGACAAAACCCCATGAGCTGATGCCTAAGGCCTTGGCTGACGTTCTGCAGTCTGTTCCATAGGAGTAGAGGTTGTTGACCAGTCCATTGGTGACAAAGGTGATCTTCTTGGTATGTCTTCCAAAAACACCAATCAGGTTCTAAACATCAAAAACCAGCAGTCAGCAAACTCATTGCTGGGAGCTAGTTCCTGCTAGGGCTATTCCTCGCTCTGGGAGGAGGACTCTGGACTTGTGTTTGATTCCCACCTGTCTTTAGGGACACCTTTTAATCCCCTGGATGTCCTGTGGGACCACTGGGAAGCCTTGAAGGTAGCTTCAAAGGCAGAGCTTGTTCTAAGGGACTCAAGGTGCAGGGAACTTGAGGGGAAGTGGCAGCACAACAAAAGCACTGAAGGGCTCTACAAAGAAGAGGTTTGCCCAGGGAGCTGCAGAGGCCAACATCCTCAGAGAAAGTGGGGGAGGGAATGATGCCGCCCCTTTCTCATTTAGGCAAAGCATTCCTAAAGCAAAATACTCATCTACATTTCTGTTAAGTGAAAGGAAAGTCTGCCACTAGTGACCACTTGAACTTCTCCAGAAAGAAGAAGCACATGAAGAAATGGGCCGATGATCCCCAGGGCAGGAACCTGTTACTCCTCCTGAATCTTACCCTGCTCTCTTGTGCCAGGCGGGCCAGGTTATCAAAGCGGGGCATCTCGCTTCTGTTCATGATGGAAATGTAGCAGGCGTTCTGTTGAGTGACTTTGGTTGCAATGACGCCCTGTGAAATGAAATTATTGAGCACTCACATTTCTGTTTTTTCTGACTGTTAATGTTGGGATAAATTCAGCATGGAAATCATAACGAGGGCTGAGAGTAAATGCTCTGAAACTGTGGACTCCACACACTCAGAATAAAGGAACAACCACCATCCCTGAACCAGCTATAGGAACAACCAAACTCCATGGATGCTTTTTGAAGGAGCCCCTGTCCCTGCCACTCACCGTGTTGTAGTTCCAGATGGTTTTCCAGGACCCAGTGATGTTCCTTTGCTCAATGACGGCCACACGCCATTGCCTGTTGATGGTCACAATTTGGGACTGGCCACCAATGATGACTTGTGTGTTGTTGAAGATGCCGCTGGGAATCTGCTGAGTCTGAAAAGCCAAGGGGAAGAAGAAGTTTGGCGTTTGTAGGGAGTCAATGATGTCTGCAGGTTTTCTGAAAAATCCCTGCCACAGTGGAAGAAGTGCTGCCCTCTGGGGAGTGCCTGCCCTGCACTCAGTCTTTTCCAAAGGACCCACAATAAGGGCTGAGACAGTGGGCCGGGGCCGTAAGAATTCTTTTCATGGATTTATTGAATCAGTGCTGCCTCTGACAGCTGCCTTCAGAGGTTGAGGCATGCTGGCGCTTTGGCCAGAGTAAACGGCTTGCTGGAGCTTTGGCCAGAGTAAACCCACGCTCAAGGGCTTTGATGTAAACCACTTCTCTCCCATTGCCCTTTAAAGGCATCTGAACCTTCCAGCTGTCAATTGAAGCTGTCAATGAGGAGATGCCAGGCAAGAAGGGCATCAGGGTTGCCTTTGGGCAGCTGCTTGGGATCCATCCCATTTGGTTCAAGAAAGCTAAGGGCTAAGGTTTTCTCACCGGGAAATTGACACTGCCATTGCCAATGCAGTACTTCAGGTCCACAACTCTCAGGACATCGAGAGTAATGCATGATCCCAGATTCAGCTGGGGTCCTTTGAAATCTGGAGAAGAAAAGACAAAACCCCATGAGCTGATGCCTAAGACCTTGGCTGACCTTCTACAGGATGCCCAGATTCAGCTGGGGTCCTTTGAAATCTGGAGAAGAAAAGACAAAACCCCATGAGCTGATGCCTAAGACCTTGGCTGACCTTCTAGAGAAGGGTGGTGGTGTTGCTCAGAGCACACCAGGTATGAATAGTTGCTGCTCTGGGAATGTTTGAGCTGTGCAAGTCACAGATTCTCTTGGAGTCCCCAGTGAGCACCAGCTCTGTGGCTCAGCCTGGAATGCTCACAAAGACCTGCTCTTGAACACCCTTGGGTATGTCCTGTGCAGAAATCGGGGCTCTGTTGCACTTTGTCCTGAGAGTCCCAATGGCTGAGTATGGCACGGCGATGCAGCTGCCAGTTCATGGGCCCAATCACATGGGCTGTGATGTTCTGAAAGAATCCTACCATGTATACATCATTTTAGCCCTGGGAAATGGGATCATTGTCTCAGAGAAAAACCTCCAGGTATCAGAGGAAATTGGCTTAGTGTTGTGAAGCACAAGGCTTTGGTGGCTTCCTGAGCCAACTCATTAGCAAGCTGAAGGACAGCACTTCTTAGGACAAGTCTTCTTCTTGACTGGGTATACCAGGACAGTGCAAGGTGAGTAAAAACATTCTGGCCCCAAATTTGAGCCCCATTAAGCTTGCTGGAGAGGTACTCTAAGGCTTTGGTTTGGGTCATTTTTGGGGGCTGTCACCCCACCCTGTTCCTGTCTCGATCTGCCGAGCTGCCAAACCCTTTGTGCAACTGCTGCAGCCCTTGGTTTCTGTGGGTTTTGAGATGGAAGAGCAGCAATTGTGCCTCAGCCATGCCATAAGGTAAAAACAGGCCAGGTCAGTAACACTGAGAATTGCCATGCTTGCACTCACTGTTAACTTCGTAAGCCATGTAGGTGGTGAGTCCGCTGCACATAGCCGTGATGTCTATTCCGTAGGAGTTGAGGTTGTTGACCAGTCCATTGGTGACAAAGGTGATCCTCTTGGTAGATCTTCCAAAACCACCGATCAGGTTCTAAACATTAAAAACCAGCATTCAGCAAGCTCAGTGCACAGAGGTGGTTCCTGCTAGGCCTGTTCCTCTGCAAAGATGACTCAGGGCTGGGTGTATGATTCCTAACAGCTTTTCAGGGCGCCTTTTAATTCCCTGGGAGTCTTGTGGGACCACTAGCAAACCTTGAAGGGACCTCCAAAAAGAAGAGTTCATTCTCAGGGAGTCCAGCTGAATGGAACTTAAGGGGAAATGGCAGCACAAAGAAAGCACTGGAGGGCTCCACAAAGAACAGGGTTTCCCAGCAAGCTGCACAGCTCAACATCTTCCTGGAAAATAGGGAAGAGAATAATGCCACCCTTTTCTTTTGGAAAAGGATTCCTACAACAAATTCCTAATCAGCATGACTGTTGAGCGAAAGGAAACTCTGTCACAAGACTCAACCTGATCCTGCCCAGAAAGAAGAAGCACATGAAAAAATGGACTGATGATCCCCAGAGCCAGGAACCTGCTACACCTTTGGCATCTTACCCTGCTCTCTTGTGCCAGGTGGGCCAGGTTATCAAAGCGGGGCATCTCGCTTCTGTTCATGATGGAAATGTAGCAGGTGTTCTGTTGCGTGACTTTGGTTGCAATGACACCCTGTAAAAGAAAAGAATTCAGCACTTACAATTCAGTTTCTTCCAAGTATCAATCTTGGCGTAAAGTCAGGATGGAAACCATAACTAATGTTCTGTTTCACTGCCCCACATTGCAGATCCCAAATATTCAGAATAAAGAAACAATGGCCATCCCTGGGCCAGCTGTACGAGCAGCCAGACTGCATGTATACTTTTTGAAGGAGTCCCTGTCCCTGCCACTCACTGTGTTGTAGTTCCAGATGGTTTTCCAGGACCCACTGAAGCCCCTTTGCTCAATGACAGCCACACGCCATTGCCTGTTGATGGTCACAATTTGGGACTGGCCACCAATGATGACTTGTGTGTTGTTGAAGATGCCGCTGGGAATCTGCTGAGACTGAAAAGTCAAGGGAAAGAAGATGTTTCACCATTAAAAGGAGACAGTGATGTCCCCAAATTTTCTGAAAAATTCCTGATAGAATGGAAGAAGCACTAGCCACTGGGAAGTGTCCTCAGTCTTTTCCAAAGGACCCTGTATCATGGCTGTGGCAGTGGGCAGAGGCCGTAAGAATCCTTTTATGGATTCAGTGAATCTTTGCTGCATCTGACAGCTGCCATCTAGTGCCTTTAGATGTTGATGCATGCTCGGGCAATGGCCAGAGTAAATCCACCTTCAAGGGCTTGGATGGAAACCTCTGCTCACTCATTGCCCTCTTCCAGCACCTGCGCCCTGACAATAGAGGAGATGCCAGGCAAGAATGGCATTAGTGTTGGCTTTTGGGCAGCAGCTTGGGTTCCCCTTATTTAGTTCAAGAAAGCTCGTGGCTAAGGTGTACTCACCGGGAAATTTCCATTCCAATTGCCATTCCAGTTGCCATTGCCATTCCAATTGCCATTCCAGTTGTTATTGCCATTCCAATTGCCGTTCCAGTTGCCATTCCAGTTGTGATTGCCATTCCAATTGCCATTCCAGTTGTTGTTGCCATTCCATTGGCCATTGCCATTCCAGTTGTTGTTCCAGTTGTTGTTGCCAATGCCATTCCAATTGTTGTTCCAGTTGCCATTGCCGATGCCATTCCAATTGTTGTCCCAGTTGCCGTTCCAATTGTTGTTCCAGTTGCCATTGCCAATGCCATTCCAATTGCCATTGCCATTCCAATTGCCATTCCAGTTGCCATTCCAATTGCCATTGCTATTGCAGTACTTCAGCTCTACAACTCTCAGGACATCAAGGGTAATGCATGATCCCAGAGTCACCTGGGGGCCTTGGAAAGCTGGAAAAGAAAAGACAAAACCCCATGAGCTGATGCCTAAGGCCTTGGCTGACGTTCTGCAGGAGGGTTTCTTTGTGTTTTGAGGTGGAAGAGCAGCAACTTTGCCTTAGTCATGCCGCAAGGAAAAAAAGACCAGGTCAGTAACACTTAGAATTGCCATGCTT
>NW_024528600.1:0-1354 GCF_017590135.1 Pyrgilauda ruficollis | reverse complement strand
TAGCTTCAAAGGCAGAGCTTGTTCTAAGGGACTCAAGGTGTAGGGAACTTGAGGGGAAGTGGCAGCACAACAAAAGCACTGAAGGGCTCTACAAAGAAGAGGTTTGCCCAGGGAGCTGCAGAGGCCAACATCCTCAGAGAAAGTGGGGGAGGGAATGATGCTGCCCCTTTCTCATTTTGGCAAAGCATTCCTAAAGCAAAATACTCATCTACATTTCTGTTAAGTGAAAGGAAAGTCTGCCACTAGTGACCACTTGAACTTCTCCAGAAAGAAGAAGCACATGAAGAAATGGGCCGATGATCCCCAGGGCAGGAACCTGTTACTCCTCCTGAATCTTACCCTGCTCTCTTGTGCCAGGTGGGCCAGGTTATCAAAGAGGGGCATCTCGCTTCTGTTCATGATGGAAATGTAGCAGGCGTTCTGTTGAGTGACTTTGGTTGCAATGACGCCCTGTGAAATGAAATTATTGAGCACTCACATTTCTGTTTTTTCCGACTCTTAATGTTGGGATAAAGTCAACATGGAAATCATAACGAGGGCTGAGAGTAAATGCTCTGAAACTGTGGACTCCACACACTCAGAATAAAGGAACAACCACCATCCCTGAACCAGCTGTAGGAACAACCAAACTCCATGGATGCTTTTTGAAGGAGCCCCTGTCCCTGCCACTCACCGTGTTGTAGTTCCAGATGGTTTTCCAGGACCCAGTGATGTTCCTTTGCTCAATGACGGCCACACGCCATTGCCTGTTGATGGTCACAATTTGGGACTGGCCACCAATGATGACTTGTGTGTTGTTGAAGATGCCGCTGGGAATCTGCTGAGTCTGAAAAGCCAAGGGGAAGAAGAAGTTTGGCCTTTGTAGGGAGTCAATGATGTCCGCAGGTTTTCTGAAAAATCCCTGCCACAGTGGAAGAAGTGCTGCCCTCTGGGGAGTGCCTGTCCTGCACTCAGTCTTTTCCAAAGGACCCACAATAAGGGCTGTGCCAGTGGGCCGGGGCCATAAGAATTCTTTTCATGGATTCAGTGAATCCTTGCTGCATCATACAGCTGCCATCTGGGGCCTTTCGAGGTTGAGGCATGCTAGAGCACTTGCAAGAGTAAACCCACGCTCAAGGGCTTTGATGTAAACCACTTCTCTCCCATTGCCCTTTAAAGGCATCTGAACCTTCCAGCAGGAAGCTGTCAATGAGGAGATGCCAGGCAAGAAGGGCATCAGGGTTGCCTTTGGGCAGCAGCTTGGGATCCGCCCCATTTAGTTCAAGAAAGCTAAGGGCTAAGGTTTTCTCACCGGGAAATTGACACTGCCATTGCCAATGCAGTACTTCAGGTCCACAACTCTCAGGACATCGAG
>NW_024528599.1:1876521-1884021 GCF_017590135.1 Pyrgilauda ruficollis | reverse complement strand
TTTTAAAATGCCAGTAAAACTGCAGAATCCTTTGGCAGTATTTTGGTTTCATCAAAGGACGTGGTACAATTGACTTGGGTAGCGCCACGCTTTCACCCTCCAAATTTAGGATGGTTGATAAAAGGTAAAGGCAATTTTAAATGCTGTTGCTGTCTATACACAGTTATTTTCTTCAGCAGGTTTTGAAAATTTGTGAGAAATGGTCAATTGTTTGACGTTCAATGTTGTTTGTTCAGCAGCCTTTTGTATTTCAGGCATATCTTTTAATATTGAACCTTAACAAGAAGGGCACTGCTTTCCACATAGTGCTATACAGACTGGATGAACTGTCATATCATTTATTGATTCCATAACCAGTTATCTCACTGAGATGTCTTTTATAAAAACTGCTGGTAGTGATTTGGGAGAATGAAGGGAAAAAATAAAAGAAAAAGCTGTTCTACCTACTAGTATAGTATCCAGAATGCTATAGGGAAATGTTCATGTCTCTGCAGAGCTGCAGTTATTTATCATTGCTGTATCTTAAACTTATACCTTGCCATTGGCCTGATTTGGGGATTTTGTTTTGTGCTTTTGACTTTTCTTTTGAACTGATTTGGGGATTTTGTTTTGTGCTTTTGACTTTTCTTTTTAAATTTTTTCTTTTTTTTTTAAATTTTTTTTTTAACGATTCATCGAACAGTGGCTTTTGACTTTTCTTTTTAAATTTTTTCTTTTTTTTAAAATTTTTTTTTTTACGATTCATCGAACAGTAGCATATATTACAAGAAATTTTGAATTCATATCACCAACAGATTCTGAATAGTTTTATCAACATAGGGTGAATACAGCAATCAATGCATTTTATTTTACTATAACTGCTAAAACCTTCAGATCCTGATGTGCTTCTTATTTTGGGAGAGCTCTAAGAAGGGCTGTACTGAGCAGTAACTGAGTACACTGCCGTAATAGTGTGGGGTGCAGGGCTGAGTTTTTCTGCTGTTGGTGAGTTTTTTTGTTTGTTTGATTGCTTTCTGGTTTTTTTTTTTCCCTTTTTTCTCAGCTTCTGATGACGATACATGGTTGGTTTATGCTTTGAGCTATGTGTATGTTTATTCTTTTTGAGACCTCATGGTGATGGTCAGTGCCTCATCTGCTCACTACCAATGCTATCTGGTGGGATAGTTCTTAGGAATTTCTCCCCATTTGCTGCAAAAAAAATAGTTTTGTCAAATCAATGCAAAGAGTTTAATGTGTCTGAATTTTTACTGAGTATAAACAGTTTTACTATTTATACCTTAACTAACTTATTTCATTAATGGGCTTTCATAAATGACTTGCCAAGATGTTGTTTCCCATTTAAAATTGTTTAGTTATATTTCACTTTAGACAGTGATTTCACTTTTTAGACAGTGATTTGTGGGGTTTTTGTTTTGTTTTGTTTTTTTAATTATTGAATGATGCTGATCTTCTCAGGTTACAAAGCTTAAATAATGGATTTTTTTGAGAAGAACATTTGACTTTTGAACCTGGCTTTGCTAGTCTCTCAGTAAATACAGCGGAGCAGCTCTTCAAGTATATTTGTGAAATTTCAGGAACAGTTGAGGAGATCTTACTATCCTTCTGACTGCAGAGATCTGCTGACTTGTTCTGTGAATAATTTTTGCTTTATACTCTGCTGGCCTCCTCTTAGCCAGAGAGGCTGAGTTATATAGGGGTTAATCATGGATAAAGATTTTCTAGTCACTCTCCCATTTTGTAGGGCATACTCTGTGCATGTGATTGTGTGTGTATCTACATTCTGTGTTGTTCTTTGAATGCTGTCAGTATCTTCCACTTCTCTTCTCAGCTGTTTTTGACCTCTTCTTCAGGAAACAGCTCCAGAAGCGCTGCATAAAGTTAAAAACATAGACCATTATGCTTCCAATCTTCTTGGATTACCCTTCTTCTATATTGATTAAAAACTGTATCTTATTCTGATGGGCTAGTTTTACTCAAGGCAGGCATTAAATCTTAAGAAATCTCTCATGTCTGTTTTAGGGCCCAAATGCAACAGAAAATGTATTTCTGCTGTATATATGCATAACATGGACTGAGTGCCTTAGGACACTTGAATTTCCTGGAAGAGACTGATGTTGCTTTTATAGGGCCAAAATGCCTAGAAGACAGAGGACAATATGTTCTGCTGGTGTAGCCTGTGAGTCCTCTCATAATGACAATTAAATTGGCCAAAAACTGCATTAAGAGTGGGACAGCAGGGTCTTGTTGTGGCTGGTTTCCCCTTTCCCCACTCAGCAATTTTATCAGCATCTTTACATCTGATGACATATCTGGATGCCTTCAGCTTGGCCCAGAATCACCGTCCTTGGGCCCTGCACTACTCATAGTGAACACACTAAGCAGGGGTGGGAATGGACTGTGCGCAGTGATGTTATTGCAGCCATGGTGATGGCTCTTGGAGATACAAGGACCCATCACCATGATGCTTGTCAATGAAAGTACCTCTGGAAGAAGTGGACGTGCTTTCCCACTCAATCCCTTCCTCTGAGCCCAAGTGGAAACCTTGCTCAGTTGTCTAAGAGTTACCTCTAACAAATGCTATCATCTCTTTCTGCAGGCTGTTTTCTCTCCATAATGGGTTTGGATTTTACTATAGGTCCCTCCTATCTCTTCAACATGCATTCCTTTCTTGATAGGATTTGAGATGTCTTAGAAGATGTACTTAAAAGCTGAACATAGGTTGAATTAATTCCTCTAGGAATATTAATCCTTATCTCATGAGAGTTAGATGTAACCAGAGTTCCTTTACTCAGAATATTGCCATAAGTATTGGGATAAGCTCTTGTGTTTCAGAACAGCAGCAGACTTCGGCACGGGTTGATCTTTTCTCTTTTTTTTGTTTTTAAAATAAAGCTAAGCTGTTAGTACTATGTTACATGTTGATGGTGATTAATGAAACACGCTGTCTTATAATAATAATAATGTGCTGAAGATATTTAATTTGCTTTAAAATTAATATTCAATAAGTAGTATTTTGTTTCACCTGAAATATTTGCTATTAAATGCTTTTGAAAATGTAAACTCAGTGATTGTAAGACAAAATTTCACCATGTATAGCAAACAATCTATGCATTTCTACTGTAAGAAATATTGCATTTTTTTATAAATGTGCTTGCCAAATGGGTGAGTGTATTTTTGACATTGTTTAGCCTGCCCTGGCTTGGAGAGATATTCCTTTTCCAGTATTAATAGCATCTAACACCGTTCATTTTTCTGGCATGTACTGGAGCAGTCAGAGCAAACTGAATTCCTGGGGAAGAACATTGTCTTAAACATTTGCTTTATCTGTTCATTCCAGTAGATGGCTACAGTTCACTACCAAATTGTGGCTATAATAGATTTTTTACAGTAAGTAAATCAGAAGATGAAGGTTGAATTACTATAAATGAGTTGACCTGTACATTTTTCTTATTTCATGTGCTTAGTCATGCACTATTCACTATTTTTCTATGTACACCTTTTTCAAACTGCAGGAAAATGTTATATTTTTTTTTCCTATTGGTCAAGGTTTTATGTTATAAGTGACTCTCACATCTCTTGCAGTTTTCTGGTATTTCTAATTGTGCCTGATTGGAAGAATGCTTGTGCTATCCAAACACTGAGGAAACTCCATTGCTGAGAAGCTACATGTTACTTTTATAAAAGTGGATACTTCCAGAGTCTCAATGTTCTTTTAATTTTGTTCCTGGGTTTAGGCATTTTAAATGGAAACTGGCCATTTAGCACATGCTATTGCCAAGTTGACTTTAGCTTTCATAGAAGCAGATATTTTCTAGTAAGCCTTTTCAGTCCTAAGCATGAAGCAGTGACTAACACATACAAAAGTATGTTTACCTTTGCATTTCGTCTGTGTTGTACATTGCAGTGTTTCATTGCTCTCAATTCCCATCCAGGTCTTTCTTTTTTTAAATCTAATTTGCATACAACTAAGTTGATACAAAGGAATTTCTTCTAATCCCCTGGAAAAGCAGCTTGCTTCTGAAAAGGTACTCATTAGCAGTTCGCAGAGTGGAATTCTTTCAAAGGTACATTACTCATTTGTACTGTATGAAGTAGTTCACAGTGCAACATTGAAATATTAGGTATGCCTTTTGACTTTCTCAGATCGAGTGATTCTCGAATTTGCCATGTAAACTAGTGAATATTTTGCTTTAATTTTCAATGAGAAGGAGGTGTTGAAACTGACTTTTATTTGTAATCATATTTGCTGGTAAATGCTACTACCATACCACTTTATTTTTATCCTAATCCTTTCATTTTTGCCTTACAACAGCTACAAGCTGAGCACAGCAATTTAAGGTGCAGGTTTTTGTTATTTTACAAATGAAAGGGCCATTTTTTGCATTAACTGCTATGCTGTGCTATTGCAATTTTAGGTCCCTTTGCAATCAACTGCCAATTTATATAGCTGGCTACAACTGCTTAATCTATTATTAATAAGCAGTGCTACTGAGCTCTGCAAATGATAAAAATGGTACCAGTTTTATACAGGAATTTAATTTTCATACCTAAACTACATACAATAACTTTATTCTCTACCATGAAGATAAATGTCTTAATTATTTATAAATTCTTTATATTTTATGGTATCGATTTAGGGATTCATTTATTATCCTTGAAATATATTGAGAGGCCTTTGCTGTAACTAAAATATTTTTCATTTACCCATTTAGTTACAATATTGTAGTCTTAAAGGCCAAAATTTAATGTGTTTACAAAATAGTTTTACAGTCTAATACTGGCTTGAATATTCTAGAAAATAAATGGATGCTGTGTTATTCTTAAGTTCTAAAATTGAGTATTTTGGATTACGTGTTAAATCTCAGCTTTCTCCTATGTTTAGATTTTTATTGTAGCCACATGATTCATTAAATGAGTTCGTCCTCTGAGAGGAAAATGCATTTGACCCCTTCCTGAGAGTATATACAAGAAGTTCATCAAGAATCACAGATTTTAATAAGGTAAACAGTGTTAGTTCTGTTCCTTCTGGTGTTTGTGGAACTGGGACATGTCCAGCACTCGATCCTCATGCAGTGGAAATGCATTGGCAGCCCCAGAGAGCACCTGGCTGTGTTTAGGACATCTCAGTCATGAGAAGGATTGTACCTGGAGGGCAATTATGGTCAGGACAAGGGATGCACAATAATAAGTCCCTGGAGCACTTTAATGGGCTGTAGGAAGGGAAGAAGGGGGGGTGGGGGAAGGAGAAAAATTACTAAGGTATCAATTGTGTTTTTAAGAATGGACTGTGAGATACTAAGCAGTGTTTGCTAGAATGTATTTCTGGTCATGCAAACTTGTGTCTAATCACATACCTGAATTTCTTGAAAACCCCTTCAGAATTTGTATACTTAATTATTTAGGAAGAATATAGAGATTTATTAAGTGTATTCCTTGTTGTTTTTGTGTAATATGCTTCCTAGATTAAGCATTTCCACAAACGATTCGCTGGTCACAGTGAAGCGGACATTGTTTTTCCCCCCTCCTTTCTGGAATTTAATTTCATCTGAACTGTTGTGTGTCTTTTCCTTAACCTTTAGATGATTTACTCACACACAAACATACACGCACACACACACACGTGTGCACAATGTGAAAAGTTTAGCTTCAATGCGAGAACGCCGAGACGCAGAGCACCAGGAGCCGGCAGTCGGGTCCTTCCTGCCTTGGGAGCGCAGGGGCGCGGGGCTGGCACCCGCCGGGATGGATGCCGGGATGGATGCCGGGCTGGCGCCTGCTGCTCCCGCCGCTGCCTCTCTCGCCTCCCGAACCTTGCGCGGCCGCGGGGCCGGGGCCGGTGCCCCTCCGCGCTCAGCCGCTAGGGAGTGTCGGAGGGAGAGGCTCCGATTAATTTTTCCACTTTGCCTGTGAAAAAGCTGGTTTAAGTTCACCCCCAGCTGCAGCACTTGTGTGTTGTAAATAGACTCAAACATTACAGAGGCGTTTGTCTCTATGATCTTTAGAAGGATTTAAAGATAAGATGTGGAAACCTTTTATAAGTAGACATGAATTATTTTTGCTCAGATTTTGTGTTTACTCGTAATACTGCTAACATATTTAGTTAATCATCAACTTACTCGCATAATTCGTATGGTAAGCGCCGCATACCTGTCTGCTAAACAGGTAAACATTTTTAATCTGATAGGGGCTGAAAAACAGCCGCTTGTCTTTACCTAATTATTTTCTTAAAGGTTGGTCAGCAAATGTCATGTATTTCACCAACATTGTGCTTGCTTGGAAAGAGATGAGATATTTACATTACAGTGGCTCAAGAATCGCAGTAAAAGTGCAACTGCCTTTAAAATGCATTTTGATAGTTTGGTGAGTTGATTCAGTATTAAATACCAACAAATCTCTTTAAAGGATGACACAAACAAAATTACACCCATTTCCTTTTATTTAGTGATCTGAGGAGCTTATATTTAAATGACAGAAATAGTAGATATAACAAGCCTGTGAATTCTTTCCTTCCACCTGGGGAATTAAAAAAAATCGTAACGAGAATACTAGGGTGGCTGACATCAGGTCTACATTATATGTTTGCTTGCCTGGGGTGCTCTCATAAAAAATAAAACAGAGCTTTATACAGTTATAGTGTGCGCTAAATTTGTGTTCAACATCCATAAATAAAATATTCAACTCTTTCTGTAGAAAAACTATTGTTTTGAGATATTTCAGGCCAAAAAATATGCTACTGTTGTGGAGAGTAGAGGGTTTCCACTTTGGCTTTGCTTTCGCTTTTTAACGATCATCATAGTTGCTACATACCTTTGTTATTGCTTCTGCCTCTCTGGCAGGATGGAATATACAAAGGAGGTGCTTTCTGTAAATAATATTTTAAAAAAATTCAGAGAGCAAACCACCCATTTATGCTGCAGTATGTTTTGGTTCTGAGTAAGCAAACTGTATGCCTAATGATTTCATAAGAATTTAATATTGTGTGTTTTACAGATGGAAAAATGTTGATAAATTTAGGTTAATTTCTACTCTATTTATGGAACTACTTATGCATTTTTTAAAAGAAACAGAGTCTTCTTAAATTATATATAACTTGAAAAAGGGTCTGTTGTTTATTTTATTTTAAATATTAGATTGTCCCTGAACAAGGCAGCAAGAGTATTATGTAGAACACTACTTATGGAAACAGCAAACTAGTAAATCTATGCAGCACTAAAAGAAAATGTTATATTATTCTGATAATATTTGACTTTTGCACAATATTTAAATGAACATTAGTATAAATAGGAATGCTTAACTAAAACACAAGTTCATCGTGTAGACTAATGCATTACTCTTGTATATTTGTACATGAGTGAACAATTATTCTAAAAAGTTTATACATGTGTTCCAGTGACCAAACTTGTATTAAAACAAACTGTTCCGATAGTGGTGACAGAAGACATGGTTGATGGTTGTGTTTGAGAAGTAAATGGGCAAAATATTTGTGGATCTTTTAATGAT
>NW_024528599.1:1821521-1874021 GCF_017590135.1 Pyrgilauda ruficollis | reverse complement strand
TGTATATGTTTAACTCATAAGCATGTTCATTTAGATATTTCAGTCTGATCATGCTGAATGTCTTGCAGCAACACATATTGATGTCTACAGAACATTAGATACTTTCAACCTTAGTTATTCATTCTAGAAATTGTAAAATGCAAATATATGTGGTTTTGATTACTTTTGAGCTGTCGTATCTGAAAAAATGGATTTGTTGTTTCTCTGTCAAATTCAGTTGTTCATTAATATGCCCTAAATAAATTCAGATTTTAATGGAGAGAATTTAATTCATTAAAATTTTAATTACTTAGAAAAATACCTGTAATCTGAATTAGAAAACTGGCTAAACTGTTCATATATTTAGCCCCAAAGTTAAAATACTGTTTGTTACGGATTCACTTACTAAAGAAACCCAACAAATGGTCACCTTTTAAAGGCAGGCTGGCATTTAACATTTACTAGTATTAGAAAGACACTTATCTAATGATGTAGCTATTTCCCATGCATTTAATTTTTTTAAGTTTAAGAGATTTGCTTCATTGCTAAGCTAGAAAGAAAGTGATTCCAAAGACTGGCTGCATTTATTTTTTTTGGTCACAAAGATGTGTATAGCAAAACTACTTGAGGTAGAATTCTTTGTTTAGAAACCCTGGGCTGCTGTTTGTTTGCAGCATTGTTGTTAGGGGTCTGAATTGCCCAAACAACAGTGTAAACCAAGCCAGGCATAGCAGCAGACAGAAAAATACATTCAACTAGTGGGATCATGGATTTGTTTGATTCAGGTAATTGAAAGTGTTTCATACTATTATTGCAACTTGAAGGCTTGTTTAAGTGTCTAGCTGTCAGTCAGTTTGGAAGGTGAAAAGTATTCGATTGTCACTCTGTCAGTCAATAGAGATGAGAACTGTCTGCCTAATGGATTTCTTTACGTAGATGTCTGCATGGAGGTAGAAGTAAAATCAATGTGTTGTCATGTGCAAGTACGCTGCATCAAACTGCCAGGTGAAATGCAACTGTATTTCTGTAATGTCTACATCCTTGTGTTGTTTGTGGAAGACAGACAGATGTTCCCTGTGTTTAAAGGTAACAGACTCTTTGTGGTCACACATGAAGATTTATTTTTGAACATTTTGTAAGAGTTTCACCTATTTCTGCTCGCTCCAGAGGTTTTTTTTTTTCCTGTTTGCTTGATCATATCACAGATCAATACTCAAAAAACCAGGATTTAACTTAGTAGGAAAAAACATAGGTTGTTATGCCATAAGGATCAGACAATTTTCTTTTAAGCCTGGGTTTCTCCATGTTTTCTGTTTGTCAGTGATGACTTCTATTGAGCTAACTGTGTTTCCTGCTCAAGTTTTGGCTGTTAGTTTACCTACATTTATTAGAGCATGTATTGACTTCCTATAGCAAAAGAAGAAGAGGTAATTTCTTGAATAACGGAAGGTACCAAAGGCTTTCAACACCCTTGATGAAACAGGCATCAGTAAGTGACCTCTGTTCTTTCTCTGGGAGATGCTTACAGTATTAAGTTCCACTGAACAGGATCTGATAACAAGTGGCATCTGGAAAGTTATTAGGACATTTCAGAATAATAGTACCAGTTATTATAGTTCTCACTAATTCCAGGCTTAATCCTATATGAAATAGGTGCATTATAATGGTAGCCAAACATCTTATTAAAACTGTTTTCCTGTTAACTGATACAACACATATAAAGACATGATTCTTAGCCACACTGAAGGTGGCAGGCTAAAATGAGAGATACCAACTTCAAAAAATGAATGTTTTAATCACCTATTTCCTATTGTATCATTTGTATATGTGTGCCGGTTTTGAGAATTAAAATATGTAGCTCTTAGCTACTGCTGTAGGGAAAAAATAAAAAGGAGTAAGAACCAATTCCCAGTGAAGGAACTCGGCCGTGGGTAATGAAATCCATAAGTAGCAGAGACTGGTGGTAAAGCAGAAGGTAGAACTTCAAAAGAAAAATCAGGATTTTGGTTTTGGCTATAAAAATTCTGAGATGAAAGAAAAAGTGTTGGGTGGAAGATGGCCCCTCAGAGGTAAGGGCAGGGCTGTGAATTATCAGCAACATTTTTAAAAATTTCTTTTTTAACTTGAATGAGTGCTTCCAGTTTTTGTAGTAGATGATGTAGGAATTCTGCTGGTGGCAGTCTCCTTTGCTCCTAGATTGCTGAGTCTCCTGTGTAGGGTGGATGGGGGAAAATAGTGTGTGCTACTTGTAACTTAAGGTTATAGTATGTTTATAGAAATAGGCAAGAATAGGCACAAATTCGTGGTCTCAAAGCTGAAGGAAATGCTGTGATCATCCAACCTGCTAGCCATCCTTGAAGTGGTTGTAATTTGACCCAAAGAGGTTTGGGTTTGGTAGTTTCTGATTTGTATACTTTACTTACTGCACATGTCCTATTTGATATTCAACTTCTGACAGTTCTTACAGAGATTTTGGGTCTGGCTTTGTTTTATAGAGGAAACAGAAGATGCTGTAAGATACAAAACAGGCATCATTAGGGTGAACCATGGTTGTGTACCACTTTTGAGCTGATTATTCAGTTAGAAGAGTGGGCAGCAGAAGGTGATCTTCTGTGGGCAGTTCTCTAGATTTTACTCTGGCCATAATGTGCCAGAATACTTAGATATTTTCTGTCAGTATATTTTTATATGAATAATAATTTATTTTGTTGGAGTGAAGATGTTTCCAATATGTGCAATTATTTTGTTGGTGAAAGATCTAAAGAAAAAGCAATATCTGTGGAGCATGTAGGATCATTGTCAGCAGAAGTGGCTGTACACATGCTGAATGCACAGCCAAAAGTGTGCCTGTATCCTGGGCTCCTAAAACGAAGAAAAGAGTATCCGTTTTGTCTGTTTCCCATGATTGTGTGTTATTTGTACTGTACAATGAAGTCTGGGAAAAATATGGGAAACAATGATTTCTAGAAAGCCTTAGGTTGATTTAGATGGATTTATGAGAGATCTGGAAAAGTACCACAAATGTACTCTAAAGCTCCTTGCCTCAGCAGATATGGAGGTGTGATCTCTGATTCAGATACAGTTGAGAATTAAATGGGCAGCAAGAAAATACATAAATAGTGTAATACCAGATACTGAAACATTTTGAGCATCACTTACAGAGCTAGCATTTACAGGCTCTGTCTACTTTGATGACATTACTGGACATTTCAAAGAGTTTAATTCTTTGGTCTCTGTTCCTCTCAAATATATTTGTATTTCTTTTACAGCTTTCTAAATTTCTCTCTTAAATGTTTTGTGTTCACTAATCATGAAAGTATTGAATGTGACAGAAAATGATGGTTCTACAGATGACTTTGATTCTTTGTTATGACTTGTAGCCCTGTAATCTCTTAAGACACAGAATATAAAATGTATATTTTTATATTTTAATTTGGTGGATTTCTTGGGACTTCTTTTGAGCTTCTTTTTCCTCTGCTTTCCTCCTTTTTCCCCCTTCCCTCTCCCCCCACCCCCCAATTAGCACAGTAATCTATTTAGTTCAGTTTTAAGTGTCTTGGTTTTTCTTCCCTTCCATCTCCCCAGACTAGACACTAAATGTAGCATTCAAAAAATATTACCATGAATCATTATATAATAAATGGCCAATAGCAGTATTTTTTCAGAAAGTCATTTAAAGTTGCATGAGAGATTTGAATTTATACAAGCATGATTGCCCAGGAAAGCTGGCAGTAGTCAGTAGGAGCAATAGTGTGATGTCAAATATGTGATCAAACATATGAATATCTCTGGAGCTCCCAGCAGCAAGAGAAGGATCCATTTTGTATATTTCCTGTGTGGAGAGGTGCTTTTGTGTTCTCTAATAGTGCTTCATTTCTGATATTAAAAGATAATGTATCTGTTCTTAGCATTGCTCAGACAGTTTAATTACCACCTAAGTTCAGATATTATTCCTTGTCAGATCTTTAAAAGCACAGTCTTCTAGACGCTGAGATATCTGCCTGTTACTGGTTGCTGATAGCCTAGTCTAAGAAGTGTTTGTGCTTTATAGGAACAGAGACTGTACTCATTACAGGCAGCAGAAGATATTTAGCCAGAAATTAGGAAAAGGAGATGCACGTAGGATGTAGGCAGAAGGAATATAAGCCTTTCAGTGACTCACCACCGCTCTTTTGGAGGGACTGGTGGCTTGCCTCCAGGTCCATTCAGGGTTTTGGATTTTAATCATGTATCTGATATTTGGTGATCCTTTTGTTTCTTGATCATATTACTGCAATCTCTTTGTCCTATTGCCTTTTTTCCCCACTCAGGTGCCCAGTATAGAGTTTCCAGCAGAAGCAGCAAAGAGAAAATTATTTGTGGCTGTTATCTTTAATCCTATGCCTAAAGTATTTCAATTAGCCACTAAAGACATAATACAAAGCCAGGGAAGAAATGTGGATCCTTTCCAAAGGTAGGACAGCTTCTTTTAGTTGTGGGCAGAGAATGCTAGGTCTTGCAGTAAACTCTGGGGTCCCCAGACAAATAGCCTTCAAACTGAGACAGCTGTTGAGTGCTGGAAGGCAGGCAAGCTGGATGCCATGGCCTTCACCCTCTCTCCCCACAGTGACTGATTACAGATGTGTAACTAAGCTGTTGTTCTCCTCCCTCGGGAACTTGAGACCATGGGCTGTCCTCCCTTGCCTTCTCTTTCTCCTTGTCAATCAAACACAGAATTTGCAAGCAGTATTGATCAGAAATGTGGACATTTTTCTTCAGTCAGTCTCTAGCTACTAGGCTTGATAGCTCATCTTTGGCATTTTAAAAACAGCCCCCCTCCGCTATTCCAGTTGACTGTCACTTTGTCGTAGTGCCGTAGGCTGGATTTGTTTCTATGTAGAGAAATATTTTGTAGGAGATGGCTGGAAAAATCTTGTGGGTAGAAATTGGCTTTTTCACTTTCCTCTTGTTTCCTCTGTTGGAATAATTCCAAAGAAAATGCATTCGTCATGCAACTCTCTTTGCATCACTCTTGGTGAGATTGATTTGGCATTAAAATCTATTTTGTGTAGCTCACTGATGTTTCTTGTCTCAGTATGAACATAGAGTTCTTGGAGGCATAACATCTTTAAATCTTTCCACTTCTTACGGCTATATCATATTCTAAAAGAGACATTCAGGATTCAGATTCAGTTCAGTTCCTATTAAGGGCAAAATACCTTGTTATTCTCTTAGTGAGGTAAATCAAAAGTCAAAGACAGTCAGAGATGGTTAGGATCTGTAAGAAATTGTAACAAACTCTCCTGAACATTAACAGCAATGCATTTTGCCAGATGGATATTCACGTTGAAAGATGCTTCTTACAGGAACAGCTTGTTGGTAGTTTTTTTTTCTTGAAGTATGGGCAAATAAGCTCTGGCAATTTTAAGAGGTTTTGATCAGTAAATTGGTGGAAGCAAAATTATCCCCCCAGCTCCTGGACTGCAGTTGTTTACAATCCATCATACTATCTTAAACCACCACTGACTTCACTTCACATGGGTATGTAGAACATATCCATGTAAAGTCAGTCCTTCTGTCAAGTTTGGTATATAGAACATAGGCTATTTTATGAGGATGCAGCAAATACTTGGGACTAATAGTCTCTTATTCTACTGAAAAATACCACTGTGTGTTCCTGCTTCTGCAGTAGTGTAGAGATGGCCGTTCTAGATTATCATGCTTTTTAGATTTCTGTTTCGCTGTTAATTTAGCAGATGGATTTGCTGCATTCTTAGCAAATCCATGGATGACAGCATTGTTGGGGCGGTCAATGCACTGGAGGGCTGGGCTGCCCTTGAGTGGGACCTACTCAGAATGGACAAGTGAGCTGATAGGAACCTCATGAAGCAAGGCAAATGCAGAATTCCATGTTTAGGATGAAATAAACTCACACAACAGGACCATATGGGCTTGCTAGAAATCAGCTTTGCAGAGAAGGCCTTGTGCTTCTTCTGGTTGAGGACAGGTCAAAGATTGCAGGGTGTCCTTAGAACAAAGAGGGCTGTTTGCATGCTGGGCTGTGTTGGCAAGAGCATAGCCATCAGGTTGTGGAAAATGATTCTTACCCTCTGGCTGTCATTTGAGGTCACATCTGGAATATTGTGTCCAGCATTTTAGTTCGCAGTGCAGGAAAGATTTTAACAGAGTCACAGTGAGTCTGGCAGAGGGCCACCAAGCCAATCCCAAGCAAGCCTCAGGCTTCCTGTGTGATGTGAAAGGAGAAGCTGACGGAGCTGGACTCATTCAGCGTGAAGAAGAGAGGACTGTCTGCAACCACCAAATGTGGAGTATGGAGAAGTTGGAGCTGAACTCTCCTTGAAGATGTGCCCTGGAAAACAGGACTGCACTGTGCCCAGTACACTGAGCTGCAGAGATATTTCCTATTTACCCCTCTATCCAATTCCCCTTTCCACATGTTCTAGCCATGTCTGCTAGTACCAAGAGTGGCAAGGCTGGAATTGCTTTCGTTATCTATCCTCTAGAAAATGGGAGGACCAATCCATTCCTGTTTCTATTCTCTTTAGTTCTCCTAATGTAATTTTACTCACTTTATGGTACTTTTCTGATAAGGTACTTTGTTATCTAGACATCTTGATAATACTTTGTAGAAAAAAGTATACCTTTCATATGTTTCTCCTTTCCCAACCTAATTGGGAGAAGTCCAACTATTTTAACATTTTCAGAATCAGAAATGAACAACTGCTGCATCTTCATGTGAATGAAGAGCAGGCGTCAGCTCGTTGGAGGAGAAGGATATTCTGGGCAGATTGTGAAGCAGATAAAGAGCCCCATGGACAATTGTTCAAATAGAGGAAATAGAAAGAATTGGTAAGAGCTGTTCTAGTAAACAAGAGTGCTGGCTATCTTCTGTCCTTCTACACTCATCAGTGTAAAGGTCTGTAGCTCCATCTCCAGTAATATCCAAGGTGTCTTAGATCTACAGAGAAGGGGCAGCATCCTTTTCTGCACAACTGAAAGAGCTGGGAAATAGCTTCTGGATTAATAGGTAATAGTAGGAATATTCCTGCTTTAATTGTATAATCTGATACTATATATCAGTTTATATTTATTCTTTCTTGAAATATAAATTTATGGTTTTGACCATGTTATTTAATACTTGGTTAATGGTTTGCTACAGGACTGTGGCTTTATAGTTTTTTTTCTTTTTAATGTATTATTTCATTATTAATAACAGTAGAAATATTTCTGAGCAGCAAGTTTCTGAGTTAATGAGTCTTTCCACTGAGGTCCATTGAAAGATAGTTCTCACTTTCAGAAAAGTTAGTAATGAGTTTCATTTTTTAGGGCAAACCTTTGTTCTTCATTTCTTTTGCATATCTTTTGTGTTTCTCTTAGGAGGTCTCTTCAATAAGTTGTGACAGTTATTTGTAGCGTAGAGTCCCTACTGTAAAGGTGGGTATGTCTAAATTGAGGCTGTCAAAAGGGATTGTGAATTGCATTTCACAGTTCTGTAAGAACATGTAGACACGTCTCTCTGAAGACCTCTGTTCTGGTATTACATGGAACTGCTGAGCTGCTTGCTGAGGCTCCCTACACCTACATCATTTATTAAAACATTACTACTTATTTATGTTCTGATGCTAAAGTAAATGCCCATTTTGTTTTGTAGACTTTACAGCATTTTTCTTCAGTACTTAGCTCTTTCATCTCACTGCTTCATTCTCCAATGACTGGGGTGTCTCTGGCCATCTAAAGCATGGCTGAAGATAGTAAAGACTTGTTTTGCTTTGTGTTAACTATATTTGCAGAGCAATCTTTTGTGGTTCTGCATGCTTATTCAGCTCCCTTCCTTATTTCTGTGGGGTTTTCCTAAACATGATGAGAAGGAGCTGAATATATATGTTGCTAACATGTATAGAATGTGATAAATATACCATGCTGCTCAACATACTGGCGAGATTTTGAGTTTTTGCAGAATTTCAGCAAATCTGTACAATACCTGTGTCAAGAACTTTCAGTTCATATGTCAAAATGTTTCATGTACAGTTTCTTTTGCATTTTAGCAAATTAGTAAATATTACCTTAATTTTGTAGATATGGAAACTGTACAGGACGAAGTGATTTGCTTAATCTCTGGGAAGCTGAGAATGAAACCTGAATTTCTTCTTCTTGTTCCTTATTCACTGAATGGTACTATTTTCTTTAAATAGTATTTTTTTCCCTAAAGTTTTATAAATAATTTGGATAGCCTACTAAATATGCATGTTCTAAAGTACTCAAACAGTTCCTTTTCATCTGGCACAGCATGGAACTAGCAGTTTTATCCTTAATCTACCCACAAAATATGTGACTACAGTGTTCAATTTATACTGGGGCTATTCTTAGACTGCATTATAGTTTATAAAAAAATATTGGCATTATTTAATGAAATTAATCACTTGTAGAGAAAAAAAAAAGGGGCAACTAAGAATGTTCTGAATGTTACTTACACTGTACTAGTTCATTCAAGGTCTTTTGACTTACTTACCAAGAAATCCAAAACCAAGTACCTTCAGCTACACAAAAATACAAACAAGCTTTTTCTTTTCAAATAGTGTCTTAGTTGGCCTGTCTGAGTTGGTTGTTTGGTTTTGTTTTTGGTTTTTCTCGTGTTTTCTTTTCTATAAATATTTTGAGAAAATGCCGTGGTTTACTTGCTGTATCTGACCTGCTGGATTAGTCCAAGCTCTCAGTGTAGAGGAGGGTGAATTGGGTAATAAAATTCTTGATTTGAACACTGCAGTACGAGTCATCAGATCTGCCTTTCTGTTTTTTTGGGGGGTAAAGAAAAGATCTTCAAGGACTGGAGGGAGGTGCAGTGTTTCTCTTTGCCGCCAAATTGCAGGTTGTATCTTTTGACACGTTGCTTCTGTGACAGGATTACAAAAGGAAACATAAAGAAACGGATCCAATCTGTTCTGAGGCCTTGGAAAGCTCTTGGATATTTATTATCCACCATACTCTGAAGAAGGAAAGCAGAACACCAAAGGGATGTTTTTGTTTTGATCTTAATTTAAATATTGCTGCATTTTGCATTCACCTTTGTGCATATGATCCATAGCTATTTACTTAATATTTAATAATTGCATGCAGAGGCTGAAATGTTACTTACAGTATGTAGTTCAAATATTTACATGCAAAGTCAGTCTTTTGACCCGTGTTTTATAGGAACTATCAATGTAGTGTTTTTTTCATTTATTAGACCCTTATCTCATATTTTACAGATAGGCTTATTAACACACAGAGATTAGTGTTTATGGATTTGGAATTATGCATTTTTAATTGCACATCTTCTTTTCAAACCTTTTGACCTGGTGTTTTTAAGAGTGGACTGATGCTTTATGTTATCTGGACTACAGTGAGATTCTGTTTTTGATTTTTTTTCTACCCCACTCCTACTGGAGAGTTTTGCCTTCTGCAGCCACTGGTACCTGGCTGTTCTGTGAAGTGACAGTCTTGGGCCCCTCACAGCCTGACTCTTGTGAAGCTGGTGAGGCATGTGAAAAACACAAAGAAGGCCACATGATTTAGAGAGTTAGAGCATCCTCTGAGACAGGGAGAAGCAAGGACAGTTTGCATTGTGAAAAGAGGAACTGATATGACAGGGCTGCTGCAGTGGAGGAAAGAGTGAAGAAGTGGTGCCAGAAAAAACTTTTCAACGTAAACAGTCTTCTCAGTTCTAAGGTCAATTGTATTTTACCCGTGCATGTTCGACTATTAATGGCTCTGGTTTCTTTCTTTTTATTTTTTTTAAAGAGGCTTATAACACAACAGCCAAAGAAACTCCTATTTTTTTTTCTTGTGTTTTCCATTCTATTGAACAATATAGCGTTGACACCAAAACTTGTAATTTCAGTCCACTTTGTATAGCTTTGGCTTCCCATTCCCCTCAGTTCCCAGATCCTTATGACTGCACACACCATGATCATTAGCTGCTTTGAGCCAAAGACTGCAGGTCAACTTGCTTATTTTGTTTAGAACTGCAAAGGAATTGCCATGACAGACTGGATTTCTTAACCCATCCTATGTGGTCAACCCAGTGATCAGCAGTGGAGGTTTCAGAGGAGGATGCAAGAAGCTTAATTTTAAACTGAAAGAGGCAGGTTTAGATTAGATGTCAGGAAGAAATTCTTTACTCAGCGAGGGGAGGCACTGAAACCCAGAGAAGTTGTGGATGTCCCATCCCTGAAACTATTCTAAGACCAGGTCGGGTGGGGCTCTGAGCAACCTGGTCTAGTGGAAGGTGTCCCTGTCCGTGGAAGGGGGTGGAATGAGATGAGCTTTAAGGTTCCTTCCTAACCCAAGCTGTTCTGTGATTCTATGATGATTCTAAACTACATGTTCTTTGTTTAGAGTTTGGGTTATACTCTGGAACATGATATTTAATAGATCTTGGAAAATTATTAGAACTCTGGATATTTTTGTTACACCATATAAATGTCTAATCCTTTTTCCAGCCTTGCTAAGTCCTCAGCCTTAATGATATTTTGTAGCAGTTAGTTCCACTGTCTAATTATGAATTGTATGATAGAGTATTGCCTATTTATAATGTTTAAATTTCTTTGGAAGTCCCTCATGTTAAGAGTTGGAGAGAACAGAAGCTTTCCTTAGTTTTCTGCCTTAAGGGCCTTGTGACTAATTTGTTCATTTCAGGGATTTGCCTCATAGAAGAGAAACTGAACTGCACAATATTCAACTTAGAGTTTCTGAGAGGTTTTTGCAGGCTAATTACAAAGCCATTGTAATGAGCCTTGAGATTCCAATGTCATTGATCTTTTACATTTGGGAGAATTTGCTTCTAAGATTTTGGGCAGTAGCAGATTTAATTTTATTTCCAGAATAATGTTCAGTGCTGCAAGTTGCTCCACTCAAGTGGAGTACTGTACTTGCATAGATCCCTGTGAAAAAAAACAGTAACAAATCAATGGATGACTACTGAATGTAGATATCAGAGTGCAGTGGATATGCAATGTCACAACCCAAGGTAATTCTGTGTGTTTGATTCTGGGTATTTGCATCTCACTGAAAGCATGGTCATAGAAATGCAAACTAATTTGTCTCAAAACACTTTTTTTTTTTTTTTCCCTAAAATATGATTCCAAGTTAGACAGGCCTAATTTGACTATAAAGAATAAGTGTGTTATCACAGTTCTCCTAAACTTTTTATATGATTTGGTTGTTATCTCTTTGGAGTATTTATTCTACATTATTGGGATTGATTTCAGAATATTTTGTTCCTATTGACTTTTCTGTTGCTGCTAGTCACTTAAACAGACTGCACTTTGAACAAAGAACATCTAGATTACAGTACCATTTATATACTGACAACTCCAAACCATGTCCCTTGAAGGTGCAGATACACACTTCCACAGAGTAGATCCCTCCATGTGCTCCATGTGACATTCAGACTGTTGGAAGAACACTTGTCCCAAGAAACTAGAGAACAGCGAGTGTATCATTGCAAATCTTATCATCTCATACATAAGTCAACAAAATGCCAACAAAATTGAGATGGATAATTTATTTATGTCTGCTTCCCAGTGAAGATAAAACTATGTAAAACCATTTCTTAAACTAGGTCAGTAGAAGGCAAAGATAATTGTAAAGTCAAAGCACATTTAAATTTTCTTCTCTCACATCCCTGCCCAGTGCATAGATGGCCGTGCAAGTTCCTTTAAAGAATGTACTTCTTGCTTGTTAATTTCAAGTAAACTTTCATCCTCTCTGGAGATATAAACAGTGACCTGTTGGGCCCTGGGCACCTTTTGTGTCTTGATGTGTTATTGACAAGGTTGGATTGGATGTCTACTGTGTTGCTGCATCCAAAATTTTATGAGGGAAGATAGTGAATTTGTAAAATTCTAAGCTAATAGTGTGCCTGTGTGATGGAGCAAATAAAATTGGAGGCGGTCCTCCAATATTTTTTCTGTGAAAAAGATATCTTGATAGTGATAGTCTATAATTACCCCTGTTTGTTTGTTTTCTAAATATTGCTTAATGTCAATAAACGAATGCAATTGGCAAGATGAATTTCCATGACCTGTGTGGTCTCCAGCAGACTGGCAGTGGTAATTAGTTTGTGATCTGAACTTACGTGATCACCTTTTAGTTTTGAGAAGGTGTAAAAGGGAGCCTTTGAGGCACTTCAGAGCCTGGGGACCAAACCTAACTTTGCCATGTGATTTGCTGTGGCTCACAACCCACTCTAGTTACCCTCATCTTTGCACTCCTCAGCCATCCTCTGATCCATTGCCTGTCCCCAGGGTCATGTAGAGAATGGAAGGCCTTGCATGCAGGAGAAGTACTTGGCATATTTAAAAACATCATGTATTTGTCTTCTAATGTTAACAATTTATTTTGATGTGCTTATAATTAACTAAGAATAATTTTAGTTTTATATGTAGGCTAAATGCCTCCTGTTTTGTTACTTGCACTTTCAATTCACACTGACTGGGTCTTGCTAGATGAGGTAACCCAGGGATTTTTGAACATATTCTTGCCTGTTAGAAGCTGGAGAAAATAGTACACAGTTCAAAATCTAATTCAGGTTTTAATTGCATCAGCTGCCTGGAAAGAAGCAAACGTTAATAAAGGTAAATATTTTCTGGTATTAGAAAAAGGAAAGTAAAAAAAAAAAATCCCTTTTTCTTAGATTTTATTGTGTTCTTGATTATTACACAGAAAAAACCTCCAACCAAAGCCCGACATAGTCTGCAGGCACTATTTGTGAGTGCAGTCTCAAAACTACTTTAACCTTCAGCCAAATGTCCCACTGTTTTAACCTTCCGAGACAGACAAGGATGTGTTGTTCCTATGATGTGTGTCCTATCTGGTCTTCTGAAACAGGTGAGAAACAAGAAGAAAATAATCCCCCATACCTGGCCTGTGAAATATAGAATGAGCTTTGTTGTCTGCTGTTTTGGAGGATGATATTAAAAAATGCACATTCAAATAAAACACACTATGGGATTATATAGCATTCCATAATATGAGTAAATCTTGCTTAGCTTTCAGCTGCATATTTACCTGAGTGTGTAGGGGGGCTGTAGGTATCAGTTTTCTGGTGTTAGTGTGCTTGGCTTTTTCTGCTTTATTTTTCCCTGTATCTGCTGTTGGTTAAATTACTGTGTCCACACACCAGGCCCAACAGCTGAGACAGCATTAAAAGCCTTTAACAAAATCTGTAAATTCAAATTTTAGCTTTTTGCTGTTGTTTATATATATGTATGTATATATATATATATATATATGTATGTATATATATATATATATATATATATAAAATGTTGTTATTATCAAGTTAACCCGTTGTTTGGTGTTTTGTTGATTTTTTTTTTCCCTTTGGCTAACACTTTTTTTAATAGTCTTTGAAGATTTGCTTCACTGCCAGAAGACTGACCACAAGAGAAACCTAGGTTTATTGAATATGTCAGTGTTCAATCTACTAATTTTCTTTGTGAAAACTTAATAGTAACCAGGTGCTTTGATACATGGCAGAAATAGTTCTTAATTTTATATTAGTCTCTTTATAACACACTATATACACACTTAACCAATTTGTAGTACTAGGCAAAAAGAAGATTTATTTTCTTATGCAAAAGAATTAAACCTAATAATACTATTGGCACTTCTAATGTTACAAAAATGGCATAGGCTTTTTTTTTTTTTTTTTTTTGTAATATAGTCACTGCTAGTATTTTTTGTATCAGTTTCTGCTTGTGTTCTAGCAAGCGTTTTTTGCACAGTTTGTTAAGTTCCTTGTTTCAGAAGGGTAACACTGTGAACAGGTAACCTTCAAACAAACCAGGGGAAAGCAGGAACCCTGGAAATCACAGCCTGACTGGTGAGCTTCCTTCCCCAGTCTTGCATAGGAGTTTAAGAGCTGTTGTGTCCAGATTTTTCTGCCTGAAGATTAGATGGTAGTTCTCAGCTTAAGACTGAGGTTTACTTCTGTTTGCTAATTACATTTAGATGATACTCTCTACAGGTAGTTCCTTTTGCTATGGGATATGGCTGTTATATCAAGTTTGGTTATAATTTAGAGGAGTGATGCAAACCTTTATCTATAAGCTATAAAGATTTATTACAGCACTTATTATTTACAAGGTGGTCTAGCAAAGTCCAGCTTCAGCTACACAATGGAGTGGTATAATTTTGTTCAAATGTATCAGTTGTTTTAGGAGTGTTTTCAGTTGCAATAGGACTTCTGCAAAGTATGTTGAACTTTATGGAAATGAACTGCACTGCACTGTCTTGGAGTTGATGGAGCTTTATATTTTGTGTTTGTGTGAAAGGTTTTAAGAGCTTTACTGAAGTGGACTTCCTAATTTAGTGAATGATAATATAGCAAAGAGTAAGAAAAAAAGTGGTAATTCTTGGATGGAGAGTAAGAAAGTGGACCTGGGAACAAGAAACTTCAAATATATTTAGTTTTAATGTAATACTGTATGGTCCCAGTTTTCTTTTCTTCTGCATTGAGAATATAGAAAAACTTGTGTTAATATACTCTATTCCTCCAAATTATACTTTGAGACTAGATCTAACAGTAGTGATTATGCCATATATTTTCTTTTTCTTCTTTCAAATCTTACCCATTTTGTATTTGAAAACCAAAACTGTCAGTGCTCTGTTTACTTTATCTCACTCATGTGCAATGGAAATAGCTGGCATTTATAGAACACACAAACTATTTTTGCCTGAATGCTCCATTTATGATTTATAGCCAACATGTATCCCTGATTTTCTTTTGAGAATGATCTTTATTGTCTTTGTGTACTAACTCATTGCAGAAGCACTTGTCTATTTTGAGCTAAACCAGACCTCTTGTAAAAAGAATCAAATTATTTCATCATGTTGAAATTGAAAAGCTATAATTACTTGTAATTGGGCTTCAGAATTTTTGAAAATTGGAAAATTCTTTTCCAGAGGTTTAGGATCACTCCAAATCATAACCTGTAGAAAATAGGAAATAATTTTCTGTTCAATTTAAAAGTGATTTAATTTACACTTTTGACAGCTATTTTCCTTTGATATTTTTGTAGGGTTAATCATTTAGCTATGGTGGTTATTACTAAATTTTTTTCTGATATCCTTTATTCTATCTGGATCACAAGTTTATTTTGATTTCTATAAGCCCAAACAGAATCTGCTGCTGTTCAATAAGTATGTAGAGTAATTTTGGAATGCTTGAGTTTACTAAACATGTGCCTGCATTTTGTTTATTTGTTTATTTTGTTTATTTTATTTTGTTTATTCTTTTGGTTATTTTCTGGTCTTTGTAGATACTTCATTCTGTTTTAACAAAAGCACAATATTCTTCAGTGCCTTAATCTGCTCAAGTTTAAGTGCAAGCTGGAAAAGCCTGCTGTATCTTGTAGTTCTGGGTGTTTTTTCCTATGGACTTGTGAGTTTGTAGAGCCCAGTTTAAAAACGACTGCTTCAAATCTTCATTCCACATTACTACTAATAATTGTCATCATCATTATCATAAATATTGCAAAGAACATGCTGCCTATTTACCTTTTTTTAAAATCTTTTTCAAGATACCTGAGTAGGTAGGGTAACTGGTGTCAGATCACATTGTGTTCAGTTCAGTAAGCAGCCAAGACAAGTCTTCCAAAACTCTAATGCTCTGGCAAAGAAAGTAACCTCTAGAGTTAGCAGCGGGTTCAGGGGGTTATGGCTAGGCAGAAACTGAATAAAACTAAAGCAGACAGGATCCTGCAGCATGGGACTGGCAGTCAGAAACAGACCAGCTAATTGTCACCTTTAGGCTTAAGGTTAATACTGGATTCTTTAGGCTTGAGGTTAATACTGGATTCTGAGTATGGCAGAGTCTTTTTCAGCCCTACTGTGCCGTGGGGAGAAGAGTTGGTAGATTTAAGAGCAATTACATAAAATGAAAAACTGTGGTGGAGAGTAAACCTTACTTCAAGCCTTGTCTTTTCCTCGTTGTTTTGGGACAATCACTAAGTCTAGGCACATACTGCTTGAGTTAGGCTTTTTGTAGGCATATTTCAGGTAATTTTGGGTCTTTTTAATATTTTATCAGTTGTGGTATGGGCCAGTCCATATAGGATGTATGGAAAAAGTCAGTTACCTGCTTCTAGCACTCATGTCTATTGTGAAGGCAGGAGATCTGTAGAAGAGATGGGTATAAACATAGAGAGGAACATCTTGCAGTGGATAAATGAATAATATAACAATTACATACCCATTTTCATCAGTTTTCATTCTAAGAGGATATTTCTTTATCCCAGTGAAAACTTGAAACTGTGGAAAGAGATTTGGCCATGGACATCTTGTAAGCCAGTGGTAGAGCCAAGAACAGAAACAAGCTCTTTGTGTTCCCACCTGGTAGTCAGCATTATAAGCCTTGAGGCCAGCCAGTATTCTGTTTCAGGAGTAGTGCAATGCCAGAGATATAATTTCTAGTAGTTACTGAGACCTAACCTTATTACAGCCTCTGACTTTCTGTTGGTATCCATCTAACTTCAGTGTCATGATTTTCTTTATAATCCAATTCCTCAACTGGTTAAAAATACCACTTAAAAATATCACATATTCTTGTAAGGGAAGCAGGTGGACTCGGCTAGAGTTAAGACAATGTTGGATATCATATATTGGCATTATGCAGCCACCTGCATCATTCACTGAATGTCTGGCACTATACAGCCTGTTCATCCTTCATTGACAGTTTGTGTGATCGGACCTTTTCTGGATCAAACAATTCTCCTAATCCAGAATAGTTTCAAATTTAAATTGAACCAGAAGCCAAGTACAAATCTGTGTTTTTGCTATTTTTAAATTGGAATGGCTCAGTGAAAAATTTGATCTCTTGATGGAGGGATACATTCTTTTTTTTCTTTTTTTTTCATTTGTTTTGAGATGGTTTGATTATACACAGAGCTCTTACTTCTTTTTCTTTTTGAAAGAACAGGCTACCATATTTCCCCGACATTAACAATATTCTTAAAATGATTTTTGAGCTGTAACAGCTATAAGAGCTTTTCTAGATCTTTTTTTGTTGGCTTCTTGCCAGTGACTGCTGTGGAAAGTACATCTTCATGCGAAGAAGTGTGTGTTCTCTTTGAAGGTTAACAAGGGCCTGCAGAGCACAGCCTAAGCATCTGGCTCATGAGATTAAAAACCTTAGAAGGAAAGCGCCGTAGACCTCAGATGATGAGTAACCACCTTAAAAAGAAGGATAGGTGTGAACAGACAGCCTAAAAAATGGGGGGAAATATTGATCAGCAGGAAATTTGTCTCTTTTTAGTGAACAAAAAGTGTAAGGCTCTACTGACGACTGATAAAAATCAGGCTCTCAGATTTGGCAAAGGGCATTAAAAAAAGTAATGAGAAGTCTAGTAGGTGATTACTCTGAAGGTTGTACTAAGATAGGTCTTATTAAATATTTTCATTATTGACCTGGCTACACACACAAACAAAATGAAATTGTAGTTTTGAAAACCTGCTGGGGGTATAGAACTGGGACATGTTGGCATGTTGGAGGGTTGGAATGACACAAGAATTGCATTATATTGATGCCTAGAGCCTTAGAAATTGGAGGGCATGTAATCAGAATGCAAGGTTGGTCACTTAGAGACTAGCAAGGTTTTCACATAACATTTGGGAGCCTGGTGGGAGGACTCCAGGAGGTTGTTGCTTCTCCAGAAATGCCTCCATTGCAGACTTTAATTTAATGAGTTTTCTCTTTCCTGATTTATTTCCTAGATGCCAGATTCCTGACAGTTTCTTAAAAATTAAACTGTAAGACAGCAAATTTACAAAATCTATGTAATGATTGTTTTTATGCTTTTGATGAACATCCATTACAGGATTTTGTCCTTATAATTAGAAAATTAAGTTATTTAGGGGTTTTTTTTTGTGTTTTCTTTTTTTTTTTTTTCCTCCTTTATTTATTTTTTTTTATATACCAGAGAACATCAAAGAAATATCCCATCATTTAGTTAAATAGACATATGACACTGTGTGACACAAATGATCTTTTGGACATGTGGTGTTTGTTGTCCACATAAAAAGCATATCCTGAAATAATTTTCTTGACAGTGCTTCAGGTTTTTTTTGGAGGAGGTTTCTATCTTCATACATACATATAAAAACATAGGAAATAATCCAATATTGTTTCTGAAGTTGGAAGTTAATATTGGCCTCATAAATATATTATCTGATACTCTGAATTTCCTGTGTGTAAAGCTGTTGGGGTGTGAGTTTCCTGACAGTAAAAAGGAATCTGATACAGCATTAAGGAGTGAATTTGTACCCAGATTCTGGCAATATTGTGGATGCTGTGCTAGAGTGCAGTTACACAAAAAGGCTGTGGCTGTCTGCATGGTTAATATTTTTTCCTCTGTTGCTAAAGAGGTATTCAAAGGAGTGTTCTGCACTATTGGGACAGCTCTGTGTCCATGGAGAAGTTAGTATGAAATAGAGAAGTTCTGAGCTGTGCTTTTTAGAAGGATTCCTATATTATTATTATAAAATCCTCTTTCTGGCATGTGTTGCTTCCTCTGCTCACACGTGTATGCAAATCCCTTTTCTTAACAGCTCTTCTCTAGCTCATTTACCAACCTTTAGCTGAATGTATTGTTCCACACCCTGTTGACCCCATGAAATCCTGCCATTGCAAATTCCAACTGCGTTGATTCTGTCTTTTTCAGCTCTGTGGGAGTGTCTCTTATCCCATTAGCTGGTTTCCCACACCACTGAAGCGAGTTCTCCCCTCCCAGCTCAGATCCCCACATCCCCACATCCCATGTGCCACACTGTTTTTCTCATGGGCCCCTGGATTTTCCACCCTCTCCTTAGTCTGTTAACCAATTTTTCCAGCATGTCCTGCACAGGAAATGCACCTCTCCCACCACCTCTTCTTTCCTCCCTCTGGGTTCCCAGGATGAGAAGTTGCAATTCTTCCCATTGTGCGTGCTAGTGCAGCCTGGGCTCAGTATTGCAAAGGGGAGAGAAGGGAATGGCTGGACGAGCAGGGAATCTCTGCCTGATCAGAACCAGCCTCGCATGGGCTGAGCAAGAGGGAGTTTCTTAAGTGCGCTGTGATTCAGACTCCTGCAGTGACAAGAGGGACATTTCTGCGAGTTAAAGGACGTCATGCAGAACTAATAATTAGCAAATCTAACCAGAAAGTTTTTTTCTTGGTTTGTTTTGAAAAGGTAACAAAAAACATTGAACAAAATATTCCTAAAATAGAGAAGCAGACCCGCTACATTTCCTGAAGGACTGAAGTTAACAGAATTGTTAATTGTTATCTCATACTTTTCATCTATACCTGTGAGTCTTACTGTGGAATGAAGGTTGTTTTGTGTACATTAAGGCTTTTTCATGCAATTTGGAATAATTTCTAATATCCTTTTATAGTTTGGTAGAGAAAATAGTGATCTTATGTATCTATAATTCTGGGCTTTATATATGAATTATTGTGCTGTTACTTAAAATCGTTTGCAGTAAGATAATTCAGACTTCTCTTTGAGTCAAGCCTAAGAAAAAATCTGTAAATTAGTGTTAATGGTCAGTGTAGCTGAGAGAGAAACTCTTTCATGTTTGGAATTGACTGTAAGATTGAACTTACTCCAATTTATTGCAAAGTCAATATTCAGTTTAAAAATTAAAAAGGTTAATAATTATTAGGTTTTCAGAGGAAAAGTACTAGTGTTATGACCTGCCTAACATAATACAGCTACAAAAATGCTATAAAATGATTTTTTAAGCTTATATTTATAGTGAGTAGTTGGCTCATTCCTTCATCTCACTACTTATGCATCCATGAACTGTTAATTAATACTTTTGCAGTAATTACAGAATATTTTAAATATACATCATTCTTCTGGATTTTAAAAGACCAGGAATTTTTTATTAATTTAAAAGGATAGTAGTACTGACCCACACTTTCATCAACTCTTTAATAAAGAGGTGCTTTTTCAGATAATTTAAAGTTTTACATTTTGATTGCAAGGAATAATAAAAAGTCTTTTTTTTTCATACTTTTTTTCATTTACTCTTCTAAGCTGGGTTACCATTGTATCAAAAAAGGTCATTGTTTTCCATAAAAAGGTGAGTGATTACCTGCAAGTATTGATAAAAGGGGACGTTTTATCCTAGCTCTTTGGACTCCTGGCATGCGATTTTCTGTATACGGGGAGCTGCGGTTTGTAGTAGAAATTTTAATTCCATTTAGTTTCTTCTTCTTTTTCACCACTCTGTAACATGACTGGGAATATTTAATCCAAATAATTTCTTATCTCCTTACAGTGGAGCTTCTCCCAATGCTCCTTGATATATGGCTGCCATGGAGCACAAAAGATACCAGAGCACATTTTTTAGATGAAAAATACAGTGTGGAAAATTCAGTGGCTAGGTTTGTAGGGAGAGATAATACCTCCTAACCAAACAGCTAATGCCCTTGGAAAAGACACATAAACTTCAGGCACTTCTAGCTCTTCCTCAGATATGAGGTAGCATTTGCAGCCTTTGGGCTTGACAGAAGTAGAGATCAGTTGCCTTAGAGCGCAGCTGATGAGGTTTATTAGAACAATCCAGAGGAAAAGAGGATTGCTACTTTTGGAGCAGAGGAATTGTTTTAACAAGAGAGACAGCATGAGAAAACAAGAAAAGTGAAAATCAACAAGCACAGTTCCTGCAGGAAACCATGATGTCTGATCTCAGTCTTCCAAAGTAGTGGGTCAGCTCCCTGGAGGCAAGTGTACACTGCCAAGGAGATGCCTTGTTTGGGAACAGGGAGGTGGTGGAAAGGTGTAGCAACAGTGAAATGGGTTAGAAATAGGTAAATACTGTTAGAAAGATGAAGTCATTGGCTGCAATAGAAAACATCTCACGTATCAAGAAAGGGGGCTCTAGGTGATTCTTTTAATCTTTACAAAACACAAGTTAATTTTCATGTGATGTAAAATCTCTCTTTATAATTGTCTGCATACATATATAAGTTGTGTGCCCTAGCTTGTGTGTGAAGAAACATTTTTTGATTTCATCACATTCATATTTTTAATGCTGGTTTTAGTATTACCCCTTTTAAGTTTTGGTGGAGTTTGTGTGTTTTGTTTTAAAGCAAAGAACAAATAAAGATAGCACTGTATTTTCTAAACTTAAGACATCCAAGTAATGGCAAACTGACTGGTTAGTTGTGGTGCATATAAAACTGTTTGTGTAAATGTTTATTTTCCTGTGTCATAGCCAGATTGACTCACTGCGAGCTATCTACTTTCAGGAATTGTGTTAGACCGCACAAATGTAGAAGCAGGAGGCACATATGCTTGATGAAGGACCATTGCTCTGTTCCTGCTTAAATGTGCCTCTTGGACTTGAGTAGGTGATTTTTCGTGAGCAGTTTGTTTATAAATCTCTATTTGTGAGTTATTTGCTCACATGTGATACAAATCATGATGCAGTTTGCAGAACTGAATAGGCTGAGCAAATATTTCCACAGATTGTTTGTATCTAAGTAACTGGATCTATGCCCATGGCAGCATACATCTGCTCACCTGTTCCACATTCGTATGTTTAAGGATAGCCTTAATTTTGGCTGCCTTGTGTTTGCTGCTGTTGTCTCACCTTTTCTTTCTCTTGACTCAGTAGTGAAATGTTCTGAGCAGGACACTCTCCCTGCCTGCAGAGAGAAGGAAAGGTGAGCTCTGTTTGTTTGGAGCAAGTCTTTTGCTTTTATGCTGTGTTGTTGGCTACTTTGTGGTTTTGCATAATATTGTTTACAGAGTACACAGTGAAACACAACATATATGTGCAGCAGATTGTGTAAGATGAGAATGGAATAGCCTACAATGAGCTACACTGAGTTTGCTGGGTTGAGAAATTCTTTGTGATACTGGCCAACCTTTGCTTTTGATTCTATATTAAGTTTCAGAGATTTCTGATTCCTCTTATACCTCCTTTCTGTAGGAAAGTGGGTCGTATGTGAAGACGGGGATGTGTAATGTTTTGACCATCTTCTTAATCTGTGTAAGTGGGCATTACTGGGCTCTAAGATACACCCACAAAGCAGTTCTGCTACTAAGTTTAAGCACCATTATTTAGACTGGATACAACACATCCAGATGACATTGATCATTTAAGATTGTCTTTCCGTAAGAAATTCTATGGAATAAGTGTTAAGGGACACACTTGTTTGCAGGGTGCCTACAAGTTCAGTTGTCTTAAAAGTGATTTACTTCCTTAAGATACATAGTTTTGGTGGTGTTTGTGGTGAGGCTTTGCAGATTATTTAGGCATGTGACTGTCTTTCTGAGGTAGTACACATGTTTTACAAGCAAATTTGTGATGGGGAACAGTATTTTGTTCCTTTCCCTTTAAGAGTGGTATACTAAACACTGTCATTTCTTTCGCCTGATAAACTTCTGAGTCCTAGGCTAGTTGCTGTCATGGGCTACTGTGTTGCAGTTAATTGAACAGATTATTCATTTTGCTTCTGTTTTCATTTCAAGAGTTTCTGTTTTAAAAATTGCAATTTTTTAATTTCAAGAATTTTATAATATGAACTGGTTGACACTTCTGTCTTTTAAGAATCTCCTAGAGAATCTTATTTTACATTTTGCCTGTTTGCTTGTGCAGTGAGTAGTGTCATGGTATAAATTTTTTTTAAATTCAACTGCCAACCAGTAGTACCCTGTAAATCCCAGTTTATTGTGAAAATTTGCTGTATGGTTCCTGTTGCAGAAGTTGAGACTTGAGAGGGAAATGAACTGAGTATTTTAGGCAGAATTGAGAATGTATGAAATATAATGTTTTAGCACATCCTGTGTTCTTATTGATGCAATCTAAACTTTTAAAAAGAATAAACCCGATATGCAAAATATGAAGTCTTGAGTAAAAATTAGATATCAGTGAGTTTTGAAAATACCTGATTGTAGGAGTATTACATTTTGTAGATGGAAACATACATCAGCTATGAAAGCTTTTGATTTTGTCTCTACTTGTGACACTGAAACACAGCATCATCCAGATTTTATTCTGTGGTGGATATGTGCTGCCATTTCTGTACTTCCTGAGTTGCTTCCTTCTCTCCTCATTTTGAAAATTTTTGAGGAATTTTTGTTTTGTGTTGTTTCTGTTAAGGGCCGTAGGCCTAAAAATCTGGTCTACTAGTGGAACTGCTAGTGGTATCAAAAATACTGTGGTGGAGGAGTGTTTCTTTATATGTATGAAGTGCAAAATACTTTGCTGAAAAATAGGTGGACTAGCATTAGATGAATGGCAGTGTATGCTTGTAGTTATCTAAATATTGAGTTTATTTAGAACTCTCTTTCTCTCTGTTGGAGAAGTGAGTATTGTTTGTCTCTGTTGGAGAAGGGAGTATTGGGAATCAGTACGCACCGAAAGCTTTACAAAGCAAGTATTTTACTGCCATACTCTAACGTAATGTATTATGTGTTACAACTGAAGAGCAAGATGCATTTTCTAAACAGAAGGAAAAAGTGCTTATGGCTTTTTGTGATCTCTTGCAAGTTACAAAGTACAATCCATTTCCCTGTTTCTAACACCATAACTCCTCCCTGGACCTTTGTAGTTCATGCACATCTCTTAAAAGGTCTGTCAAGCAAAGCAAAGCATTTGTTTGGCGTGCTGCTGCTGCTTTGATTTAACAAGGGCAGGGAGCGGCCGCCGCTGCAGTCTGGTGCTCTGGGCCTCGCCGTGGCCCAACAACCAGGACCCAGCCTGCCACGGCCCCGATATGAACTCTGGTGGTCTCCTTCATGTAGCACGTCATCTCCCGTCACCTGTGCCAGCTACACTTACATGTCAGCACAGACAAGCTGTTTGACACATAACTGAGGGAAAAAAGACATTGGACTGGAAAATCTATCAGCTCCACCCTGATGCTAATTCTTTTTTCCTAGACTTTATTAATGCTCCAGCACTTCTTAGTTTATGAGAAGAGGTCTTGTGAATGCGTTAATGCTTCTACAAAGGAGGTGTGTTGCTGGCTTGTGTGCTGGGCTGCAATGTCAGCCCCTGCTTCCTGTATCAGCCTGTCTGCCTCTGGGCATTGAAATTAAGCACGGTACAGCCAGTGCTCAGCAGACCTGGATGCAATTCGTCTGAGTAGTCAAACACAGAGAAATGCCTTATAAGTTTGCCATGTTCCTCTGATTTCTGTAAATCCATGTCTGGATTCCATTATCACATAATTGCAGTTGGACATAAGATCCCACTAGAAAACAGTTCTGACCAAACCAGCGTTTTAGAAATGGTCTACTTCTGCGTACTTGAATTGAGTTTCAGTACTGGCAAACCAGTCAAAAGAGAGCTTTGTCTGCACTTATAACTAAGAGCCAAGGACTTCTTGGTCATGAGAGGTAAGATTTTGTGTAGTCTCTCTGTGCCCCAGGTTCACTTTCCTTGGGCAAATTACTAAAGTCAGCAATTTCAAACTTAGGAGACTGGAGTTAGGTGTTGACAGCCATCTTTAAGTACCTAAATAAGTGGTCTCATTTTAAGAGGTCCTGAGCACACCATTCTTTTTGACTTCAAAAGAAGCTGCAAATGCTGTGTCCACTTTGATTAATTGAAAGGCTGACCATCAAAGTGAAATTATGTTGCCAAGCTAAAGGAAAAGAAATAAAGACTTAGCACACTGTGTAAATCAATCGCAGATCAGAGTTTACTGGGTATAAAACGTACAGCATCTTATGTGCCCTTTTGTACTTTCTGAATCTCACTGGGCCCAAAACTACAGCAGAAAACCCCTCACGGTTTGTGAAATATGGCAATGGCCAGAAACATTTGCCAGTTTAGCCACTGAAAAATAGATATGGCTGCTCAAAATTTATACTGTTTGCTAGGGCCTTAGGTGAAAAGAAAACGAAATTTTAAAATGCTTATTTTTTTTCATTTGAAGGTAATGTCTTAAATCCTCGAGAGATGAACAGCCTACTACCTTCCTCTACTTTGATCGATCTGTCTTTGAGACATGATTTACACCTTATTATAGTACTTCAGGTTACGGCCTCTGTTCCTGAAAGTTTTGTGGAGATAGGTGTCTGGGGAGGAAAGAAAAAAAAAAGACCCAATAAGTGCCCTGATGGAAAGAAAGGCTCCAGTCTGTGTGTGTGTGTGTGTGTGTGTGTGTGTGTGTGTGTTAGTTGTGTTTGCCAGTCCTCACAGCAGAGGAAATGCTCTGTGCAATGGAAACTTCAGCTGGGTACGGAATAACTGTTGAGGATAATATCATGAGAAGACAGAATTTGCTGACACCACTCTTTGCAGAATTACAGGTTTTTTTTGGGCTTGGTTTGCCATCTCTTACACCCTCATGATTTCCTGGGTCATCAGCACATTGAGGCAAACCAGAATGCCAGGTTTAAACATGGCATTTGTGGTGCAGATACATTTGGCATAATGTAGACTGAGCCATCAGCAGTGCTGTTACTCAAAATTACCGCAAATTTGGCACAAAATGAATGTTTAGTAGGGAATAATAGAATAGTTTTTATCACAAGTGTATTGCCTTCCCCATCTTAGCAGTTCCTTGCCACCAGCACCCAAGTCCTGATCTGCCTGTACAGCCCTCTGATGCATCTTCTAGTGACAGAGGCTGCCATTACTGGTATCTGTGGGTGTGGAAGCAGGAATCACTTCCATCCTTTCCTGCTTGACCTTCAATACTGGGAGGTGTGTGTCAATTTGGAAATCTGTTTTATCTTCATTCTCTCCAGTACTCCAGTATACAGCTGAAGGCCAAGTGATAAGTTTTTGTCATGGCTCTTTTATATTGCTGGCGCACGTTCTGTTATCTGATAAGATTAGTAAGTCAAGCAGCATGAATGATTATTAAGTATAATTGTTTGTTTATATAAATATGACAGTAAAATAGGTTACACACACAGGCCAAGTAACCCAATTATTCAGATTTTGAATGTGTAGAGGAGATGTGCTATATTGCTACACTTCAGGGAAAGAAAACCTATGTTGAATTGCTCAGAAAGTTAATTTTTTTTACAGTGCTAGTACCCTGTTGATGAGGAACTTCTGGAGAGTTCCTCAATACTACATGTTGTATTTTTGTCCCTAGAAAAAAAAAGTTTTTGTAACCCCCTTAATAAGTGACCATTTCCTGCAGTGAATGCTGATCTACCCAGGTCTTCCCGTCAGAAAGTTCAGTTGGACATAAGTAAAGTGATACCATTAGGTTTCATCCCAAGTCTTCTATAACTCCTACTTGATATTTTCAGCTTATAGATTTAAAAGTGGGCTTGGAGATTTCCATTAGGATTGCCGCAGGCTTTATCTTAATCCCAACGCAAAAAAGTCTTAAAATTATATAGACAGCTTCATTTTTTCAAAACATTTGGCTTCAATAGGAAGCTAGCCAAACTGAGGGAACGAGTATTCTCAGAGTCAGTGTTTTTTGGCTGATCGTAGCCTTTGTAGTTTAGCCAGTTGTTTAAAAGTCCGCAACACAACCAAAAGCACCTAAAGCAGTAAAGCAGGAGAATGAGTGTGATTAATCTAAACTTCAGACTTGCAGTGATTTCTTGCTCTGCCATGCCCGTTTATTTGTAGCTGAACAGCGACCACTGTCACAGTGTAAAAGCAGGGCTTCCTCCTGCAGCTTCCTGTTGAGCAGGAGCAAACACAAACTGTACTCCACTGTTAAGTTGTGTGCAGCCCATCTTTACGTGTATCTCCCCTGACAGACCTTTATTGTGCACCTCGGGGTCAGCCACTGGATGCTGCTTTATTTCAGATCACGAAACTGATCCCTGTAGTCAGATTTAAAAGAACAGGCTATTGCCCAGTTCACAGAGCAGCTCTGGCCCTTAGGGAGGCCAGCTTCTAGACTGGGATCTCCAAGCAAGGTTTCATTACTCCTCATTTCCTCCAGAAACCTGGCTGAGCGACAAGGAAGCTGTTAAAAGATATTTTATCAACATTTTCTTTAAGGAATGTGGATTTGCCCAAAATGAAACATTCTAAGGAAGTGCAAACTTCCAACTTGTTTCCTGCCTTCTTACCTGGCAAATTTTTTGGGACTTCATGGCAGTTTGCTTGAGGAAGTTTATTTGAGTTTGCATCCTCCAGGGCCTCCACTCCACCGTGCCACTGGAACAGGAGCCTGGCAGCAATGGTGCTGCTGGGAGATCTTGGCCTCCTGGCAGGAATGCCCCGAGAAGTTAACAACTTCAGGGGAAATAGAGAAACTGGAATTTATATAATGAATCCTACAAGGAATTGTTTTTTTCTAAGGTGTAATTTCACTGCAATTGATCCAGCTAGTAAATACTCAATTGTAAAATAGACTGCAATGTTTAGAGACTGAAAGTTACTCAAATTACTTAACCTTCCCTCAACCAGTCATAGAACCAAGTCACAGAATCTTCCAGAGCTGGAATAGCCAGCTGCTCCCCTTTTGTTTAGGAAATGGACATATATGTTTTTTGTGTATTTTTTGGTATTTTTCTAGTGGTACTTTTCTCTCTGGGGATGCTTTCTGGACACTGCAGATGTTACTACTTGGAGCTCAATTTAGAAGTCTTATTTACAACGAAAGAAATTCTGATATTAAAACTAATAATTAAACAAATACTGTTTTTTTTCAGGACATTGAAGAAAATGTGCAAAGATACTGCTGCTTGATATTTCACTCATATTTATGTCTTTATGTTATGTCTGCAAAAAGCATACACAGTTAGGTTAGTTTTGGGTTTTGTTGTTACATGTCTCAGATATGTTGATGTCAACCTGCCTTCACCTTGAAAATAGGCTTGTATGGGCCTGAGAAGTTCTGGGAGCACTCCCAATATTCAGTTGAACTGACAGATATATTCTTAAAACAAGGGGTGTGTGTTGGTTTTTTTTGTTGTGGCTGGTTTGTTTCTTTTCTTTCCTGTCAATAAATTTTAGGTAACTCAAACCAGTAACATTTAACAAATTCACACCCATTGAGTTTATAATGTTGGAATTAAGTGGTTTTTAATACACACAGATAAACATTCATGTTAGCCTTGTGCATAATTACAATTAATACAATTTTTTTTGTTGGAATTTTAAATCGTTTTTGTTTTTAAATTTCTTATTTATGTGCAAAAATAAATGTACCCCTTTCCCTATTTCTCTGTATTTGGAATTGCATAGCATTAGTCATGTTTGCTAGGGAGGTTGGAACTGTGAAATCCTGTTTTATTGCTCTAGCAAAACTGTAGGATTTGTGGAGAGAAACACCCCTCCCCCAAAAAGAAATCCCAACTCCAAAACAAAACCAAACTACTGAAACAAAAAACCCATAGCAATATCTATACTCTGTGAAAAGCATGTGGCTCTTCTTCTGCCTATAATTGCTCCACTAGTTTTTCAGATATTTTCAGAGGTCTTTAATTATTTAAAATTTATATGACATTTTACAATTGCTGTTATTTTATACTCTGAAAAATTGGTTACTTTCATGTCTGAAATCACAGAGAAATCATATGAACTAAGTATTACATTCTTGCCACTGCTTTTATGCATTGCATGTTCAGCATCTAACTAAAATGCGAGTAGAAAGCTCATCTTGAAAGAGACTACTTAATTAAAAATTAAACGATGAATTAAAACTTAAATTATGCAAAACTAATAAGCTACGTTACCAAAACACACAATTAATTTGCTACAATATATGGAAAGAAAATGTTAGCGTTTTCACTTTTGTTTCATGTTTGCACTGCAGCCTGCACAGTCTGCTGTTTTGGAATTCCTCACCTTGAAACATTTGACATATCTGAATTAAGATATAAATCAGTGATTTTTAGGTTGTGAGTTTTGCAAAACTCATCAGAGATTAAAACTTTGATAGTGCAAAGGAATCTGTTATAAAGTGGGGTGAATCCAATTATTTTTCAATTAGTGCAATATCACTTCTTTGTATAAGATTCAAATCAGTGCATCGGATCACCTTGTGCAAATCGATAGAGTAAAAATGGACTTGTTGACAAAAATTGCGATTTAACCTATTGCTCTAATTCCATGGTATAACAGGTTTATTTTTTACTGGAATTGCTTTCAACTAATTGCAAATGCTGAGATTCTGCATACAGTAATTATGTGTGCTTACCTTTATAGGGACCAGACAAAACATGCCTTTAAATTCTGTGATCCATTTAACTGTTTAAAGGAGATATTCCCTAAGTCCTGTGTCAGAGTCACAGGAAGGTATTTTCTTAGTAGATGTGGGGATGTGTTCCTATGTGTCTTAAAATACTGCAGTGGCCAAATACTAGACATGCTGCAAAGTATTCAATGCTTTTCTGTAACACAAGCAAAGGGAGGCATTTTCAGTAGTATCTGCTGGTCTTTTTCATTATTATACTCTTCAACTTGAGAAAAGCTTAGATGGCTGAAGAAAAAGAATTAGGGAATTAAAGAAAACTCCATCTGATTAAGTTAATTATGATGCTTGAATCTAATACTTTATTATTGCTGTACTCTGGAAGGTGGAACTACATTTACATTTGCATTTTTTTGCATTTTAGTATTACATAAAATAACATTTGCTTTTAATGTTTCATATCAAATGTCTTCAGCACTTTTCTCTCAGGTCTTGCTAATTTAGCCTTTGTAGCTATATAAGTAGTTGTTTCTCTGGCATTATAATTTAAAAGTTTACATTAAAAATAAAATCAATACAGGGATAAAAGCATGACGAGTACAGCTAAAATAATTTATAATAGCTCTATTGGTGATGAAAATCTAAGGAATGAATATTGTGTATAATAAAGGCAATTACCTGAGCTGCTTATAAGGAAAAATACTGCTCTTGGTGTTGGGGGATGGAAGGAGGAGATCATGGAAGCAGTTACAGCTCTAATTTTCTGGGTTGAGCTATGTTAGCCCTGGCATAAATTGCAGCAGCCTAGAGGTACATGTGCCATCTGAGGATTGCATTCTGCCCTGACATCTTTGTGACTGTGTCACAGAGGTGTGGGGGAGAGAGAGCAAAGACACTGGCGTCTGCTGGGGATTTGCATGCACTGGGAGGTCTCAAATTTCTTCAGTCATCCTCTCACATGTCAAATGCAGGCTTTGGTTGGTTTGCACAACCTAAAGTCCAGGAGTGGGTTGTGATAAGAAAACTGGCTTGATATTTAAACTAAGTGATTTTTCTTGCTTCTGCATTTATCAGGTAAAAGTTCTCTCTTTAACAAAATGAGGTGTTTAATCTACTATCACAAAGAGTAAAACGTGAATAAAGATTGACTTGACATAATCCTTCTAACTACTCTTGATGGACATCTTAAGATTCAGCTTAATTTAATTGAAATCTTAAACTCTGTCTTTTTGGGAAGCTCTTTTTTTTTTATGTCCATGGTTAAGTGAGCAAGGCAATGACGTGCTCCCTTAACAACTGTTCGAGTATCATCGGGCTGATTGACTAATGTTTCTGCCCTTTTTATGCACTTCTGGTGTTCCATCATGGCTTTCTCCTTCCTATGCATATAAGTGGATTTATCTGAATGATAATAAGCCAGATGGTTAGGTGGTAGGCCAGGTATTTTGAAGGTAAGCATATTCTTTGTCATAGAGCCATGTTAGCCAGGAGCTCTGCACCACATTTCAAATCCTTCAGCAGTCTCCCCAGGAGGTGGCAGCTGTAGAAGCCTAATGGATATCATCACCTTCAACTGTCAGCTCCTTTTTTCCTGTCTGTCATGACTGTTTACTTCTGATCATACCAGTTGACATTTATGTGTCACAATAGAAAACTGAACCAGTGCAGGAGTAAAGGCGACACTGGGTTTACGGTTACTTCTTGTATCACAACAGGCAGCTGGCAACTCATTAACACCATGTGGAGTGTCAAGCATATAGTATATTAAATAAAATTAATGCCTACAGGCCCTGCAAATAAGGAGATGGCCATAACAGACAATGAAATTACAATGAATGGTTGGAACAGGAATAGTAGAGTTGACAGATTAAAAAAAAAAAAAAAAAAAAAAGAGAGAGAAAAAAAAGGAAAAAGGCAGGGGGCAGGGATGAGTCTGTAGGCCAAGGTACATGAACACGTCAAGCCTTTGACTGTCATTCCTTGTCATTTTCTTATTTACCCTCTGAAGAAGGCCATGTGGCATGGGAGAGTTCTGCCAGGCATCTGGTGACTTACTGGAATCTCTGTGTTTGGCAGCAATGGTAGTGTTAAGATCCTCAAAGATATCCCCCACATTCTCTTTAGCCATTATTCAACAGTGGGTGTGAGTGCAGAAGAGCTGGGTACAGTTGTGGTGATCCAGGGAGAGTATGTTAGCTTGAGTATGGTCCTGAGAGTGATAGAAAAGTGCTTTTCTTCATAAATAGCTAACATGGCTTTATGTAAAGCAGTCTTGGAGTCCTTTACTTAGATTCTCTGGAATAACCACTCTTCTTTTGTGTTAGATGGGTTATGTGGGCCACTGGTCATATGCTTTGCTCTATTTGCAAATACTGCTTTCTGTCTTCTGTCTCTTGTAGTGAATGGTTTTGCTGAACCAGGGGCTTAAGTTTGGCAGGTGAAACAATTGAGGCATGTGTATGGTGAAACAAGTGATATAATTTATATCACATGAGATGTTTCATCCCAGATAATCTCATATTTACAAAGTTTTATATGGCGGTAAAACTTCTTAAAATAGTAATCAATAATTGCAAATTAATTTTCTATTTCAGAATTTTAAACATAATTTGAACATAAATTGACATTAGGATTTTTTTACTTAACAGGAGTTTTAGATAATTTTTGAATTTTTTTACCTAAATATGTTGGATAGAGGTGTTCCAGTTGTTCTATACACTACTCAAATACTGTCATGCATTCCAGGAAACATTGCAAATAGTGCCTAGAGGAAATGATGGGTAGAATTTAGTGCAGAAAATGTCATTACAATCATGAAATTTTATACTCACTGGATATTATAAACCACTGAATTTTCCTTTCAGTTCTGCAGGCAGATCCTGTAGACTGCAAATAAGCTGTGTTTGGCCACTATTGGGACAATACCGTTCCTGCTAGTAGTACATGTTGATTCAGGTGAGTTCAACAGGCAAGAACTTACACAGCACATCAGTCTTTTATGCCATTAAGGTGATGGAAGCATGTTTAAAGAGAAAACGAAGAAAAAATATATTTTTGTTACTTTAACAAGCTGCTTTACAATTTCTCATAAGAAAGAAGAAAAAAAAAATGGAACACTATTCATTGTCATAATTAAATTGCTACAAAAAAAATCATGGACCAGTGTATTGTCTCATTAAAAAAAAAAAAGCTACCTGCTTTGATTTCATCTTTTGGCAGTTTATTTTATGCATTTATTGTTCGTTAATTAGAGTTCCTACATATTTGCCCTTCTTGCCTGATTGCCTTTGCCTTTTATAGCTACGGCGAGCTTTCCTTGCTTTTGCATTTGAGATGAGCTGAGATAGCCACCTACGGTGATTGCGTCAGTTCCCTTCATAATTTTTATTAATCCTCACTGAGGATTTTTTCCCCCCTAATGAAAACATAGGTCTCCTGTATTTCATTTACTTTTTTCATGTTCTCAGGATCATCTATCATTCTGGATAGTTTCTTATATCTGTTCTCCACTTCCTCAAGGTGGCTGGGATGCTGTTTTGAGTGTGTGGCCCTGCTAGAGCCATGCATACTGCTAGGATAATGCTCTCTGACTCATATGTGACAAAAAGGTCAGGCTCTCAAAGGCTGCAGGGCAATCATGCTGACCCAACTACTGTAGTGGGCTGGCCAGCTTGCTGACAATGGAGCAGTTGAAGTGACATGCAGATGGCATAGGGGCATTGCTGCCTTTTCTGGTGTGAACATAGGATTTGGGGGATATGATGATGATTACAATGATGCAACAACTGTTTTGTTTTTCCTACTGTGCTGTCATAGAACATCCACCAGTATGTAATGAAGTGAAACAAGTGGATCTTGTAGTTAAAGCTTGTTAAAAACTTCTAATGTGTAACTTCTAGACATTTTTTGTATAGCTGGAAGACATAAAGCAGTTCAAAACGCAGAATGGAAATACCGAGTTGATTTAATTTTCCATTTAAATGACACATAATAAATAAAAAAGTAAGTGCCCATAAACTAGAATGACGATTAAAAAACACACTTTTTTTTTTTTAGTATTAGATCAGATTACTTAATGTGTTGCTCTATTTATTTTATTATCAGATCAAAGAGGATATTTAGTGAGCTTTGAGCAGTTTGTAAGCATTTGTGTTCAAAATTTTATTGCATTGTTACATGGACAATGTTCTTTCATTCTGGGATAATGAGGAAAGGAAAAATCCTATCTTGCATCAAGCATAAATTAAAAAAAAATGATAGACACATCTGAAAAGGAGGAAATAAGATCATTATGTATTTTTTATCTATCTGTGTAGAATTGCCACGGAGCTGGTGACCTGTCTGTCTGTGGCCTTTCTCTCTGCTCAGAAGAATGTAGTTTGATTACCACCTTCCCCTCAGATGCTCTGGGTAGCGCAAACCCTGCTTTGTGGTGACTTTATTCAGTAAATGGTGGAGGAGACAGCAGCCAATGTTTCTTACTGTAGGGAGCAGCGTGATGCTCAGCTGTTGATCACCACAGGACCTTATTTCACTCTTCCTTCGCCTTACCCTATTGCTGGGCAGTGTAGGTGCCTCTATCTGAACATGGTTCGTGGGGTTTCTGCCTGTGCCATGCTGGCACTGGGGCAGCCAGTCTGGTTCTGGGAGCATCCCTGTCCACTGGGGCTTAATGGGAGCTCTGCTCCCCAGGAACAGAACAGGGTGTGACCCAGGGGTTGGCTTGCAGAGCCTGAAGGCAGAGGATGCTGCCTCCTGCATGCCTACATGCATGGCTTCAGCCATGAGGGCCTTCTGTGTTTGGGTTTGTGGTGCCAACAACATCCTGCCACTTCCACTAGAAGTCTCCTGATAGTGTGTATTTAGGTAAGAATCCTGAAAAGATCACTTATTGGGATGGAGGATATTCATAGTGATCTCTCTGCCCCTGTACCATGTGCTAAAGGCTCACGGTGCTACAGGAGGCATGGAAATAATTGGTTTCGGCTGGGGGTTGAGTGGCTTCTGGGGCAGGTGGGCTTCGTGTGGTGGCTGAACACCCTCAGGAGCTCCAAAATCTTCCTCATCTGTGATGTGAGGGTGTGATCCCTGCAGGAGCAGTGCTTCGTTGGTGTTTGATGTTTTTTAGTCCTTGAGGATGTCACTTCAGGGGGTAGAAAGGAGGGCTGTATTTTGTACTACCTTGGATCACCCCCTTGTCCTGTGTGGGTTGGGAATCCCCTGGGACAGCACTTTGCACTGGCCACCCTTCCTGACCTTGGCAAAGCCATGAGCATCCATGCTGTCACATAAATGTTCCAATTGATTTGGAAGTAAATTCAGAAAAAGAGTGTCTAATTTCAGTAGGTAAGTTACAGATATCCGAGGAGTGGATTCATAAGATTCGTAAGGACTCATAAGACTCGTAAGGTGATTTCCCCTCTCCTCAAAAGGACTCTCCTTAAGCTCAAGTAGATAGCGATTTCTTGCTAATCTGGCAGAGACCATTTTACCTGAGTGCCTAGATCCAGGCTGAGAGCTACAACCTGCTTTCCCCCTTGGTGGTAGCTCTGTAGGAAAGGGAGACTAACTGGAGAGGCAGCATCAACTGTGAAAGCATCCATAATGTCAGCAAGAAATTTCTCTTTACCATATCCCAATATTTTTCTGTTAATGGAAGCTGAGATAAATATGCTTGCTCGCTTTGTTGGTTTTTGGTGGACCTACAATATTTGCTGCATTATTTTCCTGGTTTTGTTTTGCTGTGAGAAGATAATCTCATTTGAAATTTTCTTTTGGTGGAGAAACTTCATTAAAAATAAGACTCTAACAGTTCTTGAGCAGATTTTTCTCATCCTGCTGTCTTTGATTCAGTTTATCTGGATAAGGACCAGAACAATTTAGGTTTTTTTTTCTGTCCCTCTCATCTGGTTGTCCATATAATTTCACAAGAATAATTATTTCTAGTGATGCTTTATTGACGAGTTGTTTGAAAACTAAACCAATGCCATACTTCTCATAGATATTTGCTTCATTAATTTGTAAAATATAACAAATCAATTTGTAAACATGTTTAATTAGAAGTAGATAAAGATAAATGATGAGTACAAATATATCTAAGTTTAAAAAGTTTTAAATGCATTTAGTGGATGTGTCTTTCCATCCCTGAAGTCCATTGGATAAAAATGTAAATCAGTGTAGCTAAATCCTACTGCTAAATGCAGTTTTACTTGCTTTTTTTTTCCCTTGCAGTAAGCACTGAAAGCATGAAGGCACGGGATTTAGGTGGATTTTTGTTCTAAAAGGAAATAGTCTCCGTTTTGAGGAATACTTTTATTAGGCTAACTGTTGTATCCTTGACAATATGCATGCACATTTTAAAGCTGTTTTGAAATAGAGCATTTTCTAATTTAGTAATGAATAGCACTGTAGGGTCTTACATACTGCTTTGATTCAATTTTGGGAAATGGGAGCTAACCACGTTAGGTATTTCAAAGCACACTGTATTCTTTGGAGTTGCATAATATAAACCAATGTCAGTAGATTCTCTGAATGCCTGAATCTGTCCTTTTGAAGGCGTTCGCTATTTATTTCAAACTAAAAGGGTTACTGCAGAGGCACCTGGGCTTGTGAGGAAGAAAAGGGATGCTGACACCTGGCAGATAGTTTCCTGGCGACATAACGGGGTCTAAAATATTGAGGTGGACAGTGCTTCTTTGAGGTAGCGTGTACTCCATGCTGTGCTGCATGCTCTAGAGCTACGCCTGACTTTTGCCTGCGACAGCTCCGGCGCTGTGAGCCATCGGAGCCACGCGTCGCTTCAGGTGTGCTCCCAGAGCCTGCAAAGAATCAAAGCATCTTGGCCGGGCGGCAGTCTGCCCGATGACCTTTTTCGCATGGAGCTCGATGATGGGTTGTGAAGGGGAGAGCTGGTTACAGTCAGGACTGGGGAGACCTGCCGTGGCGTGACGGCAGGTTCAAATCAAACCCAATAGTTGCTTCTTGTACTTTCTTCCCGTGTCCTGCCAGCTTGCTGTATGGCTGCCACAACGGTAACCCTGTGAGTGGCTTGATTGGTGAGGATTTACATGTGTGCTAATTAGAGTGGAATAAATGATGGCTGTTTGCTGCATCGCCATAAAGGGTGCCCAGATGTACACACTACGTGAACATAATGTGCACGGGCATGGCGCATCAAAGTTTGTCAGCTGCATTACCTCAGCAGGCTTAGGGCCTGTCGGAGAGCATTTGCTGATAATTGTCCCCTATGATTTAGTGTCTGACTTGGTGAAAGTGAAGGACCTCAAAGTACTGTCTTGGCAAGGGAATTTCTGATCGTTTAACAAAAGTAATAAATGAGCTAAAATCTGTCAAATGAGGTTTAAAAAAAATTAGAGCTAGAAGCAAGCAGTCTTAACTGAAGAATTCTGCATGCTTGGAAATAGTTTGGAACATAACACTAACTAAGCATCAAATTAGCTGCTGCAATTAACAATAGACACTGAACAGAGTGTTTAATTACGCTTAATTTGTTGTGATACAGCAGAAGTCTTCAGTTATGAAAATCCCCCAGATGCCCAAGTATCCCCTGTATAGCTAAAATGCACTAAACTTTGCACACTTGGCTAATTTTACCAAAGAAAATACAAAACATTCCTTTTCATTTTAAAAATCTGCTTTAGATGAAGAAAAAACAAGTTTATATTTAGAAATTATCATTCTTTTCAAATCTCTCTTAAATGAAAAAAAAAAATCTGGGCTATATCTTTTTTCATTAAAATATATAATTAAGACAAAATCCCACACGTATCGTATTTATGCACAAAAATCGGTAATATCTGATTACTTTGACAAGTAATTTTGTACTTACATGTTCACAATATTGATAATGTATTAATGTACAATGATTAAATGGTTAAGCTGCCATATTAAAGTTATGAGCAGGAACATTTATCCAGCATAGCTAAGCAGGAACAAAGACTGTCCATTTACAGATGGCATTATTCAATCTCCGAACTGCTCAAAGATGTTAGCATTATGGCATTGATTCTGAGCACTGATACTGTGCCTCACTCCAATGACCCAATAGAGTTAAGTGATAAGGTTAAGTTAATTACTGTATCTGTGCTATACAGCTTCCACATGATTACTGCTGAGAAAGATAGTGATTCTTCTTGCTTTAATTAAGCAAAAGAGAATGAAGAGATATAATTGGTTTTTATAATAATCCTGTCTTATATCACTATCAACAAGCATCATGTGTTTTTTCTACAACTTTGTTGCACGAATTCCTAGCAGCAAAATTTAAACAGTAGAATGTAGAAGTAAATTATTTAAATCCCTATCCTAAAACACAGTGTCAGCTAAAGAATTAAATAGTTAATAGCTGTACTAATACTTCTGTAGCACCAAAGCACCTGTGACAGCAAATTGTGTACCAGCTATGAAAAATCCATATTTGACAGTTAAAGACCATCTGCTATTTTTAAAAAATTCCATTATTACATTGTTATATTTTAATAAATGTTTTATTTTTGTTTCTAATAATGTATGAAATGGCAGTACTGTGACTTTAATGTTCTTTTGTGAAAAAGAGCTTTAATAGTACTTTATTTTAAATTTGCTTATTGATTGTCAAAAATTGTTACTTTTGGTTTGAAGGTGAAAGGGAGTTGTAAAGGGTTCAGAAAAAAAGCCCAAGCAGTCTCCTGTAGGATAATACTATTTTTTTTTCTTCTAGTCATGCATATAATAAAATATATGTATATTGTGAGGTATGCAAAAGCAGTTTTACACTGAAAATTATGAGTACAGATGAAAGCTGACAGTGAAAGAAGAGAGATAGTAGGTAGGTAGGTAGGTTTTACTCCTTCACATGTTAAGCCCTGGTTCTGTGAACTGTTCTGCATAGGTAATCCCATGTCTCTGTATTGAACCCTGCTAGGTCTCACAAGTTTACAAAGGTTTGCCCATGCAGACAAGATTATTTTACCATATCCTTGCTTATGTAAGTAACCTCATAACAACTGCTTCAGGTTCTTACCATTTTCCTAAGTGCTGCCTCCCTAGCAGGAAGGGAACACATGTTGCCTTTCACTGTTGCTGCATTACACAGGTGTCGGTGGTTAGTGAGCTGCAGATTTCTGCTTTCTCATTGTGTTTTGGTTTTTAAATAGAATTGTGATGTGTCAAATTCATTGTAACAGGAGTACTGATAGAGATTGTTAGATTAAAAATAGCAGTGCCTGTTTTCTAATTTTTCTCTGCGTGAGGGAAGGCTTTTTATTCCTTATCCTCTAAATAGGTATGACTTTAAAACTTCATTGAATAAAAGAAAACTTAGGAAAAGAGTTTTCATGCTGCATATACAAATTTTTAGCACAGTATTTGGTAGTCAAGGACAAGACGTATATTCTTTACTAAGTACTATGAATATATTTTGATACTATTATTTTATTCACAATAGTAAAGTTTTATCTCCTTAGCAAGGATTTGTTTGCAAATAGGATGCACTGAGATTAAAACTGCGGTGCTGGACATTTTAAAAGCTTCTTGATACCCTGCCTATGGACAGCCTCCTTCTATTTTGTAGCTACACAGAGTTAGTTGGATAGTGTTCCATTTCTATAGAGGACTTGGATGCAGTGGTATGCAGTTCAAACCATACTTCTTTCTCTCTGTAATTCTAATTTCTTCTTCTTGACAAAAATATTTCCTTGAAGAAATAAATTCTTAGTATTCCAAGTAAGAGAAAAAATAACTATTTCCAATGTTTGTGGTATTCTTTTTTGATAGCAAGTGTGTTTAGATGCTTTTTTTGTGTTTATGAAAACACTGTAGAGCTGCTGTTGCAGAACCTGTATATGAATAGAGAGAATCTTGTGTGTAGGGATCCATGACTGCCATGCAAGGAGATCAAGGGAAAAAAGAGGGAGAGGTATTCCAAATTATGAAACTCTAATATTGATTCATAATTTCAGAGTAGTTAAGGGTCTTGTTTGGAAGGAAAGCACTAGGACTTGGAGCAGAATAGGGTATGAAGTAACATGCGGACTGTTTTAAGAAATCTTATTTGATTTTGTTTCTAGTTAATTCCATGAATTTGAAAATCTCAGATACAGGATTTATTGGACCTTATCTTCCGTTACCTCTCTACTGGTCTCTGCTCTCTCATTCTCAGAAGAGAAAACTGAAGTAAATAATCACTCTTAATTTAGGAGATATGCTAAAGGATGTGCTAAGAAATGATATATGTGGCTCAGTCAATATTAAGGATTGTATGGGTTGGCAGAGAAGATTCTGAAAAACCAGGGTGTTTTGTGGCTTGGGAGTCCCTGTATTTTCTTGTTCAGTGGGTGAACTGAGGATTTCCAGCTCTTTGCCTGTCAACCTGATGTCTTTTGTCAGGTCTGTAGTCAATTTTTTAAAAGGCTCTTGACATTTATTGCAAACAGATGCAATGACAATTGAAACATTTTCTTCTCATTCTTTTGTCTTAATAAATGTATTCATCTGGAAAGCAGAATCTCTTTTTCTCCTCACTTGAGTGTTGTAGTTTGCATTGGTGATGGGAAAGTAAAGCAATTGTGCAGAAAATGAAAAAGCATTTTATGAGAAAGAATGCACTGAGAATTTCTGATTTTTCCATGTACAGTAAATATTTTGAAATGTAAAGAACATCCCAACTTCTGAATTCTTAGTAAGTCTTCAGATAACGTAAGCACAGGTACAGAAGGCAGACATTACGTGTTTCATAATGATATCTGCTCTCTTGCTGTTTGATTGCACAGACAATTTGACAATGATGGACATTACTCATGCTTAATTATTTTTAAAAACATTCCTAACATTTAATGACTCTTAGGAAGAGAAATGAACAGGGGACAATTTCAGTCTTCATGACAACTGAACATCCGTGTCCCTTCAGTACTTTGACATGCAGTGTAATACAGCAGAGCTAACAGCTGTGAGTAAGCTGAGCCCATATAGCATTTCTTTCCTGACATATGATGGGTTAGCACTGTGTAATAATAACAATATTCTTTAGTTATGTGCTTCTTAATGTATGAAGATGTTTACATATTTCAGCTGAGGTGCTGCTTATTTCATTAGGTCACATTGAGCAAAAGCAGCTTGTAAAGTTGCTTTCATATGTCAACGTAATGATAAAATGAGTTTGAGGCCTTTATGATCAAGAACATTTTCTGCCTCTTTTTAATGATACAGAATAGTAATGACCTGCAGTTTCATTTATTCTTGGAAAAAGTATAATTGCAAAAATTAACTTGTCATACACCACAGCTCAGCAAAGTTACTTTCCTATAAGTCTGTGGTCACAGTATGTTTTTTTGCAATTCAGCATCTGGCTCTGTGGGGTACTGATGGCTGCTATGCAGTAAAGTACCAGGGTGAGCAATTAAATGTAAAATGACAGCATAAAATATGATCATTACGGTTATACAAAAGACACATTTATGAATTTTGCAGATAACTGTCATTTTTTCTACTCATATTTGCCTTTTCTTTGTTAGCTTAATATTTCTCGTGCAATTCATTTTTTTTTTCCTTCTAAAAAGTGAACAATGCCTTTTTAATTATCCTGACACTTGTTTGTGTCTTTCTTATTTGTCACATTTGAAGGCTAATGATAACTCTTTCACTTTGTTCTGACACTATACTTTCAACTTCATTTCAAAATCAAGGACTATTTTTTAAATTAACATGAAGGTTGCATGATTAGGCTAGAATTTCTTATGGAAATCAGTTTGTGTAGTGTTGATCAGATAATGTGCTGCACCTGAAAGAAAGATTATCTGTGTTCAATTCTCAGGGGCTAGCAGGCAATGTTTTGAAGTGTGCTTTTTGAATTTAGCTTGTGTTTTGTCATTGAAGAGAGAAGATTGGTCATGATAGAAGTTATTTAAGTCATATTAGGTATCAAAAGTACTGTATAGATCTTTCTCTGTGTGTTTTCTTTGCAAATATCTGTTTCCATACTAGAATAAGAATCCTTTCTGTAGTTTATATTTTTGCTATTTTGGGTGGGAGTTGTGTTATATTCATAAGATATATATATATAGATACATATATACTCACACACACTGTATGTATGTAATTATATGTAATATGTATAATATGTAAGGATACTGATTATTATAATACTTTCTACCAATATCTTTTGGATATAGTGAAGAAAAGGGGGAAAAAAATGGAAAAGGAAAATGACCACAAAACCCTAACATTCCAGAGAATCCTAGCAATGCAAATAAATCCATTGTATTTCTGTTCTGATACGCTCACTTTCTCTTCAAAAGCACTCACTGGTTTCTACTGCTGCCACAAAGGACACTGCAGCAATACAGAGCTTTATGTGCAATTTCCAAAAACCTAGCACCCAGCAAGGGACAGGGGAGCAAACTTCTTTTATCCTCTTTCCCACAGAAGTCATAACCTACTTCCAAAACCTCATTAAGGATGGCAGTCATCAAGATTGCTGAGCAAAAGGTATCTGTTTACTGTGTATTTTAAAAACAAGCAAAACCTAGCACTAATGACTAATTATTTACGTTTGCTCTCTCTAGAAAGCGAAGTGCTCTTCCCTTCCTTTTCTCCCATACTAGCTTTTCTTAAATGCGTGTATCACCCTGGAGAGCATGTGCCTTGTGAAAGTACCAAATGCTATTTAAATGTCTGAATGGGGGAGGCAGTGTTTGTCTTGGAAGTCCCTCTCTTCCCAGCTGCCTTTGACAGGGAGGATTAACGGAGACCCCGGTGTTCGGGAGAGGAGGGGCAGTGGGGTTTGGGGTAGGGGTGGCTGGGCTGCAGTCCAGCCTTCACCTGGGGAAGGTCCCTTCACCACCACAGGTCAGGAGGAGGCAGAATCCCATTATGTTCAATAGGAAATGTGAGATGGTTTAAGCAGCCCTCCCCTCAATTAAATTGATGGCATGGTAACCTGGCATTGATTCCGTGGTGATAAGGGAGATGACCCCACTTAAGACTGTGGAGAAAAAAATGATAGGAGCAGAGACTGTAGTTCTCAGTCAGCATTATGCGTAGAAATGGATGGTACACAGAATTTAAAGGGCTAGGTAACTCAAACTGGAAATACTCACTTCACTGAGACCTTCCCTGTTACAAAAACTCTTCAGAGTTGACTGGCTTTTAAGTAGCAATTTGAGATGGAGATGGAGATTTAAGAATCTTGGAGCACTTCTATTTAGAGCACCTATTGTGTAATCTTCACAGTCCCGTAGCGTAGAGAAAGGTTTGTGATAAAAAGAATTGGAAATTAAAAGGGATAATATCTGTGGCAGACAGTCTCAAGGGGATTCAGTATCTCTCAAGCAAGTATGATTCCAATATAAGCTCCTCAACTGAAAATGTTATTAAGTACAAATAAGAGCTAATTTTTTACAGTTTATGTCTCTGGGAATATGAAATGGAAAACAGGTGAAGAGTCAGAATTAATTAAGGGAGAGGAGGAAGAGCTAGCTATCCTAGCATCCTTTAAAATCTCAAATGCCACGAATACCAAAGAGTTGTGGTAAAGACAGTGCTGTGAAGAGGAAGAGGTGGGATTGCTGTAGCTGGGTAACCCTCATAGGTTTGGAAAACTTGGCTGTAATGTGCAAAGCTGTTTTCTTTACAGTGGGGATTTGGGTACTCAGCTTGGGGTAGATTAAAAGTCCTTAGGAAAAACTTGTTCTGATTATTATTATAAAGGTGGATTTGTTATCTAAGCACCATACAACCATGTAATAGCTCCTTGAATGCTTGGGTGAGGTCTGATAAAGCCATGGAGGAAGCAGCTCCTATAAGAAAATTGCTCCCTGATTTCTAAATTACAGGTTAGCTGTTGTATAAAGTGCTGCTTAGAGTGGTTACTATTTGAAAAGGAACTGTTTGTCTGTAGTCATGGAGCAATAACTGATAAAAACCCCAGAGAAAATCTTGTAAAAAGAAGCAAAAACATTTTCCTGTGGTGTAAGCAACCAATTTTGTGCTAATCTGAACTTGGACAATATTGCCATGTAATACTACAGTATACTTTTTCAACCGCTTTCTTTTTCACTGACATAGCTTTTATTAAGGAAAAATAAATTGTTAACTTTTATGGTGCCTCAGAAGTCTTAACCAAGTGTTACTGATACAGGCATGTCTACAGAAGCGCCTTTAGCCCAGTAGATTTGAAAGGTGTGAACTTGTCTGTTCATCTCTGTGAGGTGTTAATTCAGATGCCCAATGATGATGGTTTGAATGTCAATATTGTTAACTGCTCTGTTATTCATGGGCATGAAAGGAGAGGGAAGACAGACTCTTCTGCACAATTAACTGAACTGACATCTCTCTTTGGTTTCACAAAACTTAGCCGTTTGGAAGATAGTGCTGTCTCCTGTATTTTCTTTCTGCCTTTCAGGAAGAGTGAAGCATAAGCTGCCTTGCAAGGCCATCAGTGTATGTGATTTTCTGACAGCCATCATCCGTTAAGAGCACCATTATCTACTTAGAGAAATACTTTAATTAGGTGACTTGCAAAATAAGCTCTGCCTATCTAGTGGGTTTGCAGAGACACTTTGAGAACCTGCTCTGTCCTCCCTTTTTAACATGGGTGCCAGTTGCTAAAAAGATGAGACCAAAAAAGAATAGGTTTAGCGTACACATTTTATTTCCTTCTGACTTTATTTATGTCTTTTAAGTCCAATACATTTCTGGCTAAACACATAGAGGCTTGCATCATTCTCTTGCCTAGGAACTTACCTCCTTGAGAGCACATGTTGTTGAGTAGGTATAATGGGCCTCATAATTTAACTTTGAAAAGACAAGAATATTGCAAGTATGGCCTTTTTAGATTGTTATAGAGAAGTTAAATGTTTACTATAAGTCTTCTACTTTTCATTTTCTGTTTTCAAAAACTTCCACTGTCCAAGAGAAAATATACGTTAAAGACAGCCACTGCCCCTGCATCTCCTGCACAAATGAAAATGGCATAATTCCAAGGTTTTCAGTGTTGTATATAAAACAAGAATTACTGTACTGCACACAGAATATATCAGCTTAGGAGAGTGTGACCGTAATGAGGAAACAAAATCAAAGAAGTCGCAAAGTTCAAAGAGTGAAAACCATGTGCTAAATAGTGTTGTTGGATGTCTTGCATTTTTTAATCTGCCACATTGCTCACAAGCTACCTGAAATGTGGGGCTCTGGAAGAACAGAAATATTTGAAATGGTTTTTTTTGTTAGTACTAGTATAAGCAAGTGGGGGAAAGGAAGATATGATGGTATTTTTAAAGCATTTGATGAAGTAAATAAACATGCCATGAAGTTCAGTACCCCAGTACAAAGACAGTCCTGCCACTGGGTAAAAATGTTCCAGTCTTGAATTACTTAATTGCCAACACGGCAATGGCCCCATTCACTTTGGTCATTTGTGGCTTTCCCTCTTCTTAGAATATTCACTACCAGCAAAAAAGAGTAGGAGGCTAAATTGTTTTATTTTTCATTTGATAAATGAGGGAAAAAGAATTACTGCTTATGATTGTGGAACATACCTTGTGTTTAACATCTCTTTAGTGTTCAAACAGCTTTTTAAAGGAATTATCAGCTTTCAGAAGAACCTAGGCAGGTTCTTAAAAATGATTGCTAACACAGTCTTTTGGCCTCCAATAAGCAAATGTAGTTCTATCTCAAATATGCCTGCATTATTATGAACATTTCTCTGCCACTGATAGCCAAAGCTATCTAAGTGAATGGATTAATGACAGCATTTGTTTTTGTCATGTAACATATAGACATGAATAAGGGAAGACTTTGTATAAGTTTGTTAAATTGGTTCAGATTTAACAAAGGTGACTTGGAGGGTGTAAGCTCCTCACAGTTGTGTTGGCTCAGCTGATGGTCTGTTCGTATCTTAAGACATCTTTAGGTTATCAGTTTTGTTTGGTGTGGTCACACCTGTGTTAGAGAAACTACTCTGAAAGGCAAGAAGGCACAGCCTTAGCCGCAAGGAGTTTGCATTTAACAGACAGACAAATTAGTTTCCAAGATTAACCTGTGCGCATGTAACAGGTTAAAGCCCTTACAAATTAGTGCCCTGGACTGCTGCCAAAGCACACGTGATTGGCTCTTGTGTACTTTGACTCCAGTGGCTAAGAATGGCAAAAAATCCTATTTGACTGTAAATGGTACTTTCAGTTATTGCCAGAGAAGATGACAATGCTGCAAACATAGCCTAGCTGTTCCCTCATACCGCTTTTTAATCAAGAAATTCTATAGATGAATGATGATAATGGAGGATAGTGCAAAATGCCAACTGTCTTGTCCATTTTGCACATGACAGTGGTGTCTGGTACAGTGACGTTTCATTAGGAAGGACGGCCCCGTGCTCTGATTCTTGCTGTGTGTGGGCTGAGGGTATCCACTCATTAATGAAGCACTAAGAGCATCCCCACCTTAGCATTCAGTGTAGCAGGGCTGTGGAGGTATATAAGGCTTCTTGTGAAACTGAGAGCTAATTCTGGGTAGAGCCAGGATGTAACTGGATGTTTTAATTTCTTTGCCTTGCAAATGAAGGAAATGAAAATATTAAACTAGAATGACATGCTATTTTTAATGCTTTGCAACGTATGGATAAAAGAAGTATTTTAATGCATGAAAAGAAAGGATTTTTGTTCTGGTTGCTGTTGCACATTTACAGTTGGGCAAATTTTTACCTCACTGAATTTATGTTCTGAGAAAGACTGAAATATAGTAAACTCTGAATTTTTAGATTGCAGCCCTATAGCTGTAGAAATTGTTCCTTTCTTTTTGATAGATGTCACCACTATTCTTTATCATCTGGTTGTATATATAATGTGATAAAGTGTGTGTTATAGTTAAACATACCTGGGCTGCCTGTTTTCAAGTGCCTTGAGAATGCCTGTTAATGGATTCTTCTTTTGTTTCATTCATTTGGAATTAAATTTTCTGGATTTTGATACTTGCTTTAATTTGAAATGTGAGTATCTGTTTTACACAGACTTACTTTAGAGTATTTTTAAGGTGAAATATTTGGATTTGTTCATTAAAACTGAAAATAAGTTTGAAACATACTGGAAGTTTTGTAACTATTGAGCAAGATGCTTCTGGACAGTGGAATGGGTTGTGATTTCAAAGGTAGTCATGCTTTTGGAGTTTCCTAAGCACTAGGTGCCTGAACTTACAACCTTATTAATGTAATTTAAAATGCTTTTAGGTTTGTATTTGCACAGTAGCTGTGTGATAACGTCATTACAGAGTAACAGGTTCTAATAGTGAACGATCAATTTTTGTGAGTATTCTCCATGGCATTTTTTGTTGGCACAGTCAATATTTCTGTTGTTTTAGCAGTGAATGTATAAGGAATCATGTGTCAAAAACACTCAGCTGAAGGCCTTGCAGATATGCCTTCAGGTATAGTAAAAAGGCTTAGTCCACTGGGGTGATGGGGTTGCAGCACCACAGCACTGCTGGATCTTTGGGAAATAAGTGTAAGGTTCTGCTGCTATAATAAGAAATGTGATCATGCTGTCATGGTTGGTGAAGCTCTAAAGACCAGATGGGGAGTAGTCCAGTGCAGAAAATAGAGGATTTTAGATTCCATAGATTATGTCATAATCCTCAGTGGTGCTTTGTATTTCAAATTAATATTCTGTTTTCAAGATCACACGCCTTAGCAAGACCCAGGAGTTGTATGCACTACAGTGGTAAGTAGTCTTAAGGGTAGGAGGAATTTAGAGCCAACAGTGATTTTAACTTCAGGCCAGCAAGGTAAAACCCATGCTAACAGAAAGGAGGGAGCTTGTTAGACACACAGGAATGGGAACAACCACTGAGTTACAATTAAAGTGCTGTTGGCTTGTTTAAGGATGGAGGCATCTGTCAACCAGTCTTCTGTTTGAAAGCCCTGAGAAATCATACAAAATAAACTGTCCCTCGTTAACTTGATTTGTGCTCTTTCTGTGAGAGATGTGTTTTCCTTGTTTGTGTGAGACAGAATGATCTGATTTCCCCTATGCATAGCTCAAATATTGTGAAATTGCATATCTGATTTAGGATAAAATAAACCTTTTCCAATTAATAAACCTGTGAATAGGTCAACTTCAAAGACAGCATCATAAAACACCCACAAGTGGCCATTAAATATTTATGGACCGAGCATTTGTTAGAATTATCAGTGGGTATCATAGATTTGAAAGGCTGTATCCCCATGAATAAACGATGATATTAAGCATTTGTAAGCACTTTATAATTAAGGATACTTTTAAACTAGACTTCTGGTACTTTCTTTGTGGATGTTAGAGTGTTGGAACTGTACAGTGTGGTCTGCTGGGTAGGGTAGTGTCAATACAGGAGTGTCATAAAAAGAAGGAAAAACAAGCTAATGTCTTTTTAGACAACAGAAAATAAATTAGTAGAGAGAAAGAACACTCAAGGGAGGTAACAGCCCAGCTCCAAGTAAAACATCAGGCACTTCTGTCATTTCTTTAATTGTTTGGACTTCAAATCTTTGGACTTAATTATGGAGACATGTTCTGGGTATGGTCTTTCTTTTAAGGCTATTGTTTGTAGTGTAACTAATGACTTAGGACCTCATAAAAATCAGGTGTGGGATGAAAACAGTATAAACCAAAACCTGCCTCTTCTGAAACAGCGACCTGTTACGGCCACAGCCTTTGAAAGGCTGTGAAACTAAAGCTGATCTGAGCTTCTGTGGTTGCCAAAATTTGGTGTTATCCTAACCACAGAGCCTTATCCCTTGCCTCTTTTTGTCAAACATGGTTCAGAAAGCTGTAAGGTAAGTTGGATGAGCATGACATTAGCTTTAAGGCTAAAAGGAAATTAGTGAGCTCATCTTGTGGATGGCCAAGTGAGGAGCATTTGGGAGGCAGGTGAGGCAGAGTGTGTGGAAAAGGGGCACAAGAAAGAGCTCAAGTGCCTTGTGAAATGCCAGGATTTCTGAAGGTGCTACCTTTGGAATCTCAGGTTCCTCATTTGAGAATATGGCTGCATTAGCAGCAGCAGCACTGAGGAATGACTGGCTTGGCTTCAGGCTTGTGCCAATGACATAATTAAAGTAAGACTCTTGTTGACTTTGGAACGGGAAGTTTGACTGAAAATTATTTACTGTGCAGATGCCTGCACCCTGGAAGAGATTGCCCAAAGAGGTTGTGGAGTCTCCCTCACTGGAGATACTCAAGATCTTTCTGGATGCAATCCTGTGCCATGTGCTGTGCCAGACAACCCTGCCTTAGCAGGGAGGCTGGACCAGATGACCCACTGGTCTTCTGGTGGGATCTTCCAACATGACCCATTCTGTGATCCGGTATTTAAAATCCTGGTGTCTGGTGAACAGTATCTATGGTCCTTGTCCTCCCTGCTACAAAGCACTGTTCTGTTCCTGTTGAAGAGGTGTGTCTAGGTTTTAGGAAGCAGGGCACATATGTGCTTCCAAGTATTTTCACCATTGCCTCTGTGTAATGGTTCCACTTGTTTGAATGCTGCGCAGTGCCAGTATATGTGTGTGTATGTGTATATATATATATGCATATTAATGTAATAAATCAATATAAAATGATCAAATTTATCATCTCTTTTATAAACTGGGCAGTTTAACAAATTAATTGTTTTCAACCTATTCTGACACTTAAAAAAGCCCATTTTTTCTGGCTTTAAAAAACAAATAGTTACCATGTTGTCTTACATATCTCCTGGAAAGAGCAGAAGTTTTAGGAAGGGCTGTTTTTTTTTTTTTTTTAATGCTCTTTTAATCTCATGTCCGAATTGTGAGATGCACCAGGCTTAGTCACCTCCTTTTTATTTGGTGGTGTGTGCTTATTCTTTTTCATGGTCACACTCTGGTTTTGGTGTTCCACTTATGGATTTTACTTATTTTTTTGAAATTTTCGCTCCTTATTTTCTTCTTGACTGTATATTCTTGTAAACTGTTTGTTTTGTCTGTTAATGGAGTATAAGCTCAGCATCGATTGAAGGTAGACTGTTTTAACTTCTAGTGGAAGTGCTAAGCAGAGGTTATATTGCTCTTATTACTGCTTGTACAAGTGTTCTTTGGAAACACTGGTGCATGCTATCAGATATTCATCAGTTCTGGGAAAAAATGCTAAGCTAAATGAGCGCTGAAAAATGTGTTTAATATGGGGGAAAAAATAGGAAAAAGTATTTAAGTCTTTATTTGTCCCTTTTGAATATTTTGTGTTTAGTAAGGTTGTATAGTTAAAATAAGTTTCTATTTTAAACTGGTTGTGTCAAGGTTCTTGCATTTCTCTATTAATAACTCTTACTTGAAGTTGAGTGCCTTTTTATAAATAAAGAATGTATACCAAGGGTTGTGGTAGAGATCTTGGCCTTTTTGCCCATGGGTACAGGGATATAAAACTATTTCAGTTTTCTGTATATGTTAGTAAATTACCAGTAATACCGCATTTTAACTGTAGCAATAGCAACATACGAGTGAGCTCAGGCCTTTGCATTAGGGGCAGTACAAATGGTACAGGGTGCTTTTAACCATAACACAGCAGGCTCACACGCTTTAAAAAGAATAAAATCTTAGATGTATGAGAAAGTACGAAACTTACTTTTCCTTTTGCAAAGGTGTGTAGGTAAATAAAAGCATGATTTGCATCTTGCCCTCTGTTGTAGCTGAGTAGCCCCAGTGTGTCTGAGTGGCGTGTGTCACCTGCCATCCCAGCTGATAAAGACCCCGAGTGACCTGAGCCTCCTGCTGCTGATCCGCCTGGGGCTGTGTGCAACGCCGATGCCCAGGGCTGCCTTCGGGGGATGTCTTGTTGCCAGTGTTTGCGTTTGTCTTATTGGGGAAGTATTTAAGAAATAACCAGATTGGAGACATTTGAGGGAAGGGGGCTGGGTGATAAAATCTTAATTTATAATCTTGCGCTATCTTCACAAATAGCCCGGTCAGTTTGGTTTCCTCTTTTGTATTTTGTTGCTCCTATCAATCTTTACAATTTTGGTAGTTTATTGTGCATTATTCCTGAAAAAAAAAAATAGAACCAAACAAAAAGACTCCCAACTCCTCCTGTTTTTTGAACCTCTCCATACATGTTTTTGTTATTCCATTTCTAACTTTTAGAATTTTTTGTATTTCTATTTTTTTGACATTGCAGTTTAACATTTTCAATCTGTTCAATATTTAAAATGGGTAATTTTGAAATGTTTTGAATAATTAAACCAATTAAATTTTTAATCAATTTAATTTTAAACTTTATGTTTAGGTCAATTTAAACATTGAACCATTTCAAAAGTTAAACAAGATTAATTGTTTATTTAATCCAAAATTAAGGTTATCAAATAAGATTCAGGATTGATTTTGTTTGCACTTTATTCTCCTCTTAGACTTTCAAAAGTTGAACTGTTAAAAATTATCAATCAAACGATTGATTTTGGGTGACACTATTTTTAATAAGATATAATAAGAGAGGTCATTTAATATCATAAAATGCGATTTTAAATTGTGATTTTTAATTTTAAGGTGACTCACGTACATTATCAGCTTATTAAAAAAAAGCCCAAAATGCTGAAGTAATAGTAAATTGCAAAATGTAATAAAGCTGATGCTTTCCTTTAAAACTTAAGTGTTCAAAAATCTGAAGCATCATAGCAACAGTAAATCCCTCTATGTTGCTTGTGATTAAAAATTTAAGAGTTTTATTTTCTTTCCATTTAGGTTTTTTCCTGCTTAAAAAAATAGATATTTAGTGCTTCTCTAGCCTTATCTGTATCATTGTTTTCCTTACTTTTTATTTTGTAGTCCTTTTATCAAGTGTACCTGAAACGAATATTCACATCAGAGAATGTGTATATGAACATAAGAGTGAAAATGCTTCCTGCTTGCCTTGACACACTTCCAGCATTTCTGCGAGGGGTTTACACTAGAAAGTTGCAAGTCCTGGCACTTGCTGAGTTGAAACAAAACGGGGAAAAAACCTGTTCCTTTGAATCAAAGTCAGAAAAATATTTTGAAATTTAAGGGGGAGCATCTCTTTCACTGAGAAAATGTGGTCTTCCATCATTAACCACATGGGATTTATGCTTGGTTAAGGCATAGTAATAAGAACAAAATTGGCATGGAGGAAAAAGAGATTCCATCCATGCCTTTTGAGGCCGTGCAAAGCTTATGGTAGTTTGGAAAGATGCTCTTAAAAATGCCCCCCTGCGGTCTTTTCTGCCTTCCTGACAAAGAGCCAGGAGTCCGGGATTTCCACTGCTTTTCTACAGTGTGCAAAGTCACGTCAGCCTCTCTCGGAGATTTTTGATGCGTGGATGTCTCCTGTCATCCCCAATCACGGTCGTACTCTTGAGCCAGGCCTATCGAAACTGAACTCTGCTGCTTTGCTGCAGGTCAGCTTTCATGGACAATTAGTGTTGTAACAGCACTTTGGTCGCAAGTTGTCGCGAGTGTTTATCATAAAGGCATCATCCCGGGGTGGATCAGCAGTGATCGGCGAGTCTCCTGCTTTCTGAAGCATCTCCCGCTCGCCTTTTCGTGGGTGCCGGTCAGGTGACAGCTCCGCCAGGCCTGGCCTCCCTCCGCGCTGCCGCGCTGCCCGGGGCTCTCCGGGAGCGCCGCTCGCCTTGCCGCCGCCGCCGCCTTCCCCGCCGTCCCTCTCAGTAGCTGTCAGATGCCCCCGTCGCGGAGCGCTCTGACACGAAGGAAAAGAGCGATCTTCCCTCCGCTGCTGGGCGCCGCGGCGGGATTGACACCTCGGACGGGCTCGACGCTGCGCGAGGTGCCGGGCTGCGGCAGCATGCGGGGGGAAAGCGATCCGTCTTCAAAGGCACTCCGCTTAGTGCGACCTGATTGCTCCCCCACCGCCAGCCCCCCGTCACCATGGAAACAAATACCTCACTTTTATTATTTCTAGTTTTTACTTCGCACTTTTATCGCTAAAGTCCACATTATTAAGGGATCTTCCTGAACTGCCCCCTCTTTACTTACTGGGACACAGTGCTACTTACTTAGTTGCTTACTTACTTACTGTGACTAATGCTACTTTCTTGCTGAACAGATGTATTTTTCAATATTTTGTATCCCTTGAAATATCTCTAAGCGTTTTTAAGAACGAGGCCAAATAGAAGTTTTCTGATGCTGCAGAGAAGTAGTATTTTCATTTTATGGTTGAAAAACCCAGAAGAGTCCAGTGTAGTCTTGCCTCCTGTGAAACTATAGGGAATGTTGCTCTTTTCAGTGTTCTCACAATTGCGTTCAGAATGATTTACCCACAAACAGGTGGGAAGTGAGGAAAAGAGTTGGTGTTTTATTGGGATGTCTTTATATGCGTGTGTAGTCATTTGACATTTTTCTTTAGTCTTATGTGTTAATAATTTTAGATTTTGATAATAATTAAAAAATGGCCAAATGATACATGCCTTGCAACTGCTTT